>NC_058521.1:530795750-531098781 GCF_904849725.1 Hordeum vulgare subsp. vulgare
GGGATACTGCTCAGGTTTCCAATAAGATCCATCAGCATTCAATTTCCTCTCAAAGGCAATTCCTTCTTTCCTCGGGTTCCTGTTCAAGATCTGCTTTTTGAGCACATCACAAAGGGTTTGATGTCCTTTGAGGCTTTTGTATGTGCCTGTCACATACAATTCCTTCAACCCTGCATTTTCATCAGTAACATTTCGGTTTTCCTCAAGTGAGGAAATAGACACTACAGGTGCAGTTGAAGAATTTGTAGCAATAGAAGCATTTGATGATTCTGGTGAAGAATTAGCAGTTTCGCGTTCAATGCATTTAAGACATGGAGGAATGAATTCAACTTGAGCAGCGCTGATCTGTTGAGCTAGTAATGAATCATTTTCCATACGAAGATCATCATGAGAAATCCTCAGCTTCTCTAGATCAAGCTTCCTTTGAAGAAATTCATAGGAAAGTTTCTCATGATCAGCGAGGAGTGTATCATAACGATCTTGAAGATTATCAAATCTAGACTGAAGACTTTTCACATCTTCAGTGAGGATTTGGGTAAGATTCATTTCATCATTCAACAGATCATCACTTCTATCTAGTAGTTTCTGAAGCTTTTCCAGGGTAGTTTGTTGTTTAGTGGCAATGATAGCAAGTTTACTGTAACTAGGTTTTTTATAATCATCAGGTTCACAGTCACTTGAATCAGAGGAGGAAGCATCATTCGATACCTTTGAACCTTTTGCCATGAAGCAATAGGTTGGAGCGAAGTCATCAACATAGTCATCAGTGTGGATGGTGTTATCATCTTCTTCAAGGTTGAAGATTGACTTGCTGACGAAAGTGGTTGCAAGTGCAAGACTGGCCTGTCCGGATTCTGAGTCTTCATCAGAACCCTCTTCTTCATCACATTCCTCTGATTCTGCCTCGGAATCCATTTCCTTGCCAATAAGTGCCCGAGCCTTTCTGAAACTAGTCTTCTTGTGCGATGAGGGCTTTGAAGATGAGGATTTTGAAGATTTCTTCTTCTTCTTCGAGTCATCAGAACTGTCATCCTTGTATTTCTTCTTCTTTGATTCCTTTCCCCAACGGGGACAATCAGCAATGTAATGACCTGATTTCTTGCATTTGTGACAGGTTCTTTTCTTGTAGTCCTCAGATGAAGATTCTGATTTCCTCATGTCTCTTCTTGAAGATTTACCGAACTGGCCACGTCGTGTAAACCTCTGGAATTTCCTCACGAGCATTGCAAGCTCCTGTCCAAATTCTTCAGGGTCACCAATGCTGTCATCTGAGTCTTCTTCTTCAGATGAGGAAATTGCTCTAGCCTTCAGTGCACGTGGTCTAGAATAGCTAGGTCCATATAGATCTTTCTTTTCTTCTTGCTGGAATTCATGAGTATTGAGCCTTTCGAGTATATCAGCTGGATCAAGCATCTTGTAGTCTGGTCTTTCTTGAATCATCAGGACTAAAGTATCAAATGAAGAATCCAAAGATCTTAGCAGTTTCTTCACAACTTCGTGATCAGTGATGTCTCGAGCTCCCAGTGCTTGCAGTTCATTTGATATGTCAGTGAGGCGATCAAAGGTATCTTGGCAGCTTTCATTGTCATGCCTCTTGAAGCGATTGAAGAGATTGCGAAGAACATCAACACGAGAGTCACGCTGGCTCGATACTCCTTCATTTACTTTGCACAGTCTCTCCCAGATAAGTGTTGCAGAGCCAAAGCACTCACTCTTCCAAACTGGCCTGGGCTCAGATGGCCACAGATGATATTCTTCGCTTGAGAATCAAGTTGCTTGAATTTCTTCACATCAGCAGCAGAGACACTAGCAGAGATGATGGGGACGCCATGTTCCACAATATACCAGAGATCATTGTTAATAGCTTGTAGATGCATCTGCATCTTGGTCTTCCAGAAGGGAAAGTTCTTTCCTTCGAAAGTAGGACATGCTGCAGTAACCTTAATCATGCCTGCAGTCGACATAACTAAAACTCCAGGTGGTTAAACCAAAATCACACAGAACAAGGGAGTACCTTGCTCTGATACCAATTGAAAGTCCGTTATATCGACTAGAGGGGGTGAATAGGAGATTTTTAGAATTCCATCACTGAGGAAATTCCTTTTGAGGAAATTCCTCACTAATGACTATATTACAGCGGAAACAGTAAAGGATCAGGAGTGCAAAGTTTCACAACAGCAGTTTTTCAGTGTGAGGAATGTGAAAACAGATTGCACAGTGAGCACGCACGTAGAAAACAGATGAGAATTAACTAGCGTGAAGAATTTGGGGTTGAGGAATTTCAGAGAAAGTCTTCAGCAAATTCTTCAAACAGTGACAGTGAAAGTCATCAACACATAATCTGAGGAATGTAAAGAGATGAGGAATGATAACCCGTTTCAAAGCGAAGACAGTTGTTGATGATCCAGTTCGAATTGCTGTGACAGTTGTACATCTGGTTTGGAGCGTCTTGGTATTGAAACCAAAAGACATACAGTCCCGGGGCACACAGTCCCTACCGTATTCTCCTTGGGCTAAGAACACACAGTCCTCGCCCAACACTCGTGGTAAGTCTTCAGGGCAGACTTCCAAACCCTCACAAACTTGGTCACCCGGCGATCCACAATTGACTGCTGGATTTCTCTAGACCATGACGCCTAACCGTCTGGAGGATGCACAGTCCTCAAAGGTAAAAGGCTTCAGTTCCACACAGGAACAACTTCTTCAGAGGTTTGTGGTTTGGTGTTTGGGGTATTTCCTCACTGATGAATTACTCTCGAAGACTCTGAGGAATTGGGTTGCTCTTATGACAAGTGTCAGTTTCTAACGGAGCAGCCAACCAGCTAATGGTTGTGGGGTGGCTATTTATAGCCTGGGAGCATCCCGACATGATTTGACACTAATGCCCTTAAATAATATAACCGTTGGTGTGGATAAGACCAATGATGTGGCGTGGCTATCGAAACGGTCGGAACCCTCAACTGTGAGAGTCCTCATGTCACTCGTATTCCTCACTTGAGGCTTTTGGTAGGTTTAGGCTTGGGTTGAGCATCATGAGGAAATTCATTCCAAAGTGTAACTTCGACCCCCTTTAACAGTACGGTGTTCCTATTACTCAAGTGTGAAGAAAACAAAACAGAAAGAGTAAATCTTCATGCTTCAAAGTCTTCAGAATGATTTTCTTCAGGACACACCGAATTCCTCAATTTTAATATCTTCATGAGGAATATCAATTTCATCGCAGATTCTTTGCGATTCAATTCTTCAGCTTCAGACTAATTTCTTCAACCGAAGATATACATTTTTAGGGGTCGATATTCATCAATTATTTCAAACTCCTCAGTGACTTATAGATCCTGTGTACACTCATAAACACATTAGATACTTAACCTATAAGTCTTCAAACCACCAAAATCACTAAGGCGCACTAGATGCACTTACACTGTGCCAGGATGACCTAGGCGATCATGCCAAGTCTTGAATTTATCAAGGTCTTGAAAAATTATTTTGTAGGCAACATGTGGTACAGGTTTGATATAACTGTAATATAATTCAGATGAAAGTGAGGGGAATTTTTCAAGAATTTGTTTCTCAGACCCATTGCTCTTTGTTAAAAGCAAATATTCAGAATTATTTTCAGAAATGGTTTCCAGATGGAAATTATTTGATCTGAGGTCTTTGAAACTTAGAAGGGTGCGTGTAGATTCAGGATACAAGAGTGCATCCTCAATTACAATCGTAGTATCCATAGGTAGAACAAGTGTGGCTCGTCCTGAACCAATAATTGATGCATCGCGACCGTAGATTTTCATAATATTCCCTTTTCTCTTAGTTAGAGTTTGCAAATATTTTATTTCCCTTAAAATTGTGTTAGTGGTACAACTGTCCACCAAACATAATTCTTCTTCCATTGGATTATTTTCCCGTAAAATCTATATAGAGTAAGAGAATATTTTAGAATGAAACTTTATTCATATTACTCACATATAAATATATATATATATATATATATATATACACAAAGTATTCATATTAAAGTTACAAATATAAATATGACATTATGTTTGAATTACATAATACGATTGGTCCGTGGGACTTTATTCTACTTAGAGTTATACAAATTATAACATCCATTATTACAGTAAAATAGTTGATAACATCAAATGACTGATGTGGAGATTATATGAGATCTCCATATGTGTCTTGGGTGTATTCCACCATCAGGTTGTCCGTATCAAGAAGATCTTCGTCCTTCTGTCTTGTTTCCTTAGGAGTGCTTTGAGAAGTGCTAGCTTCAAGGTTTTCTTCTTGTTGTAAGGCGTTGAAGTGAGCTTCAGCTTTTCCATGAACTTTTTTGCCTTTCCCAGTGGATTTGATGTATAAATCCGCTAGATGCTTGGGAGTTCGGCATTTGCTAGTACGATGGTTAGTAAATCCACACCTTTGACAAATCTCGGAGTTGGTGTTTCGGTCATTTTTCTTGAAGTGACCTTTACCTTTAGATTGACCAAAGCTTTGCTGCTTGTTGTTCTTTTTCCACTTTCCATTGAATTTCTTGAAATTCTTTTTGTTGCCCCCATACTTTTTAGTAAACTGAGTGTTAGCATGTGCTTCAGGGAGTGGCATTGAGCCCGTTGGGCGTGTCTGGTGATTCTTCATGAGAAGTTCATCATGTTTCTCAGCCTGAAGTAAAGTGTATATGAGCTCTGAATACTTTTTGTATTTTTGTTGACGGTACTGCTGTTGTAGTACCCTCATCGAGGGGTGGAAAGTGCACAAGGTCTTCTCAATAAGGTCTTCTTCAGAAATTGCTTTATTGCAAAACCTTAGTTTTGAGTTAACCTTGTGAACTGTAGAGTTATATGTTGCCACAGATTTGAAGTCTTGGAACCTTATGAGGGACCATTCTCTCTATGCTTCTGGCACCATAACTCCTCTTTGTTGGTCATATCGCTCCTTGAGAGAGTTCCACAGAGCTAGTGGATCTTCTTCCATCAAATATTTCGACTTTAAGTCTGGATGGAGATGGTGCCTTAAGAAACTTAAAGCTGTATATTTGGCTGCCATGGGGATTTCTCCGGCGCCTTCAACGGGTGTGATGATAGTGGAACCGAGTTTACGGCTTTCGAGGGCTATCTTTGCATCCATAGCCCATGGTAAATAGTTACTGCCATCTAGTTCAAGTTCATGAAATTCACGATGCATGACGCCAGCCATTTCCTGCATGGTATTTTCATGCATAATTTAGTTTTACTATGAGAGTAAAATATAAGTAACAACAAATGCTTTGATGAAGCAAAATTTGCAAGTATAGCTGATGATTTATACTTATATGTGTAGACCTCATTTTATGTATATGGCACTTTGAAGATAGTCACCGTTGCGGTGTAGATCTCATAGTAATGGAGAGCATATTCTGGTTTTGACCAGTAGATGTTCATATGTCCATTACTTTTGTGTCATACTGCATTTTACAAAATCACTTTTATGGTAATCATCTTGTCAAAAAGACTGGATGTAGACCTCATAGTGAGAGTGGATAATGTGCAAATTATGCAGTAGATCAGACAATTGCCTTGTGATTTGCAAAAATTCGAGGTAGTCACATTATATTTGGGAGAGCACTTGTAGATAGTTATTTTGCCAAAAAAATGGAGGCAAAATTTTGATCTTTCAGTGATGAGGATAATTTGCAAAGTGCAGTAGATGCCTCATCTACTTTGTGATCCCAAAATTCAAATAAAAAAATGTTGTATTTAAGAATTTACATATTCTAAATTTTTTTGAAAAACGAATGCTGAGGCAATCATATAGAATATGTATACATAGTCTGAGACTTTATTTTTTAGACGATATATAGTCTAAATATATACAAACTTATAATACAACAATTACATTAAATAAACTAAGATTCTTCAAATACAATAATATATCACACTAAAAAAACAAGGCTGCTATGCAATATATTGGTGTTATGGGATTTTTCCTGATGGAAATGCCAAAACACCAGCAGCCTCCTTATTTTTACTTTTATTTTTTGGATGTTGGCCTGTTGGGCCTATTTTGGGAGAAGGAGGCCCAACCCTAGCACCGACAGAGAGAGAAAAGGGGGGGGGGGGTTCGGCCCAGGCACCGACCGACAGAGGGAAGGGATAAGGGGGCGAGACGCACGAGGGTTTCCCCTCGGCGCCGCTTCTCCCGTTCCCTCCTCGATCTGGTCGACCCCAGCTCCAGACCGAGACCTCTCTTCTTCTCCCGTTCCCCTTTCTCCACTCGTCTGCACCTCCACTCTCCTGCTCTCCAATCCCCTCCGCATGGCGGTCAGCCTCTCCTGTTGCATCCCGCGCCGCCAGGTTCCTGCCGCTGCTGCTCTCCCCGGGGGCGCCGGCGAGGCCGAGGGCCGCCGGTGACCATGCGCCCCGAAGTGTGGCTCGGTTTTGAGCCATGGCTGCGGCAAACTGCCGCAGGATCCGGCGAACTTCTGGTGGAGGTGTGGGAGGAAGGGGTGGTGCTAGCGGTGTCGACGAGGAGCCGTGCCCTCCCATCTCTTCCTCTCCCACCTTGGCCTCCATGTTCAGATCCGGGACAATGGGGTTGCCATGGAGTTCTTCTGCAGCCGGCGTCGGGGACGGGAGTTCCGGGATGGGACCGTATCCCGGAGGGAAGAAGTGCGTCGGCTGTTCGTCCGACGGCGTCGGTGACGGCAGCCGCGGTGGTGTGCCCGTACGTGCTGGGCACGGGTGGTGTTGCAGGCAGTACGGGGGAAGTGGTGGCGGGGCTTGCCATGGGAGCATCTCTTCTTCTACGAGGAACGGCGCCGATGGCCCTGCAACCAGCCACTCCATCGGAGGGATGGAGAAGGAGGTTGGTGGAGTTGCTGGTCCCGTCTCGTTGGCGGCAGCCGAAGCCGAAGGTCCGGCCCGGTGCACGAGGTGGTTGCCATGGCGTGCATCCCCACGACGGCGGTTCTTCCTGGCGAAAAAGCGGCGTCGAGGGCCACTTGTTATGCCAAGTCCATGACGGCGACGGGCGGCGTGGTGGTTCTGAGCGCGAGGGAAGCGACGGCAATGGGTTTCCCTCTCGATGAAGCGCGCGAAGGCAAAGGCAAGGGATGACAAGTCTTCTCCTGCCATGTTCTCACCTCTTTCTTCTTTCTCCGTGATGCTTTTCTGGCAAAGCAGTGCTGATAATGTGTTTAGGAATGAAAGCAAAGTGTTGTGCGAATCAATCTTTTCTGTTTATTGATCTGAAGTATTTACACAAGGATTTAAGACGCGAGTAAAAATGCGTCTGTACAAAAGGCGCCCGTACGGACGGATGCGTCCATACGATACTTATAGACTAATACGGACTAATCACGTCCTATTGACGATTCGTTAATTTAGTCGGTTGGTAACATTTACGTTATCAATTAGCACCTCAATAGTCAAAGCCCGGCCACGACCGTTTGCCTGACGGCTACCGGCCGTTGGTTCAGACACACCGAAACCCAAACCAAACACAGAGATCGTAACGGAGTTCCCCACGGAAAACGGGGTCCTTTCTCTGAGATCATACGGAAAACCGCTGCTGTGCGTGCGTTGGACATCCATGCGTGGCGTTGACTGCGTGCTCCAAGCATATTGTACTGCAGCAAGCGTACAGGGAGTGAAAATGATCCCCACGTAACACACGTACGTTGCCGTGGCACCCTGTGTTGCGCACAAGTGTCGATTTCCTTCGTAAGCTTGCTGAAATTTCGCGCGAATCTTGGCCTGGCCTGAGCAAAACAACTCCAGCTCGCTGGTGTCGTTTTCCGTTTGTGCGGACGCAACGACGTGGGGTTTGAACCGAGATGGCAAATTGCGGCCTCGCAAGCCGTTTGAAATTCCCAGAGAGGCGGGGAGTTCGTCTCGCGTGCAAACCGTGCCAAATCATGCGTTTGATTTCTTTTCATCGAGGGTGTATTTTTATTTGATTCCCCTGACGGCATTTTTCGGGGCCGTGGCTGCAGAATTTCTGGCTGTTGAATTGAATATCATATCGGTCGATAAGATCGGTTGACTTATCTTATGACAGTATGAACTGAGCAGCATCGATCGGTGAGAACGTGCAAATGCGTCTGGGTTGCTGGGCATATATAAAGATCAAAGCGAAATTCGTTTCTGCGCAGATTTGTTATTTGGAGGGGCGACCGGTCGTTAGCCACATGCTCTAATTCCACGGCCTGCGTTCATTTCCCGTGAGCCAAACGTGGACAGCCAGTTTAGAACTCGACTGGCCTGGCTGCGGCGTGCGTTTACAAAAAATAATGGAGAAATTTATAATACAATTTTGCAACGTCATCATATGCTGTATCATATCATGTCGACGAGGCTAGCTGGAAGTGAGATTTGATTTAGTCTCCACTTGGTCGACATCGTGACAGTCGTATATACAGCACAGCCATGTACTCCCTCCGTTCGTAAATATAAGTCTTTTTATGCATTTTAATAGAAAACAACATACGGTTGTATATAGACATATTTTAGTGTATAAGTTCACTTATTTTACTTTGTATGTAGTCTCGTGTTGAAATGTGTAAAAATACTTATATTTAGAAACGAAGGGAGTATATGTTACGACCGTATCTCGACGGGAAATCGGTAACGGTACAGAAGCCATACATAAACTAGCACCACTTGGCCAACACCACTTTCCCCTGCGAAAAGTACACGCGCGCATGCAATGCACTGTGGTGGTAATCGCCGCCGCACGCCGACCAGGAGTCAAATTTCTTATGCTCGCATGTAATGTATACTGCTGCTATCCACATCGACGAGCACATAATTTCCCCAAGCGAATCCATCCCCACGTGACTTATAAATTTCGTTAAAATGTATGTATGTGTTCAAAGTCAAGGTCCTCCATTCACACGGATCAAGCCAGCAACAAGGAAGCATCGCCCGGTGTTGACACTCCGAAAAAATCGGACGGATCGTTCACCGACGCGTGGGCCCTGCATCTAGAGATCTCGTTGTCAACAAGGTCGGCGTCCGATAAGAGAAGAGAATATCCTCCAAGTTTTCCGAACTACTCCTGCTACTCTCTAGTTTCTCTCTCTAAAAAAAACACGTTTTCCGAAAAGGTAGGTTAAGAAAAAAAGTTTCCAAAAAGGAGCCCATAAATGCTGACGATGGGGTTTCTATATGGATAAGCCATAATTTGTGGGAGGCACGGAAAAGAAAAGTCGTCGCTGCTTATGCACACAGCGGTGCGTTGCTCTGGCCCGTGGGCCGTGGAGCCGTCCGTTGACTGGCCAGCCCGCGAGCTGCGCTGGGCCTACCGGAGGATCCTGGCTGGAGGCGACGTGGCCGGATCTGGCCGCTCGGCTGCGTTTGAAATTTCTTAGTCGGGTGAGCTTCCCTCCCTATATATACCAAGGGACTTGGAGCCTTGTGTCCCATCTCCAATCCCCTCCTCTCTGCCTCCTCGTGTAGTTCTGTGGAGAAACGCTCGCTGCTTGCATTACATCGGCGTACGTAGCTTGACCGGCCGGCGTGGGAAGATGCCGGGCGGAGGGTTCGCCGTGTCGGCGCCGTCGGGCGTGGAGTTCGAGGCCAAGATCACGCCCATCGTCATCATCTCCTGCATCATGGCGGCCACCGGCGGCCTCATGTTCGGCTACGACGTCGGCATCTCAGGTATACTATACCCACGATGCTCTACATGCTGCCTATGCACTTCTTCCCGAGATCGATCATCTCCATCCATCCATGCATGTGCGTGCGCTGCGTATACTTCCGTTGCAGCTCTGGAAAATCATGTCAAATCTGCCTCACATGCATCGTCTAGGGATCCATAACGTCGCCGCATGTTCATGCGTGCGCTCCCACGATACCATTGGAGCCAGCATGGAAGAGAGAGGAGTTTAATTGAATAGACTCCATGGTTATGGATATGGCGATTCCTTGTGGCTGCCGTCTCTCGTCTTCACACGACGAAGCAGATAACCACAGATAATTGGAACGAAGTTAATGCAATTGATCCTCCTCATTAACTACCACAGATAATTGTTGGAGCCAGCTGATAATTCAACCCTTTCCTATTTATACTCCATTGTGAACACTATCCAGTTTTCTGGCGAGGATCATGCATGCGCTATACTCGCTAGCTCCTGTGCTAGCTGTATGATTCCGTGACTGATACCCCGTATATATAAGAATTAATATTAATTATAGTACTGTATTTGGAAGAAAATAGATAAGTGCTGTCATCTTGCCACCTACTTTCACAGGTTGTTAAGTCAACCCATCTGCAAATCTTCGAATCACGTTGGATTCCACAAAGCTGTCTTTTGTGTAGACACGTTGCCTTTTGGTTTAGTCTAGTTAATGAATTCTTATACTCCCTCCGTCACGGTCTAGAAGGCGCAGTTAAACTTGCCTGCGTTTTCAAAATAAACAAGGTTTAATGCGTGAAAGCAATTACTCTCATTAATTAGTACTAGTACTACTCATGCATGCGCCCTACTAATTTGCTGCTCACGCATTAGTACTAGTATTTTCTCAGTTGATTAGGCGCATTAGCATCTACACCTACTACATCTCACAACCAATCGGTGACTATCTTGGTTTCAGAGATTTTTTAAGTGTGCCTTCTAAACCGTGACGGAGGGAGTAGTAAAACTAATTAACAAAAAATTATCCATTTCTTTCATATCATCCAGCTCGATTACCAACCAACTCTAATATCTAAAAACGCACTGATGGTTTTTTGCAGGCGGGGTAACATCTATGGACGATTTCCTACGCGAGTTCTTCCCGGCGGTGCTGCACCGGAAGAACCAGGACAAGGATAGCAACTACTGCAAGTACGACAACCAGGGCCTGCAGCTCTTCACCTCGTCGCTCTACCTCGCCGGCCTCACCGCCACCTTCTTCGCTTCCTACACCACCCGCCGCCTCGGGCGCCGCCTCACCATGCTCATCGCCGGCGTCTTCTTCATCGTTGGCGTCATCTTCAACGGGGCCGCCCAGAACCTCGCCATGCTCATCGTCGGCAGGATCCTGCTCGGCTGTGGCGTCGGCTTCGCCAACCAGGTTAGCAAAAATTGCAAGCTTCAGAATCATACATTTTTTTTATATACCAGTAAGCAAAAGACACCGTACGTCTGCGCAGCAGCATTTGAGTCAAAAAAAGTCTTGGTAGAAACCAAAGTCAAACACGTAAAGCTAGCGGTGGCTCGTTTGAGAAAATATGTAGTTGCACGAGACATAATTTTCCGCGTCTATGAAAATGACGTAACCCGTGTGCAGTGTTTCTTCCTTGTTTGCTGGCAATCAGTCACCGTCCATGGTAGTGTCAAAGAATCTTTGGTCCCGTATTAACACTCCGAACATAAAATATTGTTGTATTTTTTTTGCGTAGAATATTGTTGTATTTTATACTCCCTCCGTTCCTAAATATAAGTCTTTGTAGAGATTTCACTAATGGACTACATACAGCTGTATATAGACATATTTTAGAGTATAGATTCAATCATTTTGCTTCGTATGTAGACCCTTAGTGAAATCGCTTAAAAGCCTTATATTTAGGAATGGAGGGAGTACCATGCATGGTGATGTGCCATGCGTATTATCTGCGGTTTGTGTAGTACTCCTACGTAGTATCATACGGGACCCCTTATGTTTCCCGGAATTCAGGGGTCAAATGCATGAACCATGTGACGGTGCATGCATGACTTGTGTTGGTGCACGATTGGTGGCATCGACCATCCATCGCCTGACCGCTCGCGATAAACTTGTTAAGTTCCCAAGATCCCAAGCTGGCCGTGACTCCAAGCTTAGAAATTACCGGACCAAATGGTAGGAGAAGCTTGGGCCAACCAACAAGTGATAGGTGTACGCTTGCGGCTTATCTCCTTGGTTTATATCTCCTGGTTTTACTACTAGTAGTCTCCAGCAATCTGCTGGTGTGGCCGTCCTTCTCTCTAGTTGTCCCAAAGTTGCTATCAACTTGGACTAGCTGTGGAATATACTAACACAGCGGCTTTGGATTCTTCCGTTTTTGGCTGTCGAAACTCTTGAATTTTTAGTAGTAGCAAGCAAGCAGGCGCGGTTGTTCACGCGTAGGCCACACGGGTTGCAGTACGAAGCGGGCCTAGCTGATCGAGTAGTTCTACATAAACTTTGAGGCTTGCACCAAAATTGTAGAGTATCTTGTATGCTTGACTAGGTGTGGATCGCTCGGATTCTTCTGGTTTCCTTCCTTGTCGAACACCGGGAAGGAAAAAAAACGGTGCGTCTGTGGACTGTAGACCTCAGAGCGGGGAGCTTTCTCGATTGAAAATGCCAAGAATTTGTGCGCTAGTGATGCATTAGATTACCGCATAGATTAAGTCGCTGATTGAGCATGAGTTTGCTAATTATGCACACACTAACATACAAAAAAAACGTACTTGTATAATATAAAGGCGTCTAGACTCAATTATACAAGCAGGCAAGACAACATGCATGCCAGAAGTAGCTGGAGTAGGAGTAGATCATTAGTCCAACAGTTTTTTTATATTACGTAATAAGTCCACCGCTTCTGATTAGGCCGACTGATTAAGAGATTCTGATAGTGATAGGTTGGTGCGGTTCTGACACTTTATTTGTGTACGGTCACATGCTAGGTGATTTTTTTTTAGACGTGCTAGGTGATTTTATTGACAGTAGGAAAGCGTGCTAGGTGATTTGTTTTAGCTTAGTCACATGCTAGTACTAATATTCCAAAAAAAGGAAAGATAGAGAAGGGAAGAGAGCCTTCTGGGCCCAGTGGGCCTCGTTAAGGCCATCTGCATTTGATGACCCATTTCGTAATTTCACGTCTCTCTGTAAAAAAAAATCAATCTTTACCGTATATACGTCTCTAACGAAACGAAACGAACTGTTGTGGTGCAGGCCGTTCCCCTGTTCCTGTCGGAGATCGCGCCGACGAGGATCCGCGGCGGGCTCAACATCCTGTTCCAGCTGAACGTGACCATCGGCATCCTGTTCGCGAACCTGGTGAACTACGGCACGAGCAAGATCCACCCGTGGGGCTGGCGTCTGTCCCTGTCGCTGGCCGGCATCCCGGCGGCGATGCTCACCCTGGGCGCGCTCTTCGTCACCGACACCCCCAACAGCCTCATCGAGCGCGGCCACCTGGAGGAGGGCAAGGCGGTGCTGAAGCGCATCCGCGGCACCGACAACGTGGAGCCCGAGTTCAACGAGATCGTGGAGGCGAGCCGCATCGCGCAGGAGGTGAAGCACCCGTTCCGCAACCTGCTCCAGCGCCGGAACCGTCCCCAGCTGGTCATCGCCGTGCTGCTCCAGATCTTCCAGCAGTTCACGGGGATCAACGCCATCATGTTCTACGCCCCCGTGCTGTTCAACACCCTCGGGTTCAAGAGCGACGCGTCGCTCTACTCGGCGGTGATCACGGGCGCCGTGAACGTGCTGGCGACGCTGGTGTCGGTGTACGCCGTGGACCGCGCCGGGCGGCGGGCGCTGCTGCTGGAGGCCGGCGTGCAGATGTTCCTGTCGCAGGTGGTGATCGCCGTGGTGCTGGGGATCAAGGTGACGGACAAGTCGGACAACCTCGGCCATGGGTGGGCCATCCTGGTGGTGGTGATGGTGTGCACCTACGTCGCCTCCTTCGCCTGGTCATGGGGCCCTCTGGGGTGGCTGATCCCGAGCGAGACGTTCCCGCTGGAGACGAGGTCGGCGGGGCAGAGCGTGACGGTGTGCGTCAACCTGCTCTTCACCTTCCTCATCGCGCAGGCCTTCCTCTCCATGCTCTGCCACCTCAAGTTCGCCATCTTCATCTTCTTCTCGGCATGGGTGCTCGTCATGTCCGTCTTCGTGCTCTTCTTCCTCCCGGAGACCAAGAACGTGCCCATCGAGGAGATGACCGACAAGGTGTGGAAGCAGCACTGGTTCTGGAAGCGCTACATGGACGACGACGACCACCAACACCACAACATCGCCAACGGCAAGAACGCCACCGTCTAAACAGTCTTACTCCGTCCTACTCCTATGTAACGCTGCCGGCCTGCCTGCCTGCAGAACCCGACTTGGAAAGAACGAAGATGGATACTGAGCTCTTTATCGATCGGTCCCGTCTCATCTCGTCCTATTATGGAGACACTTTCTCAGTCGCGAGCTCAACTATTTACACTGCTGACATGCCAAGAGGAACAGCAGGCAGTGCGGTAGTAAACCTTGCTGTTCTATTATACTCCTAGGTAATAGTAATAGTGAAGAGTGTTTCGGTGTTTCTTGTTTAGCAGGAGCACTTTCGCTTTTATGTGTCTATATATATTTGTTTGAAATTGGTCTCTGACAATGCAAGCATATACAGCACCTTGTAAAAATGATATTGTGATTCTTAATGAACAGCAGTATTGTTGTCAATTCTCAAGCAAGAGCGGGGTTGTCAGAACACTTTAAGGCCTTGTTCGGTTGCAACAGATTCGAAGGGGATTGGAGTGCATTGGGGAGGATTAAATCCCCTGTAAGTCAAATTCCACCTCAATCCCCTCCAATCCTCTTCAATTCTTTTACAAGTCCTAAGCGGGCTTGCTGTCAATCCTCAAGCTCGACCCTCTTTCCCATCCGCCTCTGTTATTCTGTTACAAACTCTGTTTATATTTTCGTTAAGCAATTGATATAAAGGGGCCGGCCTGGTTGGGGAAAAAATTCGTCATTATCCGCCCACAGCTTTGTGAGAAACACATTTCAACCAAGAATGGATATTCTCAATAAGAATTACTATCAGACATGCCCCAAACCTTTTCTCTGACGATGAATAGTTCAGAGCAGAAATCTCAGAGAATATCATGAAAATTACTGTACAATAGAATAACGTTTTTTTTAACCAGCCTCACACACACCCATCTAAACACTCCCCACTGGGCAAACACCTGTTAGCATCAAAACCCAAATAGAAATCTAGCAGAAGTAGCAACGATAACAAAAGCACGACATATAACAGCGGGCTTCAAACGCCAGTGATCAGTCAACGGCACCAAAAGCTGACAACCTAAACAACTAACAAGAGAGGCGAAACCTTCATCCACCGAGGACACCGGGAGCAGCAACCTTCCATCAGCCGGGGACCGATCCGCCAGAGGCAAAGCCGCCTTGAACGGAGCACCATCTTCACCTTCAAGATCCCTGCCCAATAATAGAGCATGAAGGAGCAAGAAGTGAAGACAGACTAAACGGGGGAACGAACCAGCCGTTTGCCCTCCCCAGCGCGCCTGGAGTAGGCGCTAAGGCGTTCCATCGACGGTTTTTCTGGCTTGAGGGCCTTGTCTTTCGAGTCGCATCCCCAAATTTCGACCCTCGGATACACATAAAATTTAAAGTTTTCTTTTTATAACGCTTGAGGGCCTTGTCTTTCGAGTCGCATCCCTAAATTTCGACCCTCGGATACACATAAAATTTAAAGTTTTCTTTTTCGTTATAAAAAGACACATGTTCGGCGAACATCATGCCACAGGTCGGCGATCATCATCACAGGTCGACGATCAGCACGCCAATAGTTTGGCGATCAAAAAGGCGGGAGCTGCACACATAGAACTCAAATGGCAATCTCCTCATCTCCTGCATGGGCGGGAAAGGTCGGCGTACGTGGCGGGGTCGCAGTGCTCGTCGTTGGCGCGGCCGCCGTCAGCGTTGGCGATGTGGTCGTAATCGGCATCGACGCAGTCGCCGCCGGTCTCGGCATAAGGTTCAAGATGAGGTTCCGCTCCGCCAAGTAACACGCCTTCACCTGTGGGTCCATCATCGCCGTGTCACCTCCTCCCATCAGTAACGTTAGGTCGGTGTTGCGCTTCTTCACGGCCACGTTTATCCTGAGAAGGTCGAGCTTGGCGTCCTGCTTCGTCATCAACGCCGACCACCTCGCCTCGGACTTCTCCTCTCTGATGGCGGAATGACTCCTCGCGCCGTTCGACGTTCGGGTCGCTTTCCGGGCGAGCCATGACCTTTTCCTGGATCCCATGCCACTTGTTGCATGCTTGTTGGATGCTCGCCCAATGGTTGGACCTGGCCTTGTCGTTGTCGGCGTTCTGGGAACGGGGTACCCAGACCTGCCTGCCTGTGGCCCAGGGCTAGCCCACTCCGTCAACACCAGTTCAGCAGGGAACAACACCACCTTGAACAAGGCCCTCGTGAGGGGCCAAGCCTCACGAGGAGGAGCAGCGTCAAGACCCGCAGGGGGCCTCCTCAGGACCCCTCCGGAGCGGCGGATATTCCAAGGTAAGGCTCGGCCTCAGGAGTCAAGGGTGACACCAGGAAGGGGCAGACGATCAGAAGGTGGCAAGATAGGACAACTTCCCCTTTTGGTGCAAAGAAGGTGGGAGCGAATCAGGACCCCAAAGGCATCTTCTAAAGGTTTCCCTTTCCGTGCAACAAGACCCTGGTCGCCCACCGGCAGGACGGACGTCATCCCTGCGCTTACCTCTGCGGCACTGGCAGTGACTTTGCACGCGAATACCACTTTTGACAGGGAAGGCATGTTCCCTTGTCTCCCATCGAAACTGGCCATTGTGGGATCCCTTCCCGTCTACGATAAGGGAGGAGGACCCTCGCCTCCATTATAAATAGAGAGAATAGGATACTTGAGAGGGGGATCGGATCACCAGACCATCAAAATCCTGGAATAACACACCAAGCCACTTGGCCTCCGGAGCCATAAAAGCACGGTACTATCTCGTTCATCAACCTTCGAGAGAGGCAATCCACCAAAGCAGGAGTAGGGTTTTACGCCTCGCAGCTGCCCGAACCTGGGTAAACTGCTGTGTTCTGTGTTCTCCTCACCTTCGAGTGAATTCTTTGCCGTTCCCATCGAGTAGCAGGCTAGGCGGGGTGAAGCAGGGAGGAATCTATGCACACGCCCCTGTGTTCGAATCCGTAGGGTTTTGCGGAGCCCGAAATCTGACATTTGGCGCGCCGGGTAGGGAGCGTGTGAAGGCTTTCTTTCAGCTTCCTCCGTCCCATACCGCTGCGTCGATGGCCGGCGACCAATCGGCTCCTCCGAGCCTCGTCGAGCTGATCTCCGACCACCACGTCACAGCGGCAGGAGGCTCGCATACCAGTGTCGCGGGATCAGGCGGCTCGTACCAGGCCGTCAACATCATCTCCGTCGTGACAACCACCCGAGCCACCCAGGCGCACGGGGGCTGGGCGGCGGCCCGGGCACCCACGGCGCGCCGCTCGACTTGGGCGACCTCAGCGCACACGACGCGTTGCAGATGGCAAGAGAGATGCTCCGCCAACGACCGACTCCATGGCGCTTCGACGCTTGGGCGGACCACATCATAGAGCTTATCGCCATCGCCCAGAAGACCATCCAGCCTGGTGCATCTTCAAGGCCACAGCCGCCGGGCGCCGGGGGCTCGCACCGCGTGTCGGCCCCCGAACCTGCAAGCTTTGGGGCCCTGCCCGCTCTGGGCGGGGCCGAAAGAAACGCGCTCCGCGCTGCCCTCCACCTCCTCCAAACCGCAGTAACCGGCTCTGAAGCGCACCACACCGACAACCACCAGGGACGAGAAGCCAGGTGTGGGACAACCGACACGCACGCTGGTACGCATCATCGAGACCAGGTCGGCCCTCGACAGCCAGGGGCGGCCCGACAGGAGCGCTCCATCCGGCGCAGCCAACAGAGGGCGGAGGCGATGGTGCGGATGAACTATGACAACGGAGACACGAGAGGATATCAAGGCAGAAGTCAGCACCGGATGGCGCCGGGACCAGCCGACGACGACAGCAGGAACAAGCGACTTCGCGCGGAGGCCTGCCGCGGGAAGTGTTGGGGAACGTCGCATGGGAAACAAAAATTTTCCTACGCGCACGAAGACCTATCATGGTGATGTCCATCTACGAGAGGGGATATTCGATCTACGTACCCTTGTAGACCGCACAGCAGAAGCGTTAAGAAACGCGGTTGATGTAGTGGAACGTCCTCACGTCCCTCGATCCGCCCCGCGAACCGTCCCGCGATCAGTCCCACGATCTAGTGCCGAACGGATGGCACCTCCGCGTTCAGCACACGTACAACTCGACGATGATCTCGGCCTTCTTGATCCAGCAAGAGAGACGGAGAGGTAGATGAGTTCTCCGGCAGCGTGACGGCGCTCCGGAGGTTGGTGGTGATCTTATCTCAGCAGGGCTCCGCCCGAGCTCCGCAGAAACGCGATCTAGTGGTAAAACCGTGGAGATATGTGGTCGGGCTGCCGTGGCAAAGTTGTCTCAAATCAGCCCTAAAACCTCCGTATATATAGGGGGAGGAGCGGGAGCCTTGCCTTGGGGTCCAAAGACTCCCAAGGGGGTCGGCCGAGCCAAGGGGGGCAACCCTCCCCTTCCAAACCGAGTCCAACTAGGTTTGGAAGGAGGAGTCCTTCCCCCTTTTCCCACCTCCTCTTTTTTTTTCTTTTCTCTTTGATTTTCTTCCTATGGCGCATAGGGCCTTCTTGGGCTGTCCCACCAGCCCACTAAGGGCTGGTGCGCCACCCCAAGGCCTATCGGCTTCCCCGGGGTGGGTTGCCCCCCCGGTGAACACCCGGAACCCATTCGTCATTCCCGGTACATTCCCGGTAACTCCGAAAACCTTCCGGTAATCAAATGAGGTCATCCTATATATCAATCTTCGTTTCCGGACCATTCCGGAAACCCTCGTGACGTCCGTGATCTCATCCGGTACTCTGAACAACATTCGGTAACCAACCATATAACTCAAATACGTATAAAACAACGTCGAACCTTAAGTGTGCAGACCCTGCGGGTTCGAGAACTATGTAGACATGACCCGAGAGACTCCTCGGTCAATATACAATAGCGGGACCTGGATGCCCATATTGGATCCTACATATTCTACGAAGATCTTATCGTTTGAACCTCAGTGCCAAGGATTCATATAATCCCATATGTCATTCCCTTTGTCCTTCGGTATGTTACTTGCCCGAGATTTGATCGTCAGTATCCGCATACCTATTTCAATCTCGTTTACCGGCAAGTCTCTTTACTCATTCCGTAATACAAGATCCCACAACTTACACTAAGTCACATTGCTTGCAAGGCTTGTGTGTGATGTTGTATTACCGAGTGGGCCCCGAGATACCTCTTCGTCACATGTAGTGACAAAATCCAGTCTTGATCCATACTAACTCAACGAACAACTTCGGAGATACCTGTAGAGCATCTTTATAGTCACCCGGTTACGTTGCGACGTTTGATACACACAAAGTATTCCTCCGGTGTCAGTGAGTTATATGATCTCATGGTCATAGGAACAAATACTTGACACGCAGAAAACAGTAGCAACAAAATGACACGATCAACATGCTACGTCTATTAGTTTGGGTCTAGTCCATCACGTGATTCTCCTAATGACGTGATCCAGTTATCAAGCAACAACACCTTGTTCGTAATCAGAAGACCCTGACTATCTTTGATCAACTGGCTAGCCAACTAGAGGCTTGCTAGGGACAGTGTTTTGTCTATGTATCCACACATGTATATAAGTCTTCATTCAATACAATTATAGCATGGATAATAAATGATTATCTTGATACAGGAATTATAATAATAACTATATTTATTATTGCCTCTAGGGCATAATTCCAACAGTCTCCCACTTGCACTAGAGTCAATAATCTAGCCCTCACATCATCATGCGAATTACATTGTAATAAATCTAACACCCATACAGTTCTGGTGTTGATCATGCTTTGCCCGTGGAAGAGGTTTAGTCAGCGGGTCTCCTACATTCAGATCCGTGTGCACTTTGCATATATTTACGTCCTCCCCTTCGACGTAGTCGCGGATGAGGTTGAAGCGTCGTTTGATGTGTCTGGACTTCTTGTGAAACCGTGGTTCCTTTGCTAGGGCAATGGCACCCGTGTTGTCACAGAACAAGGTTATTGGATTCAGTGCGCTTGGCACCACTCCAAGATCCGTCATGAACTGCTTCATCCAGACACCCTCCTTAGCCGCCTCCGAGGCAGCCATGTACTCCACTTCACATGTAGAATCTGCTACGACGCTTTGCTTGGAACTGCACCAGCTTACCGCACCCCCATTAAGAATAAATACGTATCCGGTTTGCGACTTAGAGTCGTCCGGATCTGTGTCAAAGCTTGCATCGACGTAACCTTTTACGGCGAGCTCTTCGTCACCTCCATACACGAGAAACATCTCCTTAGTCCTTTTCAGGTACTTCAGGATATTCTTGACCACCGTCCAGTGATCCACTCCTGGGTTACTCTGGAACCTACCTGCCATACTTATGGCCAGGCTAACGTCCGGTCTAGTGCACATCATTGCATACATGATAGAACCTATGGCTGAAGCATAGGGGACGGTGCTCATATGCTCTCTATCCTCATCAGTTGCTGGGCACTGAGTCTTACTCAATCTCGTACCTTGTAAAACTGGCAAGAACCCTTTCTTGGACTGTTCCATTTTGAACCTCTTCAAAACTTTATCAAGGTATGTGCTTTGTGAAAGTCCTATCAGGCGCTTTGATCTATCCCTATAGATCTTAATGCCTAGAATGTAAGCAGCTTCTCCTAGGTCCTTCATAGAGAAACTTTTATTCAAGTAATCCTTTATGCTCTCCAAAAACTCTACGTTGTTTCCAATCAGCAATATGTCATCCACATATAATATTAGAAACGCCATAGAGCTCCCACTCACTTTCTTGTAAATACAAGATTCTCCAACCACTTGTATAAACCCAAATGCTTTGATCACCTCATCAAAGCGTTTGTTCCAACTCCGAGATGCTTGCACCAGTCCATAAATGGATCGCTGAAGCTTGCACACTTTGTTAGCATTCTTAGGATCGACAAAACCTTCGGGTTGCATCATATACAACTCTTCTTTAAGGAAACCGTTAAGGAATGCCGTTTTGACATCCATCTGCCAGATTTCATAATCGAAAAACGCAGCTATTGCTAACATGATTCTGACGGACTTAAGCATCGCTACGGGTGAGAATGTCTCATCGTAGTCAACTCCTTGAACTTGTGAAAAACCCTTTGCCACAAGTCGAGCTTTATAAACGGTCACATTGCCGTCAGCGTCTGTCTTCCTCTTAAAGATCCATTTGTTCTGAATAGCCTTGCAGCCCTCAGGTAGTACTTCCAAAGTCCACACTTTGTTCTCATACATGGATCCTATCTCGGACTTCATGGCTTCTAGCCATTTGTTGGAATCTGGGCCCACCATTGCTTCTTCATAATTAGCAGGTTCATTGTTGTCTAACAACATGATTGACATGACGGGATTACCGTACCACTCTGGAGCAGCACGTGGTCTCGTCGACCCGCGTGGTTCGACAGAAACTTGAACCGGAGTTTCTTGATCATCATCATTAACTTCCTCCTCAACCGGTGTCGCAACGACAAAGGTTTCCCCTTGCCCTGCGCCACCATCTAGAGGGATGAGAGGTTCGACAACCTCATCAAGTTCTATCTTCCTCCCACTCAATTCTCTCGAGAGAAACTCCTTCTCGAGAAAAGCTCCGTTTTTAGCAACAAACACTTTGCCCTCGGATTTGAGATAGAAGGTGTACCCAACTGTCTCTTTTGGGTAACCTATGAAGATGCACTTTTCCGCTTTGGGTTCCAGCTTTTCAGGCTGAAGCTTTTTGACATAAGCATCACATCCCCAAACTTTAAGAAACGACAACTTTGGCCTTTTGCCACACCACAGTTTGTATGGTGTCGTCTCAACGGATTTTGATGGTGCCCTATTTAAAGTGAATGCAGCTGTTTCTAATGCATAACCCCAAAATGATAACGGCAAATCGGTAAGAGACATCATAGATCGCACCATCTCTAATAAAGTACGATTACAACGTTCGAACACACCATTACGCTGTGGTGTTCCAGGCGGTGTCAACTGCGAAACAATTCCACATTGTCTTAAGTGAGCACCAAACTCGAAACTCGGATATTCACCCCCATGATCAGACCGTAGGAACTTGATCTTCTTGTTACGATGATTTTCAACTTCACTCTGAAATTGCTTGAACTTTTCAAATGTTTCAGACTTGTGCTTCATTAAGTAGACATAACCATATCTACTCAAATCGTCAGTGAAGGTGAGAAAATAACGATATCCGCCGCGTGCCTCCACGCTCATCGGACCGCACACATCAGTATGTATGATTTCCAATAAGTCACTTGCACGCTCCATTGTTCCGGAGAACGGAGTTTTAGTCATCTTGCCCATGAGGCATGGTTCGCACGTGTGAAGTGAATCAAAGTCAAGTGACTCCAAAAGTCCATCGGCATGGAGTTTCTTCATGCGCTTTACACCAATATGACCTAAGCGGCAGTGCCATAAAAATATGGCGCTATCATTGTTAACTCTAACTCTTTTGGTCTCAACGTTATGTATGTGTGTATCACTATCAAGATTCAATATGAACAATCCTCTCACATTGGGTGCATGACCATAAAAGATGTTACTCATAGAAATAGAACAACCATTATTCTCTGACTTAAAAGAGTAACCGTCTCGCAATAAACAAGATCTAGATATAATATTCATGCTCAACGCAGGCACTAAATAACAATGATTCAAGTTCATAACTAATCCTGATGGTAACTGAAGTGAAACTGTGCCGACGGTGATTGCATCAACCTTGGAACCATTTCCTACGTGCATCGTCACTTCATCTTTCGCCATCCTTCGTCTATTCCGCAGTTCCTGTTTTGAGTTGCAAATATGAGCAACAGAACCGGTATCGAATACCCAGGCACTACTACGAGAGCCGGTTAAGTACACATCAATAACATGTATATCAAATATACCTGATTTTTCTTTGGCTGCCTTCTTATCAGCCAGATACTTGGGGCAGTTGCGCTTCCAGTGACCCATACCCTTGAAATAGTAACACTCTGTTTCAGGCTTAGGTCCAGCTTTGGGTTTCTTCGTCGGATTGGCAACAGGCTTGCCGTTCTTCTTTGAATTACCCTTCTTGCCTTTGCCGTTTCTCTTGAAACTAGTGGTCTTATTCACCATCAACACTTGATGCTCTTTACGGAGTTCAGACTCTGCGACTTTCAGCATCGCAAACAACTCGCCGGGTGACTTGTTCATCCCTTGCATGTTGTAGTTCAACACAAAGCCTTTATAGCTTGGCGGCAGTGATTGAAGGATTCTGTCAGTGATAGCCTCTTGCGGGAGTTCAATCCCCAGCTCAGCTAGACGGTTTGAGTACCCAGACATTTTGAGCACATGTTCACTGACAAACGAGTTCTCCTCCATCTTGCAAGCATAGAATTTATCGGAGGTCTCATACCTCTCGATCCGGGCGTTCTTCTGAAAGATGAACTTCAACTCCTGGAACATCTCAAATGCTCCATGACGCTCAAAGCGACGTTGAAGTCCCGGTTCTGAGCCATACAAGACTGCACATTGAACTACTGAGTAGTCCTCCTTACGTGTTAACCAAGCGTTCTTAACATCCTGGTCAGCCGTAGCGGGTGGTTCAAACCCTAGCGCAGCATTAAGGACATAATCCTTCTTCCCAGCTTGTAAGATTAGCTTAAGATTACGAGCCCAGTCTACAAAGTTGCTTCCATCATCTTTCAACTTAGCTTTATCTAGGAACGTATTAAAATTCTGGGTGACTGTCGCGTGAGCCATGATCTACAACACAAATATATTCAAAGTGGACTTAGACTATGTTCAAGATAATTAGAGTTTAACTTAATCAAATTACTCGCTAAACTCCCACTCAAAAAGTACATCTCTCTAGTCATTTGAGTGGTTCATGATCCACTTACACTAGCTCAAGTCCGATCATCACGTGAGTTGAGTATAGTTTCAGTGGTAAGCATCCCTATGCTAATCATATCATCTATATGATTCATGATCGACCTTTCGGTCTCATGTGTTCCAAGGCCATGTCTGCACATGCTAGGCTCGTCAAGCTTAACCCGAGTGTTCCGCGTGTGCAACTGTTTTGCACCCGATGTATGTGAACGTTGAGTCTATCACACCCGATCATCACGTGGTGTCTCGAAACGACGAACTGTAGCAACGGTGCACAGTCGGGGAGAACACAATTTCGTCTTGAAATTTTAGTGAGAGATCACCTCATAATGCTACCGTCGTTCTAAGCAAAATAAGGTGCACAAAAGGATTAACATCACATGCAATTCATAAGTGCCATGATATGGCCATCATCACGTGCTCCTTGATCTCCATCACCAAAGCACCGACACGATCTTCTTGTCACCGGCGCCACACCATGATCTCCATCAACGTGTCGCCATCGGGGTTGTCGTGCTACTCATGCTATTACTACTAAAGCTACATCCTAGCAAAATAGTAAACGCATCTGCAAGCACAAACGTTAGTATAAAGACAACCCTATGGCTCCTGCCGGTTGCCGTACCATCGACGTGCAAGTCGATATTATCTATTACAACATGATCATCTCATACATCCAATATATGACATCACATCGTTGGCCATATCACATCAAAAGCATACCCTGCAAAAACAAGTTAGACGTCCTCTAATTTTGTTGTTGCATGTTTTACGTGGTGACCGTGGGTATCTAGTAGGATCGCATCTTACTTACGCAAACACCACAACGGAGATATATGAGTTGCTATTTAACCTCATCCAAGGACCTCCTCAGTCAAATTCGATTCAACTAAAGTTGGAGAAACTGACACTTGCCAGTCATCTTTGAGCAACGGGGTTACTCGTAGCGATGAAACCAGTCTCTCGTAAGCGTACGAGTAATGTCGGTCCAAGCCGCTTCAATCCAACAATACCGCGGAATCAAGAAAAGACTAAGGAGGGCAGCAAAACGCACATCACCGCCCACAAAACTTTTGTGTTCTACTCGAGAAGACATCTACGCATAAACCTAGCTCATGATGCCACTGTTGGGGAACGTCGCATGGGAAACAAAAAATTTCCTACGCGCACGAAGACCTATCATGGTGATGTCCATCTACGAGAGGGGATATTCGATCTGCGTACCCTTGTAGACCGCACAGCAGAAGCGTTAAGAAATGCGGTTGATGTAGTGGAACGTCCTCACGTCCCTCGATCCGCCCCACGAACCGTCCCGCGATCAGTCCCACGATCTAGTGCCGAACGGATGGCACCTCCGCGTTCCGCACACGTACAGCTCGACGATGATCTCGGCCTTCTTGATCCAGCAAGAGAGACGGAGAGGTAGATGAGTTCTCCGGCAGCGTGACGGCGCTCCGGAGGTTGGTGGTGATCTTATCTCAGCAGGGCTCCGCCTGAGCTCCGCAGAAACGCGATCTCGAGGTAAAACCGTGGAGATATGTGGTCAGGCTGCCGTGGCAAAGTTGTCTCAAATCAGCCCTAAAACCTCCGTATATATAGGAGGAGGAGGGGAGCCTTGCCTTGGGGTCCAAGGACTCCCAAGGGGGTCGGCCGAGCCAAGGGGGGCAACCCTCCCCTTCCAAACCGAGTCCAACTAGGTTTGGAAGGAGGAGTCCTTCCCCCTTTTCCCACCTCCTCTTTTTTTCTCTTTGATTTTCTTCCTATGGCGCATAGGGCCTTCTTGGGCTGTCCCACCAGCCCACTAAGGGCTGGTGCGCCACCCCCAAGGCCTATGGGCTTCCCCGGGGTGGGTTGCCCCCCCGGTGAACACCCGAAACCCATTCGTCATTCCCGGTACATTCCCGGTAACTCCGGAAACCTTCTGGTAATCAAATGAGGTCATCCTATTTATCAATCTTCGTTTCCGGACCATTCCGGAAACCCTCATGACGTCCGTGATCTCATCTGGGACTCCGAACAACATTCGGTAACCAACCATATAACTCAAATACGTATAAAACAACGTCGAACCTTAAGTGTGCAGACCCTGCGGGTTCGAGAACTATGTAGACATGACCCGAGAGACTCCTCGGTCAATATCCAATAGCGGGACCTGGATGCCCATATTGGATCCTACATATTCTACGAAGATCTTATCGTTTGAACCTCAGTGCCAAGGATTCATATAATCCCGTATGTCATTCCCTTTGTCCTTCGGTATGTTACATGCCCGAGATTCGATCGTCAGTATCCGCATACCTATTTCAATCTCATTTACCGGCAAGTCTCTTTACTCGTTCCGTAATACAAGATCCCGCAACTTAGATTAGTCACATTGCTTGCAAGGCTTGTGTGTGATGTTGTATTACCGAGTGGGCCCCGAGATACCTCTCCGTCACACGGAGTGACAAAACCCAGTCTCGATCCATACTAACTCAACGAACACCTTCGGAGATACCTGTAGAGCATCTTTATAGTCACCCGGTTACGTTGCGACGTTTGATACACACAAAGTATTCCTCCGGTGTCAGTGAGTTATATGATCTCATGGTCATAGGAACAAATACTTGACACGCAAAAAACAGTAGCAACAAAATGACACGATCAACATGCTACGTCTATTAGTTTGGGTCTAGTCCATCACGTGATTCTCCTAATGACGTGATCCAGTTATCAAACAACAACACCTTGTTCATAATCAGAGACCCTGACTATCTTTGATCAACTGGCTAGCCAACTAGAGGCTTGCTAGCGATAGTGTTTTGTCTATGTATCCACACATGTATATAAGTCTTCATTCAATAAAATTATAGCATGGATAATAAACGATTATCTTGATACAGGAATTATAATAATAACTATATTTATTATTCCCTCTAGGGCATAATTCCAACGGGAAGACCTTCGAGCAGCACGACCGGGGGGATCCCCCTCCGCTGCCAAGAGGGACGGCCACCATCGCACGGATGGCCGGACGTGGGGGACGAGCAAGCGCCTACGAGGAGTCGTATGTGCCAGAGTATGCGGTGCTGCCTGACCCTCCGGACGAAGAAGAGTTTCAGGAGTCCCCCCGGGGCGCCTACCCTCCTCAGGAGTAAGGAGCGTTCGGGGGCTCCTCCCTGAGTCGGGCCCAATGGGCCTGGGTAGGAGGGCACCCTAAAACCGCGGTGCGTAGCACCGGCCATATTCCCCGCGGGAAGGCTACGCGAGGCCGAACTCAAGGGCTTCGGGAGGGCGAATCAAACACCCCCACGGGACGCTAGCTGCACGGATCATCCGCGACGACCAAGATACATGCACGGGTGTCGGGGATCAGGCCCGTGAGGCGTTCGTGGAGCGCAAGGGGGCTTCAACTATTCGATAAGGCAATTTTTGGATTCTACCATAAGGAATCCCTGCTTACCGCAGGGACTCCAACTACCTAGGGCATACTCCTGCAAGTTGCTCCCTTTACAATTTCCGTTACAGCCACTTGGCAACCTAACCCGCTTCTTTGCTGGCGTCGCGGTGACTCCCGGCCGCAACACTCCGCCCCATTGTGGGAACTGGGGAGCCCCGTGATGTCTACTACGCAACCTTCTTCTTGTAGACGTTGTTGGGCCTCCAAGTGCAGAGGTTTGTAGGACAGTAGCAATTTTCCCTCAAGTGGGTGACCTAAGGTTTATCAATCCGCGGGAGGCGTAGGATGAAGATGGTCTCTCTCAAGCAACCCTACAACCAAATAACAAAGAGTCTCTTGTGTCCCCAACACACACAATACAATGGTAAGTTGTATAGGTGCACTAGTTCGGCGAAGAGATGGTGATACAAGTGCAATATGGATGGTAGATATAGGTCTTTGTAATCTGAAATTACAAAAACAGCAAGGTAACTAGTAACAAAAGTGAGCACGAATGGTATTGCAATGCGTGGAAACAAGGCCTAGGGTTCATACTTTCACTAGTGAAGTTCTCTGAACAATGATAACATAATTGGATCATATAACTAGCCCTCAACATGCAACAAAGAGTCACTCCAAAGTCACTAATAGCGGAGAACAAACGAAGAGATTATTGTCGGGTACGAAACCACCACAAAGTTATTCTTTCTGATCGATCTATTCAAGAGTCCGTAGTAAAATAACACGAAGCTATTCTTTCCGTTCGATCCATCATAGAGTTCCTACTAGAATAACACCTTAAGATACACATCACCAAGACCCTAATGTCACCTAGATACTCCATTTTCACCTCAACTATCCGTGGGCATGATTATACGATATGCATCACACAATCTCAGAATCATCTATTCAACCAACACATAGAACTTCAAAGAGTGCCCCGAAGTTTCTACCGGAGAGTCAAAACGTGTGCCAACCCATATGCATAGGTTCCCAATGTCACGAAACCCGCAAGTCGATCACCAAAACATACATAGAGTACTCACATGAATATCCAAACGTGTGCCAACCCATATGCATAGGTTCCCAATGTCACAAACCCGCAAGTTGAACACCACAGATAGACACGTGCAAGACATACATCAAGTGTTCTCAAAGACTCAATCCGATAAGATAACTTCAAAGGGGAAACTCAATTCATTACAAGAAGGGAAAGGGGGAAGAACATAATAAGATCCAACTATAGTAGCAAAGCCCGCGATACATCGAGATCAAGACATCTCAAGAACACGAGAGAGAGAGAGAGAGAGAGATCAAACACATAGCTACTGGTACATACCCTCAGCCCCGAGGGAGAACTACTCCCTCCTCGTCATGGAGATCGCTGGGATGATGAAGATGGCCACCGGAGATGGATTCCCCCTCCGGCAGGGTGCCGGAACGGGCTCCAGATTGGTTTTTGGTGGCTACAGAGGCTTGCGGCGGCGGAACTCCCGATCTAGGTTTCTTTTTGGGGTTTTCTGAATTTATAGGAATTTATGGCGGTGGAATTACCTCGATGGGGCCCACGAGGAGGTCACAAGCCTGCTAGGTGCGGCCTAGGGGGGTGGGGTCGCCTCCTGGGCTTGTGACTCCCTCGTGGTTCTTCTGGCCTTCTTGCAAAGCTTCAGGGGTCTCTTTTGGTCCCAAAAAAATCATTGCAAAGTTTTATTCCATTTGGACTCCATCTGAAAAAGGATCAAAACACGGAAAAAACAGAAACTGGCACTTGTTGGCACTGAGTTAATAGGTTAGTCCCAAAAAATATATAAAGTAGCATATTCATGCATATAAAACATCCAAAGTTGACAAGGTAATAGCATGGAACCATCAAAAATTATAGATACATTGGAGACGTATCAAGCATCCCCTAGCTTAACTCCTGCTCGTCCTCGAGTAGGGAAGTAATAAAGATCGAATTTTTGATGTGGAATGCTACCTAACATATTTGTCCTTTGTAACTTCTTTCTTGTGGCATGAATGTTCAGATCTGTAAGATTCAAAACAATAGTTTACTATTGACATGAAAACAATAATAGTTCAAGCATATTAGCAAAGTGATCATGAACTTTTGAAATAACAAGGCCAAAGAAAGTTATCCCTACAAAATCATATAGTCTGGCTATGCTCCATCATCCCCGCACAACGAATTTAAATCATGCACAACCCCGGTATTGGCCAAGTAATTGTTTTCGCACTCTTACTTTCTCAAACTTTTTTCAACTCTCACGCAATACATGAGCGTGAGCCATGGATATAGCACTATAGGTGGAATAGAGTGTGGTGGAGATTGTGAGGCAAAAAGGAGGAGATGGTCACATCGACTCGGCGTACCAACGGGCTATGGAGATGCCCATCAATAGATATCAATGTGAATGAGTAGGGATTACCATGCAACGGATGCACTTAGAGCTATAAGTGTGTGAAAGCTCAAAAGGAGAACTAGTGGGTGTGCACCCAACTTGCTTGCTCACGAAGACCTAGGGCAATTTTGAGGAAGCCCATCATTGGAATATACAAGCCAAGTTATATAATGAAAATTGCCACTAGTATATGGAAGTGTCAAAACAAGAGACTCTCTATCATGAAGAACATCGTGCTTTTTGAAGCACAAGTGTGGAAAAAGATAGTAGCATTGTCCCTTCTCTCTTTTTTTGGGGCTCTTTGGCCTCTTTTCATTTTTTTTGGTGGGCATATTTGGCCTCTTTTTTTTTATTTCCTCACATGGGACAATGCTCTAATAATGATGATCATCACACTTTTATTTACTCACAACTCAATACTTAGAGCAATGATGACTCTATATGAAATGCCTACGGAAGTGTACCGGGATATGCAACGATCTAGCTTAGCGTATGACGTTGAAACATCTCGCTAGCTATCTCACGATCATGCAATGGCAATATGAAAGTGATGGCACCTGTCATGAGATGGAACGGTGGGAGTTGCATGGCAATATATCTCGGAATGGCTATGAAAATGCCATAATAGGTAGGTATGGTGGCTGTTTTGAGGAAGGTATATGGTGGGTTTGTGCACCGGCGAAAGTTGTGCGGTACTAGAGAGGCTAGCAATGGTGGAAGGTAAAAGTGCATCCATAGCATGGACTCACATTAGTCATGAAGAACTAACATACTTATTGCGAAAGTTTTTATTAGTAATCGAGTTGGTAGGTGCTAACCATCGCGCGATCCCGACCGCCACACAAAGGATGACAGTCAATAAATCAATTATGCTCCGACTTCCTAACATAGCGGTTCACCATACGTGCATGCTACGGGAATCACTAAGTTCAACACAAGTATTTCTAGATTCAAAACACCCTACTAGCATAACTCTAATATTACCATATCCATATCTCAAAACCAATTGAGAGGAATCAAACTTCTCTTACTAATCAATGCACATGAATATGAAGGTTTTTATCCTCTTTGGATGCCTATCATATTAGGACTAGATTCATAACCTAAGAAAGGTACCATGCTGTTTAAGACTCTCAAAAAGATATAAGTGAAGATCGAGAGTTTTTACTTCTTCAAAATATGACACCGCCGTGCTCTAAAAAGATTTAAGTGAAGTACTAGAGCAAAAGGCAAACTACTTCAAAAGATATAAGTGAAGCTCAATGAGTAGTTGAATAATTATTTGGCTATGTGAAGACTCTCCCAACTAAGAATTTCAGATCCTAAGTACCTTATTCAAACAAAATAAAATGACGCTCCGAGCAAAACACATATCACGTGGTGAATAAAAATATAGCCCCAAGTAAAGTTACCGATGGATTGAAGACGAAAGAGGGGATGCCTTCCCGAGGCATCCCCAAGCTTTGGATTTTTGGTATCCTTGAATATGGCTTGGGATTCCTTGGGAATCCCCAAGCATAGGCTCTTGCCACTCGTTGTTCCATATTCCATCGAAACTCTACCCAAAACTTGAAAAGTTCACAACACAAAACTTAACGGAACTTCGTGAGATGGGTTAGTATGATAACGAGCAAATCAATCACTTGGGTAGTGTCAAAACAAGACTCATAATTATTTTCACACAAATCCTAATGTATCTTACTATTTCCACAAGTTATATTACTCAAAATAATCTATGGAAACACCAAAACAAGCAAACTATGCATTGAAAACAGAATCTGTCAAGAACAGAACAGTTTGTAATGATCTGAAGAAGAACCATACTTCTGTACCTCCACAAATTCTGAAACATTATGACAATTAGGGAAATTTGTGTGTCAATCAGAAGAAGAAAAGAATCAACTCAAAATCTCTCTTTGGATAGAAATTAAAAATAATTTCGTGATCAGAAAGTTTCTGTCTTTTTCAGCATGATTAAACAACTATCACCCAAACTAATCATAAAGGCTTTACTTGGCACAAACACTAATTAAAACAAAAAACACAATCATAACAGAATCATGATGGTGTGGACAAAGCAAAACAGAAAGCAAAAAGCAAAAATAAATTCATTGGGTTGCCTCCCAACAAGCGCTATTGTTTAACGCCCTTAGCTAGGCATGATGATTTCAATGATGCTCACATAAAAGATAAGGATTGAAGCACAACAAGAGCATCATGGAGCATATGGTTAGCACATTTAAGTCTAACCCACTTCCTATGCATAGGGATTTTATGAACAAACAACTTGTTGGAGCAAGAATCAACTAGCATAGGAAGGCAAAACAAGCATAGCTTCAAAAATTTCAACACATGGAGAGGAAGCTTGATACTATTGCAATACATAGAAGCATATGTTCCGCTCTCATAATATTTTTCAGTAGCATCATGAATGAATTCAACAATATAACCAGCACCTAAAGCATTCTTTTCATAATCTACAAGCATAGGAATTTTACTACTCTCCACATAAGGAAATCTATTCTCAAGAATAGTAGTGAGAGTATCGTAAAAGACTTGAGCAGTACAAATTGTGTCCACAATGAAAAAACATGGTTTAGCAAAGGGGTTCTCAAGAGTATGACAAGTTTTATCATCCCTCTTCTTTATAGCATAAGTATCCTCACAATAATCATCATAGATAGGGGGCATGCTTTCATCAAGATGATTTTGATCATTCAAAGTGGAAGAACTAAAAAGATCATCTTCATCAAATATAGCATCCCCAAGCTTGTGGCTTTGCATATCATTAGCATCATGGGTATTCAAAAAATTCATGCTAACAACATTCCAATCATGCTCACCATTCACATATTCTATGCCAAGCATTCTATGTAATTCTTCTTTCAGCACTTGAGCACAATCTTCATTCCCATCATGCTCACGAAAGACATTGAAAAGATGGAGCATATGAGGCATCCTCAATTCCTTTTTTTGTAGTTTTCTAGAGAAAGAACAAGAAACAAAAAGATTCGATTGCAATATCTAAAGATATACCTTCAAGTGCTAACCTCCCCGGCAACGGCGCCCGAAAAGAGCTTCGTTGACAGGTGGTGAGTGCCGCTTACCTAGCCTCCCCGACAACGGCGCCAGAAAAGATCTTGATGTCTACTACGCAACCTTCTTCTTGTAGACGTTGTTGGGCCTCCAAGTGCAGAGGTTTGTAGAACAGTAGCAATTTTCCCTCAAGTGGGTGACCTAAGGTTTATCAATCCGCAGGAGGCGCAGGATGAAGATGGTCTCTCTCAAGAAACCCTGCAACCAAATAACAAAGAGTCTCTTGTGTCCCTAACACACCCAATACAATGGTAAGTTGTATAGGTGCACTAGTTCGGCGAAGAGATGGTGATAAAAGTGCAATATGGATGGTAGATATAGGTCTTTGTAATCTGAAATTACAAAAACAACAAGGTAACTAGTAATAAAAGTGAGCACGAATGGTATTGCAATGCGTGGAAACAAGGCCTAGGGTTCATACTTTCACTAGTGAAGTTCTCTGAACAATGATAACATAATTGGATCATATAACTAGCCCTCAACATGCAACAAAGAGTCACTCCAAAGTCACTAATAGCGGAGAACAAACGAAGAGATTATTGTCGGGTACGAAACCACCACAAAGTTATTCTTTCTGATCGATCTATTCAAGAGTCCGTAGTAAAATAACACGAAGCTATTCTTTCCGTTCGATCCATCATAGAGTTCGTACTAGAATAACACCTTAAGATACATATCAACCAAGACCCTAATGTCACCTAGATACTCCATTGTCACCTCAAGTATCTGTGGGCATGATTATACGATATGCATCACACAATCTCAGAATCATCTATTCAACCAACACATAGAACTTCAAAGAGTGCCCCGAAGTTTCTACCGGAGAGTCAAAACGTGTGCCAACCCATATGCATAGGTTCCCAATGTCACGAAACCCACAAGTTGATCACCAAAACATACATGGAGTACTCACATGAATATCCAAACGTGTGCCAACCCATATGCATAGGTTCCCAATGTCACAAACCCGCAAGTTGATCACCACAGATAGACTCGTGCAAGACAAACATCAAGTGTTCTCAAAGACTCAATCCGATAAGATAACTTCAAATGGGAAACTCAATTCATTACAAGAAGGGAGAGGGGGAAGAACATCATAAGATCCAACTATAGTAGCAAAGCCCGCGGTACATCGAGATCAAGACATCTCAAGAACACGAGAGAGAGAGATCAAACACATAGCTACTGGACATACCCTCAGCCCCGAGGGAGAACTACTCCCTCCTCGTCATGGAGATCGCCGAGATGATGAATATGGCCACCGAAGATGGATTCCCCCTCCGACAGGGTGCCGAAACGGGTTCCAGATTGGTTTTTGGTGGCTACAGAGGCTTGCGGTGGCGGAACTCCGAATCTAGGTTTCTTTTGGGGGGTTTCTGAATTTATAGGAATTTATGGCGGTGGAATTACGTCGGTTGGGCCCAGGAGGAGGTCACAAGCCCTCTAGGTGCGACCTAGGGGGGTGGGGGCGCCTCCTAGGCTTGTGACTCCCTCGTGGCTCTTCTGGCCTTCTTGCAAAACTTCGGGGGTCTCTTTTGGTCCAAAAAATCATTGCAAAGTTTTATTTCATTTGGACTCCGTCTGAAAAAGGGTAAAAAACACGGAAAAAACAGAAACTGGCACTTGGCACTGAGTTAATAGGTTAGTCCAAAAAAATATAAAATAGCATATTCATGCATATAAAACATCCGAAGTTGACAAGATAATAGCATGGAACCATAAAAAATTATAGATACGTTGGAGACGTGTCGGTGAATACTCCCAACATATGCCATAGGTAGGCTAAAGTCGGTGAGAACCGAAGGGACAAAGGAGGGCACTGAGAACGAGGTTGGTACAAGCATGGAACGCACGATGTACCCAGGTTCAGGGCTCTCCGTAGAGATAAGACCCCTAGTCCTCCCGGAGTGTTTGATGTGTATGGATGGATTACAAGGTTGCTCCTGGAGATGTGTTGGGCGGAGGAAGAGGGGAGCATCCGGCTCGTCTCTGCCTCTCTCTAGTTGGTTGGTGGATGTGAAGTGTTGTTTGACCGACCCTCTGCATGGAGGGTGACCGGGGTTTTTATAGACTAACCCGCCGGCCTACAGTATGGATAAAGGGTACAAGAGTGGGAGCCGGCTGGCAGCCTCGCTGGTTGACCATGGGCCCACGAGGGTCTTGTCTTGTCGCTTAAGGGGCCCGCCGGCTGCATGGTCTCGTTTGGCCGTGGGACTCACCGGCTGGCCAATGAAGCTCTCGCGTAAGGTTGACGCCGAGCACGCGCTGTATATCGAGCGTTGTCCATCGAGATTCGTCATGGGCAGGTAGTACGACCGCCTCCACTGTTCCCCATGCCGAGTGCTGTAATGGAGTGGGAGTGTGATGGTCCGACACTATGCTAGGTGATGGATTAGAGCCGGGGTAGGTCAGCGGCGTGGCTGCCGACGCTCGTACCTGCCGGACACTCCGATCCAGTACCTTTGCTGACGCGTAGCTACCTTTAATCGTAAGGTCTCATCCTGACCTACGATCTAATGTGACTTGTGATCCCCGACCGGCTAGCCTGCTTGGCTAGCCGGCTTGGGCACGGCCGCCTCGTTCCTAGCCGGTTGTCTTGGTCAAGACGGTCAGGAAGAGGTAGCCGTCTCGCCTCTAGCCGGCAGGGGTTGCCTGTCCGGCCAGAGAGTTGTCCGCCTCGTCCTCCAGCCGGCACGCGCAGCCTAGCCGGCTAGAAGACTTGGGCCATGGTGAACTGTATTTATTCATATCCTTTGGGCAGGAAATGAAGGAGCAGGCTTGATGAGCCTACCCCGGGGTTATTGTTGGGGAACGTCACATGGGAAACAAAAAAATTCCTACGCGCACGAAGACCTATCATGGTGATGTCCATCTACGAGAGGGGATTTCCAATCTACGTACCCTTGTAGATCGCACAGCAGAAGCGTTAATAAACACGGTTGATGTAGTGGAACGTCCTCACGTCCCTCGATCCGCCCCGCGAATCATCCCACGAACCGTCCGATGATCCGTCCCACGATCCGCTCCGGTCTAGTGCCGAACGGACGGCACCTCCGCGTTCAGCACACGTACAGCTCGATGATGATCTCGGCCTTCTTAATCCAGCAAGAGAGACGGAGAGCTAGATGAGTTCTCCGGCAGCGTGACGGCGCTCCGGAGGTTGGTGGTGATCTAATCTCAGCAGGGCTCCGCCCGAGCTCCGCAGAAACGCGATCTAGAGGAAAAACCGTGGAGGTATGTGGTCGGGCTGCCGTGGAAAAGTTGTCCCAAAGCAGCCCTAAAACCTCCGTATATATAGGTGGGAGGGGAGGGGCCTTGCCTTGGGGCTCAAGGAGCCCCAATGGGTTCGGCCGAAGCAAGGGGGGAAGTCCTCCCCTTCCAATCCTAGTCCAACTAGGATTGGAAGGTGGAGTCCTTCTCCACTTTCCCACTTCCCCCTTTTTTTTCTTTTCTCTTTGATTTTTCTTTCTCCTGCACATAGGGCTTCTTGGGCTGTCCCACCAGCCCACTAAGGGCTGGTGTGGCACCCCTAAGGCCTATGGGCTTCCCCCGGGTGGGCTTGCCCCCCGGTGAACATCCGGAACCCATTCGTCATTCCCGATACATTCCCGGTAACTCCGAAAACCTTCCGGTAATCAAATGAGGTCATCCTATATATCAATCTTCATCTCCGGACCATTACGGAAACCCTCGTGACGTCCGTGATCTCATCCGGGACTCCGAACAACATTCGGTAACGAACCATATAACTCAAATACGCATAAAACAACGTCGAACCTTAAGTGTGCAGACCCTGCGGGTTCGAGAACTATGTAGACATGACCTGAGGGACTCCTCGGTCCATATCCAATAGCGGGACCTAGATGCCCATATTGGATCCTACATATTCTACGAAGATCTTATCGTTTGAACCTCAATGCCAAGGATTCATATAATCACGTATGTCATTCCCTTTGTCCTTCGGTATGTTACTTGACCGAGATTCGATCGTCAATATCCGCATACCTATTTCAATCTCGTTTACTGGCAAGTCTCTTTACTCGTTCCGTAATACAAGATCCCGCAACTTACACTAAGTCACATTGCTTGCAAGGCTTGTGTGTGATGTTGTATTACCGAGTGGGCCCCGAGATACCTCTCCGTCACATGGGGTGACAAATCCCAGTCTTGATCCATACTAACTCAATGGACACCTTCGGAGATACCTGTGGAGCATCTTTATAGCCACCCAGTTACGTTGTGATGTTTGATACACACAAAGCATTCATCCGGTGTCAGTGAGTTATATGATCTCTTGGTCATAGGAATAAATACTTGACACGCCGAAAACAGTAGCAACAAAATGACACAATCAACATGCTACGTCTATTAGTTTGGGTCTAGTCAATCACATGATTCTCCTAATGATGTGATCCCGTTATCGAGTGACAACACTTGCCTATGGTCAGGAAACCTTGACCATCTTTGATCAACGAGCTAGTCAACTAGAGGCTTACTAGGGACAGTGTTTTGTCTACGTATCCACACAAGTATTGTGTTTCCAATGAATACAATTATAGCATGGATAATAAACAATTATCATGAACAAAGAAATATAATAATAACTAATTTATTATTGCCTCTAGGGCATATTTCCAACAGTTATCCCCCCAACAGTAGTCCCCGAAGCTGGAGAGGACTGCCGTCTGCGGACGGGCGGCCTAACCGGCTTGATATTTTGTCTTGGTATTTCTACCGCCATCCGCGACAGGGGGCGCCGCCTCCGAAACAGGCTGGCTTCGAAGCGACGCCTCGGTTTTGTCGTAGGTTGCTTAGAAGGTGCCACGTGCCGGGCTCCGCCTGACGTAATGATGGTGATTACTCGTGACGGGACCGGGCCTGGGCCCTGGGTCCCGCCACGACGCCCCCTCGGCCTCCGCGCGAGAGATCCTCTGCGAATTTACTCCGCGACGGTTGGGCTTAGGGAAGCACTACCGTCCGCAATACACGGGGTTAGTGGGGGTTCCGCGTGCACCGGATCCCCTCCCCACGATGCTTCGTGGGGTTTAAATGGGATGCGGGGGTTCCGAGGAGGCCATTCGCCCCCATTCTCGCCCCGCATCGACGCTCTCTTCCTCCCTTAGCCCAGAGAGAAAGAGCCCGTCCTCTTCGTCTTCATCGCCTTCGTTGCCACCGAGCCACCAACCCTTTCGAGCTCTAGCCGCCCGCAGCCATGGCAGGCGGCTCCACCTCGAAAAAGTCCTCGTCGCAGAAGCCCTCGTCGTAGGGGGCCTGGCTGGGCAGCGAGATCTGCGAAGGCCACATCGAGGCGCTCCGCCATCACCGGCTGCTGCCCCCGGCCTCCCAGGTGCTGGTGTGAATCCCAGGCGCCGAGACCGCTCCCACACCTGCCGTGGGAGAGGTCGTTGTCTTCAACGAGCACTTCTACCAGGGCTTCGGGCTCCCGGTGAGCGCCTTCTTCTCCGAGTGGCTCCACTTCTTCGGCCTGCAGCCGCATCATCTGGCGTTGAGCGCCATACTGTAGCTGTCGGCCTTCTTGGTCTTGTGCGAGGGCTTCCTGGGGATCGAGCCTCGCGTCGATCTCTGGCGCAGCTTGTTTTTCTTCAAGCAGCAGTCCATCGCGATCGAGAAGTCCGAGGTGGAGAAGCTCGCCGGACCGCGCCTGATGACGCCGTGCGGAGCCACACTGGTGCACCATCGCTCGAAGTCCGGCATCCCCCAGCTGCCGCTGCAGGAGTCCATCAAGCAGTGGCAGAGGGGCTTCTTCTACGTGAAGAACACCGACCCTGCCCAGGACGCCCTCAACAAGCCCCCGTTCAACATCGATCCGCCGGCGAAGTTGAACTGGGCGGCGAAGACCCCCAAGTCGATTCCCGAGGTGGCGCAGATTTGCGCCTACCTCGAGATCCTGGAGAAGGTCGGCCTCCTTGGCCGTGATCTGCTCACCACCATGGTGACCCGCAGGATCCTGCCACTATAGAGGTGGCCACATCTGGTCTGCCAGATGAGCGGCCGGCATGATCCCTGCAGGATGTCCACCAAGTGGTTCACCCCCAGCACCGTGCCGCGAAGGGTGAACCTGATTTCCACCTCCCACATGGACGACAGCGGGGACTGGTCATGGGGGATGACCCCCTTGAATAGGTCCCGTCCACCTCCTGTGGTAAGTGTTTTCTTTGTTCTTTGCTGTTTGTCCTGCGACTGGCCGTCTCGCTGAGCCGGCTGTCTAATCCTTCCTCGTAGATGTTCGAGAGGCTGCAAGCATCCCTCCGTCCGCCCGCTCCCGACATGGATGTGTCTGGCGCCTCGGAGATCGAGGACGAGGGCGTGATCGAGTCTCGCTCGGACTCCTCTGCAGGCTCGGGGAATGCGCAGGAGTCGGAAGGGACAGAGCCGTCTGGTGAGTACCCGCGGCCCTCCGTCGCAGACTGGACGGATGACGACGAGACTTCCTCATTCCTATCTGATGCAGCCTTCGAGGAAGACTCCGATGGGGTGGAGGAGGTTACCAGCTCGCCGCTGACGCGTGGTCGGCGTCAAAGGGCCGGGGAAACCGTCACTGACGAGCCAGCCAGGAAGAAGGGCAAGGGTGCCACAGCTTCCATGCCGGCTCCTAAGCGCCCGACGCTGGGTCCTCCAGCCGGAGCATGGGCAGGCGGTGCCAAGAAGCGTCGTGGTGCCGGCAGAAGGCAGGTCCCATGGTCGCAGGGTAAGATTTCCTCCCTCTTTTGCTCGTTTGTCTTGTAGGAAGATTTGTTCCTTAAGAATGTCGCTCGACAGGGAGGTGGAGGATGTGGAGGAGGACACTGCCTCCGCAGCCGACCGGGACAGCGGGGCAGCAGTCGATGCTGCCCATAGGGAGCTTGAGGAGCAGTCCAAGCACCGGTGGGATGCGACCGTGGGGAAGACGGCCGAGGGCCAGTCCCGCCCCAGCCGGGCCGAGAAGCCGGTGGAGAAGCATACGAAGGCTAGACATGACCCCTTCGTGCATGCTCGCGCGGAGGAGCCAGCTAGCGAGGCGGCCCCGAGGCACGCCCCGAGGGCAGAGGGGGCCCAGCCCTCTGAGCCGGACGCTTCCGCACCGATGGACCTGGAGACGATCCCTAACTCCCCCAGGGCCGAGGCGGCGCCTGACGCGCAGGAACTGATCCTGGACGCGCCAGACGCGGCCCCAGATGCGCCGGGGTGACCCTGGATGCGTCGGATTCGGCCCATCTACCTCCCGTCGAGGAGGCCACGCCGGCCGGGATACCGGCGGAGCCGGCCGACGCGCAGGCACCTGGAGTCGGCGCCATCGTCGTCCCCCACCACGGCCCAGCTGCGCCGGGAGCTGGTGACCGGGTCGGGAGCCGGCCCATAAAGTCGTGCCCGGTGGCCAATTCGGCGCCCACGCGACTGCGTGCCGGCACTGCGCTCACCGGTGTTCCGGAGCTGGTGTCGCTGTTTTATAGCAGCCGGTCCAAGGTGGAGCAGTCGGCCCGCGTGGTGGCCAGCGACTTGGAGCACCTGGAGGCCCGCACCAGGGTAAGTGCGTCATCTTGGTTTTGATTTTTTTTCTCCTTCTTTTTCTTGCGTCAGTGGGGGCGCGACAGCGCACCCACTGGGTGTAGCCCCCGAGAATCGGGTCGGCCGATCATCGGCCGGGCCGAATCTCTTTGAGCCTCTTTTCTTGTTTTGCTTCCTTAGTGGGGGCGCGCTAGCGCACCCACTGGGTGTAGCCCCCGCGAATCGGGCTGGTTATGACTTAACCAGGCCGAATCTTAGTCCTGCTTCTTTGCTTTTTTGCAGGATATTTATGATGGCCAGGTGGAGGCTTACAACGAGCTGCGAGCTCAGAACCACGCGGCCGATGGCCAGGTTGCCGGGCTCCAAGCCCTGCTGGGCGAAGTCGCCATGGAGCGGGATGCTTTGCGAGACGCTGGCGACCGGCTCCAGGGGCAGCTGGCTCTTCTCCACACGGAGAAGAAGGAGCTCGAGGTGGCCAGCCGGGTTGAGCTGGACCAGCTGCGCGCTACGCTGCAGGAGAAGGACGCCTCCTACTCTTCCGACGTGGAATGCCTCGCGTCGGCCCATCTCAAGGAGATGAAGCTCAAGGACGCCGCCTTGAGGTAGAAGGAGGAGGCCCTTGTCCAGAAGGAGACGTAGCTGGTCAAGGCCCTAGAATCTGTGGCGGCTCTCCAGGAGGAAGTTGCCCGCCTTACTCAAGCGAGCAAGGTGTGGGAGCTCGAGGTCCTGGAGAGCGCGCATGAGACCGATGGCGCCTTCCATCGCGAGTCTTGCTTTTTTGTTTTGTCTTGAGCTTTCTTGGCCGTCTCCTCTTCTTACTCGTTTCTGCACCCCTTTTCCTATCTCAGGCCTCTTCCCTGAGACCCAGGGCGCAGCTGACACGGCCGTCGAGGTGAGCCGTGAGGAGCGCCGCGCGGCTCGGTAGGAGGTAGATGCTACCTCCGGCTGGAGCGTGGAGGATATCGGAGTGGGCCTCAGGGCCCGCCTGCATGCCGTGGGCGAGTCTGTGGCTTGGCTCCAGGTCGCAGGCTCGTCGATGGTGGCGGCCCTGTGGCCGGATGGCGTGGAGCCGGCGTCGATGAGCCAGCTCGCCCATTGGCTTGCAGCTGGCGGGGATCGCCTTGATGCCTGGCGCGCCTCGGCCGCGCGCGCTCGAGCCTACATGTCCCTACGCTTGGCCAAGTCCTGGTATCGAAACCTGGACTTGGGCAAGCTCGTCGCTCAGCGTGATGGCTCGGAGGCGGAGCTGCAGGCTGTGGACGAGGCGCTGCGCGTGAGGGCCAGCGGCATCGCTGAGTACGCTGCTTGGGACGAGCTCGTTTTGGAGCGGGGTGAAGGCAGCGATGTGATCCCTGAAGATCTACACGGCCTTCAGCCTTATGACCTCGATGGCAGCTCCGACGAGACGGCCCATGACGTGGATAATGCTGCGGCTTCCAACGGTGCGGCGTACGCCGACTCCGGTGCGGATGGAGCCGGGAGCCCTCACGAAGGAGACGGCCCAACCGCCTCGGGAGCGGCCGGGGATGGTGAAGCCACCACTTCAGGGGAAGCAGCCGGGGCGACCGATGAGGCCGCAGCCTCGTAGCCGGTTTCCTGTTTTTGTTGTCTGCAATTTTCTTGTCAGTCCAACAGTTCCACCCACTGGGGGGTGTACTGAACCTCGGTCGTGGGCCAATGCATTTTGAATGTATATATTCAGCATTATATTCGTATTGCCATGCGTGTTGTTTTATATCTTTATCTTTTGATTCCTGGTTGACTTCTTTTTCTCCAATTCCTGTATTCCCAAGTTTCCACCCCGCCAGCCCGGCAACCGGGAGCCGGTTTGTGACTGGGTCAAGGTTTCTGGCCTTAGAACACAAGACTCAGATTTTTCGAAGCCATCAAGACTTAAAGATTCAGACATAAACCAGCAGAGGCCGGCCTGAATGAGATTGTAAAATTGATCAAGCCAACCCGAGCCGACAACCTTTTTGTAGTCGAACTTTGCATGCATCCGGCCTTACCTGGCGTCGCCTTGCTAGCCGGACGGCCGGAGCCGGTCGGCAAGCTGTTACGAGGTGATCTGGGATCGGTCCGGCTTACACTATGTGTTCTTCTACAACATAAGGAAGGCGTCCGGGCGGCTAGGGAGCCCCCGAGCTAATTAGAGCCAACAAGGGGCTTCGCAGAGTGAGCACTCTAGATATGAATTTTGAAAAGAAGCATGAGGCATGCTCTTTTCATTGTATTCATTGAGAATCCCTGAAGAGGGAGAAAGATACATTTGTGCATGCTCTTTCCGTGTTTGGTACTTGCCTTCTAGTAGTAGAACGGGCGAAGCAACGCCGCGTTCCATGGTCGTTCCGTCTCCTGGCCGGAGTCGTCCCTCTTGCGCTTCCTTGGCTTTTGGGCATCGGTCAAGTAGTAAGCGTTGTTGTGCAATGCCCTACTAATGATGAAGGGTACCTCCCATGGGGATGAGAGCTTGTGCTGGCCGGCAGTGCGCTGGATTCTTCTAAGGACCAAGTCTCCCTCTCTGAAAAAAAGGGGCTTGATCCTCTTGCTGTGGTAGTATCTCAGCTTCTGTTGATAGATGGTCGTCCGGCTTAAGGCCAAGTCCCTTGCTTCTTCGAGGAGATCCACACCATCTTCTCTTGCCTCCTTCGCCTCTGTCTCCTTGTATAGGGTGACTCGAGGCGAGTCGAACTCGATATACGTAGGAATAATAGCCTCAGACCCATATACGAGGAAGAACGGAGTGAAGCCGGTCGACCGGTTGGGCATGGTGCGGAGGCTCCATAGTACAGCCGGCAGTTCTTCAATCCAGCAGCCGACCGACCTGACAAGTGGTGCCACCAGTCTTGGCTTGATGTCGGCCAGGATCAGGCCGTTGGCCCTCTCCGCTTGGCCATTCGACTGGGGATGTGCCACTGATGCCAAGTCGAGCCGGATGCCTACTTTGGAGCAGTAAAGCGCCAGAGCGCCTTTGGCGAAGTTGGTGTCGTTGTCGGTGATGATGCTGTGGGGGACGCCATATCAAACAAAGATGTCCGTGATGAACTTGAGAGCCATGGGGGCATCAAGCTTCTTGATAGGTCTGGCCTCGATCCACTTGGTGAATTTGTCGACGACTACCAAGAGATGGGTCAGCCACCACGAGCCGTCTTGAAGGGCCCTACCATGTCCAGTCCCCAGGCGGCGAACGACCATGACAGGGGGATGGTTTTGAGGGACGAAGGCGGCATGTGGCTCTTTGCGTTGAAGAACTGGCAGCCTTCGCATTTGTCGACCAGATCCACGGCCTCCTCGAGGGTCGTGGGCCAGTAGAATTCGTGGCGGAACGCCTTGGCCACCAGGGTTCTAGAGGCGGCATGATGCCCGCACTACCCCTGGTGAATGTCTCTGAGGATGTCCTGTCCCTTTTCTGATTTGATGCAGTGCTGGAACAGACCAGTCACTCTGCGCCGTACCAGCTCGCGATTGATGATGGCGTAGGCTGTAGACCTGCGCTGGATCTGCCCTGCCTCCGCCTCGTCTTGAGGAAGCTCGCCGCGAAGGAGGAAGGCCAGGATAGGTTGAGCCCATGACGGAGCCGACACAAGGGCTGGCTCCGCCTCGACCTGACTGTTAGGGGCTTCTGCAGCCCCCGCGCTTGGTGGAGCAGCGGTCGTGGACTCGAGACGAGGTGTCTCTGGTGCTGCTGTGGCAGCTGGCTCGCCGTCTACCTCCATGACGTCCACCCACTGGGTGTCGAGACGACAAGATTCGAAGCAGGGCGGAGCCGGAGTTGTTGTTGTAGCCGGTGCCTCTATTGGAGTCGGCATGGCCAGCGTAGCCGGCGTAGCTGGTGGAGCCGACGGCGCTTGCACCGTAGACTCATCCGGTGCCGCTATTGGAGTCGGCGTGGCCAGCGTAGCCGGCGTAGCTGATGGAGCCAACGACGCTTGCACCGTAGAATCAGCCGGCACGAAGATCGATGCCGACTCAGGAGACGGCCTGATAGACGGCTTATGGAGTTGCTCGAGGGAGACACCGGCTGGGATAGCCTGTCTCATGGAGTCAATTTTGGCTAGTGTATCAGCCGCCTGAATGTCTGCTCTAGGAACATGGTGGAACTCGCAGCCCTCGAAGGGGCCACTGAGCTGTTGGATGAGGAAGCGGTAGCTTGCCATGTTGGCGTCCCTGGCATCCCATTCGCCGAAAACTTCTTGTACCACCAAGTCTGAGTCACCGAAGCATATGAGCCTCGGGATGCCAATCTCCTTGGCGAGCCGGAGGCCGTGAGCCAGGGCTTCGTACTCGGCGACGTTGTTGGAGGCGGCGAAGTGGATCTGGAGAGCATACTTGAGCTGGTCTCCTTTCGGAGACGTCAAGACGATGCCGGCTCCTAGACCCGTCCGCATCTTCGAGCCATTGAAGTGCATTCGCCAATGCATAGAGTCTGGAGGCGGCGGCTCGAACTGGGTCTCGGCCCAGTCGACTAAGAAGTCGACCACCACCTGAGATTTGATGGCGGTGCAAGCCTCGCAACGAATATCGTGGTCCGCCATGGCGATGGACCACTTGGCAATCCTGCCCGTTGCATCACGGTTGCCCATGATCTCTGAAAATGGAGCAGTGCTCACCACAGTGATGGCATGCTCTTGGAAGTATTGCGTCAACTTCTTTGCAGCAAGGTAAACACCATAACTCATTTTTTGGTAATGAGGATAGTTCTGCTTGGAGGCGGACAAGACCTCGCTGAGGTAGTAGACAGGGCGCTGCACTAACAGTACCTTGCCCTCCTCATTGCGTTGAACTACCAACACTATACTAACCACGCGAGTGGTCGCGACAATGTATATGAGTATGGGTTCCCTTTCAGCCGGCGCTGCCAAGATTGGCAGGCTCGAGATGACCCGCTTGAGGTCGCGGAAGGCTTCATCCGCCTGGTCGTTCCACTCGAATTTCGTCGTCTTCTCCATGAGCTGATAGAGTGGAAGGGCCTTCTCGGCAAGCCGGCTAACGAACCGGCTAAGGGACGCCAGGCAACCGGTGAACTTCTGGACGTCTAGGATTCAAGCCGCCGCACCATCCACTCGATGGTGCCGATCATCTCGGGGTTCGCCTCGATGCCACGAGCGGACATGAAGAACCCCAAGAGTTCGCCGCCTCGAACCCCAAAGACGCACTTCTCCGGGTTGAGCCGGATCTTGCACTCGCGCAGGTTGGTGAACGTCTCCCGCAGATCGTCGAGGAGGCTGAAGTGCTACTTCATCTTGACGAGGATGTCATCCACATAGACGTGGATGTTTTTGCCGATCTGTGGCAGTAGGCACTGCTGCATGCAGCGTTGGAATGTCGCACCAACATTCTTCAGACTGAACGTCATAGTGGTGTAGCAGTAGGCCCCGAAGGGCGTGATGAAGGAGGTCTTCAGGCGATTAGCTGGATCCAGCTTGATTTGATGGTAGCTTGAATAAGCATCCAGAAACGACAACAGTTCGCAGCCTGCAGTGGAGTCGATCACCTGATCTATCCTAGGCAACGCGAAAGGGTCTTTCGGACAGCCCTTATTCAGGCTAGTGTAGTCGATACACATTCGCCAGGTGTTATTTTTCTTCAGCACCAGGACTGGATTAGCTAACCAGTCCGGGTGGAAAACCTCCATGATGAAGCCGGCTGCAAGGAGTCGGGTGATCTCTTCTCCGATTGTGCATCGCTTCCCCTCGGCGAAGCGGCGCAAAGGTTGTTTCACCGGTTTTGCTTCCGGTCGCACGTGAAGTTTGTGCTCGGCGTACTTCCTCGGAACACCCGTCATCTCTTTGGGAGACCATGCGAAGATGTCCCGATTCTCATGGAGGAAGTCCACGAGCTCACCTTCCTATTTGGGGTTGAGGACAGCCCCGATGGTGACACATTGCTTGGGTTTGGCATGGTCGAGTGGGACCTGCTTGGTCTCTTTGGCCGGCTTGAAAGAGCCCTCGCCGGCCGACTGGGACGGAGGAGAAGGAATCGCCGGCTGCTCGGTAGCCTAGGCCACGAGCCGGTCGATCTGCCGCTTCTCCTCGGCGATCACCAGGGCGTCAGTGAGGCGGCTGCTATCTTGGGCGCACTCGAGCGACTTCTTGTAGTCGCCAGCAACAATGATGATTCCCTTTGGACCCGACATCTTCATCTTCAGGTAGGCGTAGTGCGGAATAGCCATGAATTTGGCCAGAGCCGGTCTGCCCAGCAGCGCGTGATATGGGCTGCTGAGGTCCACTACCTCGAACCATATGGACTCTCGGCGGAAGTGAGCCTTGTCGCCGAAGAGGACGTCCAGCTGGATTTTGCCGATAGGCGAGCAGGACTGCCCAGGCACGATGCCGTGGAAGACAGTGCTGGTTGGCAGGACATCCGTCTCCCTGAGCCCGAGCTTGAGGAGAGTGTCGAGGTAGAGGATGTTGATTCTGCTGCCGCCGTCTTCCAGTACCCGGGAGAACCGGCAGGTAAGCCTCTTGGAGGCGAAGGTGGGGTCAAGGACGAGCGCGTATGAGCCCGGGTTGGGCATCACCGCAGGATGGTCCACTCGGCTCCATGTGATTGGTCTGTCAGACCAATGCATGTACTGGGGAACCGGGGGAACCGTGGCATTCAACTCCCGCCGTCTCTGGCGCAGGTTGTGCTTGTCGTTGCCTTAACTGGTGAGGACGACGAATGCTCCATCTTGATGGGGGTAGTCGTCATGGAGGCGGCCGTCGTCACGAGGCGGCGGCGGTGGAGCCGGAGCAGGACCAGGAGCCGGTGCATGAGGCGCCGCCTACGCACCTAGGGGAGCCGGCACGCCATCCCCTTGCAACAGTCGACGTGCGAAGCTGCACTGTCGAAGGGTGTGTTAGACGGCTGCGCCCCAGAATGTATCTTGCAGGGGCGTCAAGCAGTTGCTCGAAGGACTGCTTGGGTAGCCAGTTAGCATTGTTCTTGCTGGAACGCTTCCGCTGAGGGCTGGCTTGAGGAGCCGACGTCTCGCCCTCCATGCTGGCTACCAACTTGTTGTTGGAGCGCGAATCCATCTGATCCGCCTTGCGCTTGTTGTTGTTTTGGCCGCCTCGACCGTCTCCAGCCGGCTTGGGAGTAGCCAGCATGGGGACAACCTTGTCCGAGGCGGTCACCTTGACGCGCATCGCCGAGTCGGCCGTGGGAGACTTCTCCGCCTTGGCCATGAGCACCGCCAGAGAGGTGGGCTCGGAGCACATAAGCTTGTGCTTGAGGAGGGTGCCGTCTCGGCAACCATCGATGAAGTACTAGATGGCTTGTACCTCATGCACCCCCTCACAGGAGTTGCGGAGCTGCGTCCACCGGGTGACGTAGTCGCGAAGGGGTTCGTCGGGCCTCTGGACGCACATGGCCAGCTCGTGAGGCCGGCCAGGGCGCTTGTAGGTGTCAGTGAAGTTGCGGATGAACGCCTCCTCAAAGTCCACCCAGGAGTAGACGCTGCTAGCCGGAAGGCTGTTAAGCCAAGTCCGAGCCGAGCCGGCCAACATGAGTGGCACGTAGTGGACCGCTACGCGCTTGTTGCCCCTGGCAATGCCGACGGCCGTGGTGTAGTCGATCAGCCAGTCCTCCGGCTTGGCCGTGCCGTTATAGTTGGGCGTGTCCCGAGGCAAGGTGAAGCCTCGGGGGAATGGCTCCCCTCGGATCCGGGGGCCGAAGCAGGCCGGACCGATGGGACCGTCTTCCTCCAAGAGGGCTGACTGGTCCAGGGCGATGAGACGCCTGCGGGCATCCCGATCATCCTGGGGAATGCGAGCACCAATCCGAGTAGCGAGAGGGGAGGCACCTCGCAAACCGGAGACACGGGTCCTTCCCGGGTGAGGAACCTCACACGCCGAATCGCTCTCGTCGCCAGCGCGATGCTTGCTTGAAGTGTGCTCGCTCTGGCGCTGGGAGCGCCAGTCTTGGCTTCCCTCGCCCCTCCGGCCGGAGGTGCGGTGCGAGGAAGATCCCTCCGCATGATGCTGACCGCTAGGGTTGCGGCGAGCTCCGGGGTTGGGTCCCGGAGACTCTGACTGGGCCTGACCAGGGTCAAGCCGAGTATGCTGTTTGTTGGCGGCGTCAAGGAGATCCTTGACCCTCTTCTCCTCGAAGGTGCGCTCCTCGCCCTCCAAGTTGGCCATTTCTTCCATGGCCGCTTGCGCCACCCGCATGTTGGCTGCAGGGGTCTCGTAGGTGGGTTGATTGCCGTATAGGATCTCAGCAATGAACCGGGCGCGGCTGCGGACCGATCCAAGCCGGCTAGGGGCCTCGGAAATTGGAGTGAGGCCGTATGCGGAGTTATACCCGCGCTGCATGGCCTCCATCCGACGCTTTGCCGAGGCGACGGCAATGCCCTACTCCAAGATATGCTTGCGAGCCTCCTCCAGTGAGGCTCGGACGTCGCTAGGATTCGTAGAGGCAGCGATGGGTGTCTTCAGACCGGCGATAGCATCCTGAAGAGTATTAGCGGTGGCGGCAGCGGGCTCACCAGCGTCTGCTGACGCCTTGCCATGAGCCGCGCTGGTGCCAGCGCCGATAACCATCACCTCCACAACGTTGGCGACGACGGCGACATGGTATGGGGTTAAGAACCCCACCGACGCCGGGGGGGGCGTCGAAGATGGAGTACGTTGCTGAGGTACACGTCATGTGCAGGCATCTCAGCGATAGAGAGCCTGCTGAAGCTGGCGCAGAGCGCCTCAATGTCGAAATCCTCGCCGAAGTAGCAAGGACCGTCATTGAGACGTAAGTCGCTAAAGAGAACGTTGAGGTTCCCCTTAGCAGCGACGACGACGCTAGGAAGCGCCTCGTCATCAGAATCTTTGTCCGAATCCGCATGGTGGACGGGGACGTCGATCATCATCGGTGTTGCCTCGTCGAAAGCGGGCTGCACGGGCATGCAGACCGATCCGGACGCGATGCATCCGGTGGCGTAAGTGCGGGGCCCCGCCCAGCGCGTAAAGCCACCCGATGCCGCAATCGGCCCCACGGTGGGCGCCAAATGTCGGTGAATACTCACAACATATGCCATAGGTAGGCTAAAGTCGGTGAGAACCGAAGGGACAAAGGAGGGCGCTGGGAACGAGGTTGGTACAAGCATGGAACGCACGATGTACCCAAGTTGAGGGCTCTCCGTAGAGATAACACCCCTAGTCCGACCGGAGTGTTTGATGTGTATGGATGGATTACAAGGTTGCTCGTGGAGCTGTGTTGGGCAGAGGAAGAGGAGAGCAGCCGGCTCGTCTCTGCCTCTCTCTAGGTGGTTGCTGGATGTGAAGTGTTGATCGACCAACCCTCTGCATGGAGGGTGACCGGGGGGTTTTATACACGAACCCGCCAGCCTACAATATGGATAAAGGGTACAAGACTGGGACCCGGCTGGCAGCCTCGCCGGCTGACTAGGGGCCCACGAGGGTCTTGTCTTGTTGCTTGAGGGGCCCGCCGGCTGCATGGTCTCGTTTTGCCGTGGGACCCGCCGGCTGGCCAATGAAGCTCTCGCGTAAGGTTGACGACGAGCACGCGCTGTACGTCGAGCGTCGTCCAGCGAGATTCGTCATGGGCAGGTAGTACGACTGCCTCCACTGTTTCCCACGCCGAGTGTAGTAATGGAGTGGGAGTGTGACGGTCCGACACTATGCTAGGTGATGGATCAGAGTCAGGGTAGGTCAGCGGCGTGGCCGTTAATGCTTGTACCTGCCGGACACTCCGATCCAGTACCTTTGCTGACGCGTAGCTACCTTTAATCGTAAGGTCTCATCGTGACCTACGATCTGACGTGACTTGTGATCCCCGGCCGGCTAGCCTGCTTGACTAGCCGGCTTGGGCACGGCCGCCTCGTTCCTAGCCGGCTGGCTTGGTCAAGACGGTCAGGAAGAGGTAGCCGTCTCGCCTCTAGCCGGCAGGGGTTGCCTGTCCGTCCAGAGAGTTGGCCACCTTGTTCTCCAGCCGACAGGCGCAGGCTAGCCGACCAGAAGACTTGGGCCTTGGGGAACTATATTTATTCATATCCTTTGGGAAGGAAATGATGGAGCAGGCTTGATGAGCCTACCCCGGGGTTATCCCCCCGACAAGACATATCACCCCATGACCCCTCGGGATCACGGGCAACACGATAAAATTAGAGTCGCTTGGGCGTTCTAGGGGGCTCCAGATCATGGCTCTCCAGGAGCCTTACCGGTCATAAGGCCACCTTCCGCCCTTGATATCGTCCTTGGTGATCCGGTCGTTATCAGGGGAGGCAGGGTCTGACTCCGTGGCCGAGATCGTTTATTCGGTCCCATGCAGCGACGGTCGGGGAATGTGCGGGACCGGGTACTGGCGACGCAGAGCCGCTTGAACGTCAAAAACGGGGCTCCGGAGCATGGCGCTCAAGGAGCCTTACCAGTCATAAGGCCACCCGCCACCCTTGACAACGTCCTTGATCAAGATATTGTCGGGGGAGGCAGGGCCTGACCCCGTGGCTACATCCGTTCACTCGGTTACACGCAACGGCGGTCGGGAAATGAGCGGGACTGGATCCTAACGACGTAGAGCCGCTCGAGCGATAGAAGGGGGGCTCCTGAGCAGTGTGCCCCAGGATCCTTACCGGTCATAATGCCACCAGCGGCCCTTGATAGTGTCCCTAATCCGGTCGGTGTCAGGGGAAGCACAACCTGACCCCGTAGCTACATCCGTTCACTCGGTCACACATGCAACGGCGATCGGGAAATGCGTGGGACTAGGGCCTGACAACGTAGAGCCATAAAAGCACTTAAATAGGCCTCCCGCAAAGGAGCGCAAGCACGCAAGACCAGCATCGACCCGTAGCACCTCGGCGCCGCCTCGCGACCACCGCACCGACTCTGCATCGTCCTTCAATCCTTCCGGAACCTACTTCATCCCGTGACACTCTCACGTAATAACGAGCCGAGGCTGTATACGCCCAGGGGCCCCCGAGGACGCGGAAGGGGTCCACCCCACGCCTAGTGGAAGACCTTAGCTCCGCGCTAGGTACAACAAAGTCCCCAATGACTCTAGAAGCTCATGCCCCAATGCCTTGGGGTAGGGACATTTATGAGGCTAAAGCGTCCTCACGACCTCCCATATACACCCCCACCGTGACACTCTCACGTAATAATGAGCCGAGGCTGTATACGCCCAGCCCTCCCCTCGAGGACGCGGAAGGGGTCCACCCCATGCCTAGTGGAAGACCTTAGCTCCGCGCTGGGTGCAGAGACAAAGCCAATCAGCATGGACTGCCAATGACCTTGCTCGTAGTTGGCAAGGAAACCCATATAGTCCACCAATGACTATGCCAGCTTTAAATGCCGGACGCGTCACTTGCTTTCTTTTGGATTCAGACTACTTTTCATTGAGTTTGAACTGGCTGATTTCTTAAGTTGGTTTTCTTTGGTCTTAATGCCCGATGTTTAAAAAATGAAAAGAAGAAAAATAAACTCTCTCTCGCATTTTTCATTTCACTAGCTTTGAAACCTCCCGTCCGGAGGACGTATTTGGAGACAACTATTCCGCGCCACTATAAAGAGTCTCGAGAGGCCTCAGCCCCCCCGGGGCAATGACCAAAGGGACGAGGTGCGGAATCGCTCGGGCGCCAGAAAGGGGGTTCCTAGGCGCACCTCAGGAGCCTACGTGTCGTGGTTTTATCACGACATATGTCCTCGTGAAAGGACTTAAAGATGGAGCCATCGCACCTTGGTGGTGACTCGAAGGGGGTGAGCGAAAGCGAGACTCAGATTTACCCAGGTTCGGCCCCTCATGAGGAGGTAAAAGCCTACGTCCTACTTTGTGTGGATTAATGGTGGCTTCGATTACAAGGAGGGCGTAACTCGCCTGACCTAGCTCTCGATTCTCTCTAACCCTCCTGACCCTTCCCTGGGACTCGCCTTTATATACAGGTTGACGGGGATATAGCCCTAGGGTAGGGTCATAGGTCTGACCAATACGTCCTACCCAAGGGCACCTCATTATTAGTTTAAGGACTACAAGGGAAATTCCTACTGGACCGTGACAACATCTAATCCACTCGGTACAGATCCACTCAGACAAGTACATTCCATCCACTCGGATGAGAGTCAACCACTCGGCCGTATGACTCACTCGGTCATGCAAATACCAACAGTCGGCAAGACAACTGTAGTGGGCTGACATTATGGCATCAATGCCCCATCTTGTAACATAAGAGGTGAGGAGGTGGCACACTCTATATAAGCCACCCCCTCCACATAGCTAGGGACATCTTCTTCTTCTTCTCCCCTGCGGGCTCGTTCCTTCCCTGGAGCTCTGGCTCTCTCTATACCATGTAACTCATGTCCATGATAGATAAAACAAAGCCTCTCCAGAGCACAAGACATAGGGTTGTTATCTCCACTGTGAGAGGCCCAAACTCGTTAAAACCACCATGTCACCCATGTGCATCTTGATAGATCATGCTCCGTTATCCTACCCTCTTTCTATTGTCGGAATCGTTACCACGACATTTGGCGCCCACCGTGGGGCATGGCGTCTATCAAGCCATGATGCATATGGTTATTTCTTCAGCCACCGGCGGCGGATCGATTCCGCTGGTGCCCTCTATTCAGTTTCATCTTCATAATTTAACACATTTGTCTGTATTGTTCATCTCCAAGACGAGCAAAGCATCGCAAGCAGACGGAAAGCAGACATCTATCCAAGAACATACAAGGAGCACCACCGACCTTCAGGAAACCGACTGCTCCTCCGCACGCGGCCGCCGGTGTCGTCTGCCTCATCGTCATCTCCGACCTCGACGCTGCACACTGCACTTCATCTGTGATGTCGTCGTGCGGCCCCCATGCGTGGCCAACGGCGCCGTCTGCCTCATCGTCGCCATGGGTGGCCGTAGGAGCCTTCCGCCTCATCGTCACCACGCGTGGCCACCGGTGCCGTCCGCCTCATCGTCGTCGCGCACGACCACCGGTGCCGTCCACCTCATCGTCGTCGCGCACGACCGTCGGTGCCGTTCGTCTCATCGTCGTCTCGCACGACCACCGGTGCCGTTCGCCTCATCGTCGTCGCGCACGACCGCCGGTGCCATCCGCCTCATCGTCGTCGTGCACGACCACCGGTGTCGTCCGCCTCATCGTCGTTGCGCACGACCCCCGGTGTCGTTCGTCTCATCGTCATCGCACACGACCACCGGTGCCGTCCACCTCATCGTCGTCGCGCACGACCGCCGTTGCCGTTCGTCTCATCGTCGTCGCGCACGGTCGCCAGTGCCTTTCGCCTCATCGTCGTCTCCAAACACGTTGAGCCCCCACGCACGACCGCCGCCACCGTTCACCTCGTCGTCGACACGAGCCTTGTGTTCTCGGCCACTCGAGGGCGACCTACGGGCTGGAAGCGCGGGCTCCGTGCGGTGCGGGCGCGCAACGCTTCTTCCTTCAACGCCGGCCACCGGCGATGTGTCTATGACCGAGGCGCACAACAACGGCGACCTATGAATCAGCCTCGACCTGCAAGGCTGCAACCGATGGCCATCCAACGCTTCGTAAATGCGTGCGTTACGTGGGCCTGTTCCTTGTTTAGATTAACTGCATGCAGGAAAAACGGAAACAGAAGAACGTGGTCTTCATAGTCCTTCATGGGATGGGCTCACGGTTTGCATAAGGTAATGGCCTCATTAACCGGCTCATCAGGTGAGGATTGATGACATCGGTTTCCTAATTAGTGCGGCCAAAACATCTGCCACACTGTTTCCTTCAACGGCCAATCGTGCATGCATGCATGCATGCATATTCTCATTTGTGGTTTTTATTCATTGCAAATTAGTAACTATACATGACACTTAGTCCATCAAAAAATATTCGTAGCTATGGTTACTAGTAACATGCAGCGAGTCGGCTGCCCCGCGTGTCGCCACTCTGCAGAACGCGTCTACATCAATCGGCCGCCGCACGCATCGCCACTCCACAGGATGCGTCTTCATCATTCGGCCGTCCCGCATGTCGCCACTCCACAGGATGCGTCTTCATCATTCGGTCGTCCCGCATGTCGCCACTCCGTAGGATGGGTCTTCATCATTCGGCCGCCCCGCGCGTCGCCATACAATCGGACACGACGGAATCAATCGGCTGCCCCGGGCGTCATCACTCAATCGGACACGTCGTCATCACTCGGCTGCGTCATCACTCAATCGGACACGTCGTCATCACTCGGCTGCTCTACGGGCCGTCGCTCAGTCGGACGCGTCGTCATCAATCGGTCACCCCGCGCGCCGTCCCTCAGTCGGACACATCGTCAACACTCGACCACCCCGTGCGCCGTCACTCAGCCGGATGGGTCGTCAACACTGGGCCGCCCCGTGCGCCGCCCCTCAGTCGGACGCGTCGTCACCACTCAGCCGCCCTGCATGCCATGCTCAGTCAGACATGTCGTCAGCACTCGACTGCTTCACGCGTCGTTAGCCAGCTGAGTCATTCTTCGCACAGTGCATTCAGTTAAATAATTATTTATGCATTATCGAGTGTCGAGGAAGTCGCACATGACGTTCACTCGGAGGCCACGCCACTGAATGTACCTCTGCACTCGGTTGTTTATTTTTATGTGGGAACACTTCACTTCCGCTTCGTTTGGGTCCAGTACTCAAACGAGTTCAGCCGGATCCTTCACTCTTTTAGACTCTTCCTCATTCCGAACCAGCAATCACGTGGCACACCCAGCGGGTGTCTATAGGTGCAAGTTACACAAACTATTTCAGAAAATATCATATTACTTTGATAATTTTTTATGCTGGCTTGTGCTATTTTTCATACACAGGTTACTCGACGCATCTGTGCGCCATCCTCGTCGCTACTCAAGCTCAGTCGCCGCAACAATCATTTGTGCGTTTTCACGTGTACGGAAGCCCCTTCGATGACGTAGTGGACACGGCCGCCCAGCGTGCCGTCAGTGGGTCGGACGCCTCCTCGACATACATCACTTGGACACCCCGCGCGTTGCCACTCAGTCGGACTCGTCTACCTCACTCGGATGCCCCACGCATCGCCACTCCGTGTGGCACATCTTCATCACTCGGACGCCCCGCGCGCCACCGCTGGACTTAGCTGCGACTCTGTATCGGCTAAGTTAAAAACTACTCCGAGTATGGATACGCTCCACATTCGGGGGCTTAGCTGCGACTCCGTATCGCCTAAGTTAAAAAACAACTCCGAGTGCGGACATGCTCCACACTCGGGAACTTAGCTGCGACTCCGTATCGCCTAAGTTAAAAACTACTCCGAGTATGGACACGCTCCACACTCGGGGAACTTAGCTGCGACTCCGTATCGCCTAAGTTAAAAACAACTCCGAGTGCGGACATGCGCCACACTCGGGAGCTTAGCTACGACTCCGTATCGCCTAAGTTAATAACAACTCCGAGTGCGGACATGTTCCACACTCGGGGACTTAGCTGCGACTCCGTATCGCCTAAGTTAAAAACAACTCCGAGTGCGGACATGCTCCACACTCGGGGACTTAGCTACGACTCCGTATCGCCTAAGTTAAAAACTACTCCGAGTATGGACACGCTCCACACTCGGGTGGCTTAGCTCCGACTCCGTATCGCCTAAGTTAAAAACAACTCCGAGTGCGGACATGCTCCACACTCGAGGACTTAGCTGCGACTCCGTATCGCCTAAGTTAAAAACTACTCCGAGTATGGACACGCTCCACACTCGGGGAACTTAGCTGCGACTTCGTATCGCCTAAGTTAAAAACAACTCCGAGTGCGGACATGCTCCACACTCGGGAGCTTAGCTGCGACTCCGTATCGCCTAAGTTAAAAACAACTCCGAGTGCGGACATGTTCCACACTCAGGGACTTAGCTGCGACTCCGTATTGCCTAAGTTAAAAACAACTCCGAGTGCGGACATGTTCCACACTTGGGGACTTAGCTGCGACTCCGTATCGCCTAAGTTAAAAACAACTCCGAGTGTGGACATGCTCCACACTCGGGGGCTTAGCTGCGACTCCGTATCGCCTAAGTTAAAAACAACTCCGAGTGCGGACATGTTCCACACTCGGGGACTTAGCTGCGACTCCGTGTCGCCTAAGTTAAAAACAACTTCAAGTGCGGACATGTTCCACCCTCGGGGGCTTAGCTGCGACTCCGTATCGCCTAAATTAAAAACAACTCCGAGTGCAGACATGTTCCACACTCGGGGACTTAGCTACGACTCCGTATCGCCTAAGTTAAAAACAACTCCGAGTGCGGACATGTTCCACACTCGGGGACTTAGCTGCGACTCCGTATCGCCTAAGTTAAAAACAACTCCGAGTGCGGACATGTTCCACACTCGGGGACTTAGCTGCGACTCCGTATCGCCTAAGTGAAAAACAACTCTGAGTGCGGACATCCTCCGCACTCGGAGGCTTAGCTGTGACTCTGTATCTCCTAAGTTAAAACTACTCCGAGTACAGACATGCTGCACACTCGGGAACTTAGCTGCGACCCCGTATCGCCTAAGTTAAAAAATACACTCGAAGACTCGACTTTGATCCAGAAATCATATAATGCAGATTCAACAAACATTCAACATGACAAGCACTGGAAGTCTTAAACCCTCTGCCAGACTCATCTAGTCCGACAGAGGCTCGGGGACTACACCCAGTGGGTGCACTGAGCGTGCCCCCACATGAAGAGGAATACAAGAAAGAAACATTCTGCCTGGTCAGGTCCACCAACAACATCCAAGTTCAACAGATTCAACAGATTCCAACCGACTACCAGCAGTCAGTCAGAGTCTCAAGATCCTGTTGGTCACTCGGATCTACTTCAATTCTTAAGTTCACTCGGACGTACTACTCAGCGGAATCGATCAGGGCGAATGATGAAGACTTCAATCAACGCATAATTTTGCAATGCCCTGAAGCACGTTCAAGTTTGGTCTGCTGCTACAAGATTTACATCGACACCTTCACCACTCGGACACTGATCCATTCGGGGGCTAATGACGGGGATATAGCCCTAGGGTAGGGTCATAGGTCTGACCAATACGTCCTACCCAAGGGCACCTCATTATTAGTTTAAGGACTACAAGGGAAATTCCTACTGGATCGTGACAACATCTAATCCACTCGGTACGGATCCACTCAGACAAGTACATTCCATCCACTCGGATGACAGTCAACCACTCGGCCGTATGACTCACTCGGTCATGCAAATACCAACGGTCGGCAAGACATCTGAAGTGGGCTGACATTATGGTATCAATGCCCCATCTTGTAACATAAGAGGTGAGGAGGTGGCGCACTCTATATAAGCCACCCCCTCCACATAGCTAGGGACATCTTCTTCTTCTTCTCCCCCTGCGGGCTCGTTCCTTCCCTGGAGCTCTGGCTCTCTCTATACCATGTAACTCATGTCCATGACAGATAAAGCAAAGCCTCTCCGGAGCACGAGACGTAGGGTTGTTATCTCCACTTTGAGAGGCCCGAACTCGCTAAAACCACCGTGTCACCCATGTGCATCTTGATAGATCATGCTCCGTTATCCTACCCTCTTTCTATTGTCGGAATCGTTACCACGACACAGTTCAAGGCCCTAGGGTTTACAAAGTCATGCCAGGCTACTCTTTGTGGCTTTCCTTATCTCCAAGTCACCACGTTCTCCACGATCAGGAGCTTTCTTGGTAATCCATCATCCGCACGACCTCCAGAACCGCCATCCAGCTTCCGGGCCACGGGACACGCGTTGAATGGTAAGTCGCACCATTGGTGACCCGGCCAACTAAGGGCGGGTTACCCGCAGGTAATATCCCCAACATTAGGCCCCAGATTGTCTTTAATTCATTCATGTCAATAAACATCCACTAATTTGGGGCGACTCTTACCATTTCTATCCTTCGACGAACGATAAGTCGCCACCCGTCGTAATTTGATCTGACCCGCCATGTAATCTTTGATGACATCACCATCATCCCCTTAACTCCGGGGCTTTTAGCACTGCAACCATCAACGGATCTTTTGTTCCATAATCACTTACCCGAAAATCTAGGCGCCATCATCGCAGTCTCTGACTTGTCGCCTCGATCTCCGCCTTGACAGCCTCGATTTCCGTTCCTTCCCTTTAAATAACAAGAGGAGAAATGGGGGGAGGAAACCCCGTCACCTACCTTCATCTCTTCCTCGTCTTCCTCGCGCTCTTCCTCTTCGAGCACCAGCGCCCCGGCGTCGTCACCGGCTCCTGGAGCTCCTCCATCGAAGGTGGTCTTCTGGGCGCCAAGGAGCAAAAGTACTGCGCTTTCGTCCCCGGCACCGATCTCCTTTTCCCAGGTACACACATTCCCTATTAGGGTTAAGCCGAGAACACCATGACCATCGCTTCCTGTGAGCTAGCTCCGCAACGCGATGAACATCCTTACCTGCCTTAGATCCATTTCATATTTTGGCGATAGACTTTAGACAGTAGCAAACTATGGCCACTTTATCGCGTCTTTTTGTTAGCTTAAGCCTTCATGCTGTAGATCCAATGTTGTCGCTGCCTTATGCTCATAACTTTCCACCATTATTTTGAGCAATATCCCTTTATTTTGATCCACTCGTAGATCCATAGTTTACTGCCTGTTTTTAGAAACATGTTTGCTCGTCTCTCGAGAATATCTCTAAGGAAAAAAAACACCCCTGAGAGTCGTCGTTTAGCTCCAGCTTCCATACTGACTTAAATTTACCACCATAGATATGACCCTTCTCTTTCCAATTTGAAGGGCGAGTTACAATACTTCAAAGATACTTCCATGAATCGCCCGAATAGAGGGTTATGATGTATGTCACCCATTTGGCAAGTCACCAAATCCTTTTCGAACATACCGTAGACCCATACCGGCGAGTTAGAATACTTCCTAGTTGTTACTGAATCGCCTCGTTCCCCTCTCTTTTGTAGTCATGGAAAATACGAAGTGCGACTGGTTACCGAGAAAAATCAATGATGCCACTCTCGAGAAATTTGTTAAGGCGGGTCTTCTTGACAATAAGGAAACCATCGGTTGGAGAACTGCCCCGGGCGAGTTGACTCCCAACCCCGCTGCAGGAGAAGTAGTCATCTTTACCGATGACCTCGAACGAGGTTTTAAACCGCACGGGTCAAAGTTTTTTCGAGACGTCCTGCATTTCCTTAATGTTCATCCTCAAGATCTGGGACCCAACTACATCAGCAACCTGTGTCAGTTCCAAGTCTTTTGTGAGGTATATTTGCTGAGAGAGCCCATAGTTCCTTTATTTTGGAACTTCTTCCATTTGAATCGCGAGACCGAGTTTCCCAATGCTACGGCAACAAAAGTCCTTCCCAGGCAATGGTGCCAGAGATCCTTCTGTCGTCTCTTGAGCTTGCGTTGGTTTTTCCCTTGAAGAGGAAAGGGCGATGCAACACAGGAGTAGTAAGTATTTCCCTCAGTTTGAGAACCAAGGTATCAATCGAGTAGGAGAATCTCGTCAAGTCCAGAGTACCTGCACAAACACAAAGAGCTTGCACCCAATGCTATAAAGGGGTTGTCAATCCCTTCAAGATTGATTGCAAAGTGAGATCTAAAGGCGGAAAGTGCAACGAAGAAAAAGTGTAAGGCTGAAAATATGGTGTGGAGTAGACCCGGGGGCCATAGTGTTCACTAGAGGCTTCTCTCAAAATAGCAAATATCACGGTGGGTGAACAAATTACTGTCGAGCAATTGACAGAACTGCGCAAAGTCATGATGATATCTAAGGCAATGATCATACATATAGGCATCATGTCCGAGACAAGTAGACCGATACTTTCTGCATCTACTACTATTACTCCACACATCGACCGCTATCCAGCATGCATCTAGTGTATTAAGTTCATGACGAATAGAGTAACGCCTTAAGAAAGATGACAAGCTGTAGAGGGATAATCTCAAACCAATGATGAAAACCCCATCTTTTTACCCTTGATGGCAACAACACGATGCGTGCCTCGCTACCCCTTCTGTCACCGGGTGAGGTCACCGCTCGGTATGAACCCAAAACCAAGCACTTCTCCCATTGCAAGAATCATAGATCTAGTTGGCCAAACAAGACCCACAACTCAAAGAGAATTACAAGGATATGAAATCATGCATAAGAGAGATCAGAAGAAACTCAAATAAGATTCATAGATAATCTGATCATAAATCCACAATTCATCGGATCTCTACAAACACACCGCAAAAGAAGATTACATCGGATAGATCTCCATGAAGATCATGGAGAACATTGTATTGAAGATCCAAGAGAGAGAAGAAGCCATCTAGCTACTAGCTATGGACCCGTAGGTCTATGGTGAACTACTCACGCATCATCGGAGAGGTCATGGTGTTGATGAAGAAGCCCTCTGTATTCGAATCGCCCCTCCGGCAAGGCACCAGAACGTGCCCCAGATGGGATCTTGCGGAGACAGAAGCTTGCGGCGACGGCAAAGTACTTTCGGTGATCTCCTGATTTTTCTAGGATTTAAGGGAATTTATAGGCGAAAGTCCTAGGGAAGAGGTGGCCGAGGGATCCCACAAGCCAGGGAGGCATGGGCCCCCTGGCCACGCCATGAGAGCTTGTGGGGTCCCTGTAGGCCCCCTGCCCTGATTCTTAGGCTTCCCGATCTTTTTCTGTTTCGGAAAAAATCTTTTTAGCAGTTTCGTTCCGTTTGGAGTCCATTCAAAATCCTCTTCTGAAAGGGGTCAAAAACATGGAAAAAACAGGACCTGGCACTTGGCACTGAGTTAATAAGTTAGTCCCCAAAAATATATAAAAGGCATACAGAACATCCAAAGTTTGACAAGATAATAGCATGAAACCATCAAAAATTATAGATACGTTGGAGACGTATCAAGCATCCCCAAGCTTAACTCCTGCTCGTCCTCGAGTAGGGAAGTGATAAAGACTGAATTTTTGATGTGGAATGCTAACTAGCATAGTTGTCCTTTGCAACTTCTTTCATGTGACATGAATTTTCAGATCCGTAAGATTCAAAACAATAGTTTGCTATTGACATGAGAACAATAATACTTCAAGCAAACTAGCAAGGTAATCATGAACTTTCAAAATAACAAGGCCAAGGGAAGTTATCCCTACAAAATCATATAGTCTGGCTATGCTCCATCATCCTCACACAACTAATGTAAATCATGCACAACCCCGGTATTGGCCAAGTAATTGTCTTCGCACTCTTACTTTCTCAAACCTTTTATAACTATCACGCAATACATGAGTGTGAGCCATGGATATAGCACTATTGGTGGAATAGAGTGTGGTGGTGGTTGTGAGACAAAAAGGAGGAGATGGTCAGATTGACTCAGCGTATCAAAGGGCTATGGAGATGCCCATTAATAGATATCAATGTGCATGAGTAGGATTGCCATACAAGGGATGCACTAGAGCAATAAGTATGTGAAAGCTCAAAAGGAGAACTAGTGGGTGTGCATCCAAGTTGCTTGCTCACGAAGACCTAGGGCAATTTGAGGAAACCCATCATTGGAATATACAAGCCAAGTTATATAATGAATATTCCCACTAGCATATGGTAGTGACAAAGCAAGAAGCTCTCAATCATGAAGAACATGGTGCTATTATAAAGCACAAGTGTGGAAAAAGATAGTAGCATTGTCCCTTCTCTCTTTTTCTCTCTTTTTTTATTTTTTATTTGGGCTCTTGGGCCTCTTTTTTTTCTCTCTTTTTTTGAATGGGCTCTTTGGCCACCCTTTTTTTATTTCCTCACATGGGATAATGCTCTAATAATGATGATCATCACACTTTTATTTACTCACAGCTCAAAGCTTAGAATGATGATGACTCTATAGGAAATGCCTCCAGCAGTGTACCGGGATGTGCAACGATCTAGCATCGCGTATGACGTTGAAACATCTCGCTAGCTATCTTACGATCATGCAATGGCAATATGAGAGTGACGGCACAATTCATGAGACGGAACGGTGGGAGTTGCATGGCAATATATCTCGGAATGGCTATGAAAATGCCATAGTAGGTAGGTATGCTGGTTGTTTTGAGGAAGGCATATGGTGGGTTTGTGCACCGGCGAGAGTTGCACGGCACTAGAGAGGCTATCAATGGTGGAAGGTCAAAGTGCATATATACCATGGACTCACATTAGTCATGAAGAACTCACATACTTGTTGCGAAAGTTTTTATTAGTAATCGAAACAAAGTGCTAAACGCATACTCCTAGGGGAAGGGTTGGTAGGTGTTAACCATCGCGCGATCCCGACCTCAACACAAAGGATGAACATCAATAGATCAATTATGCTCCGACTTCCTAACATAGCGGTTCACCATACGTGCATGCTACGGGAATCACTAACTTCAACACAAGTATTTCTAGATTCACAACACCCTACTAACATAGCTCTTAATATTACTCAATGCACATGAATATGGAGGTTTTTGTATCCTCTTTGGGTACCTATCACCTTTGGGACTACTTTCATAGCATAAGCCAACTACCAAGTCACGCACCGTCGTGCTCTAAAATATCTAAGTGAAGCACATAGAGCAAAATTATCTAGCTCAAAAGATATAAGTGAAGCACTATGAGCATTCTAGCAAAATCACGATGAGTGCATGTCTCTCTCTAAAGGTGTGCAGCAAGGATGATTGTGACACAACAAAAAGAAAAGACTCCTACGATACAAGACGCTCCAAGCAAAACACATATCATGTGGTGAATAAAAATATAGCTCCAAGTAATGTTACCGATGGATTGAGGACAAAAGAGGGGATGCCTTCCCGGGGCATTGCTACTGCAACAAAAGACCTTCCAACGGCGCCAGAAACAAGCGTGCTGATGGGAGACTATTCTTGTTTTGATTCTCCTCAGCAACGGCACCAGGAATCCTTCTGCTACGGCTACGCCTTTAGGGACTTCCTAGGCAAATATGCAAAGGATTCCCCCGTGGCCTTGGAGCCTTGCGTTCGTGTTCCCTCGAAGCGGAAAGGGCGATGTAGCACAGCGGTGGTAAGTATTTCCCTCAGTTTTGAGAACCAAGGTAGCGATCCAGTGAAGGAGTATCACAAGTACCTTCACAAACACAAAGAGCTTGCTCCCAACGCTATGAAGGGGTTGTCAATCCCTTATAGATTGTTTGCCAAGTGAGAACTGAAAGCAACAAAGTAACAAAGCAAAGTAAAAGCGAAGGTGGAAACGATAGGTGTGAATAGACCCGGGGGCCGTAGTGTTCACTAGTGGCTTCTCTCATGAAAGCAAGTAGACGGTGGCTGAACGAATTACTGTCGAGCAATTGATAGAACAGCGCAAAGTCGTGACGTTATCTATGGCAATGATTATATCTATAGGCATCACGTCCAAAACAAGTAGACCGATACTTTCTGCATCTACTACTATTACTCCACACGTCGATCGCTATCCAGCATGCATCTAGTGTATTAAGTCCAAAAGAACAGAGTAACGCCTTAAGCAAGATGACATGATGTAGGTGGACAATCTCATATCTACGACAAAGCCCATCTTGTTACCCTTGATGGCAACAACATGATGCGTGCCTTGCTGCCCCTACTGTCACTGGGAAAGGTCACCACACGGTATGAACCCAAAACCAAGCACTTCTCCCATTGCAAGAATCATAGATCTAGTGGGCCAAACAAAACCCAAGACTCGGAGAGACTTACAAGGATATCAAATCATGCATATAAGAAATCAGCAAAGACTCAAATATATATCATAGATAATCTGATCACAAATCCACAATTCATCGGATCTCGACAAACACACCGCCAAAGAGGATTACATCGGATAGATCTCCATGAAGATCATGGAGGACTTTGTATTGAAGATCCAAGAGAGAGAAGAAGCCATCTAGCTACTAACTACGAACCTGTAGGTTTGAAGTGAACTACTCACGAGTCATTGGAGGGGCGATGATGTTGATGAAGAAGCCCTCCAACTCCAAAGTCCCCTCCGACAGGGCACCGGGAAGGGTCTCCAGATGAGAACTCGTGGAAACGGAAGCTTGCGCCGGCGGAAAAGTGCTTTCGTGGACGCCTTGAGTTTTTCTGGATTTTTGGGAATTTATAGGCCAAAGACCTAGGGAAGGGGAGCGCCATGGGGGGCCACAAGCTTGGTTGCCGCAGCCTCCCCACTGGCCGCGGCAACACGGCTTGTGGGCTCCGTGTGGGCCCACTAGCTTGGCCCTGAAGTCTCCCGATCTTGTTCCATTCTGGAAAAAATCATTTTGGGGATTTTATTCTGTTTGGACTCCGTTCCAAAATCAGATCTGAAATGAGTCAAAAACACAGAAAAAACAAGAAGTGGCACTTGGCACTGAGTTAATAAGTTAGTCCCGAAAAAGACATAAAAGGTAAACAAAACATCCAAAGTTGACAAGATAACAGCGTGAAACCATCAAAAATTATAGATACGTTTCAGACGTATCAAGCATCCCCAAGCTTAACTCCTCCTCGTCCTCGAGTAGGGAAGTGTTGACGAATGAATTTTTAATGCTTTCATGCTACCTAACATAGATGTCCTTTGTAACTCCTCTTATGTGACATGAATGTTCAGGTCCATTAGATTCAAAACAATAGTTTTCTATTGACGTGGAAACAATAATACTTCAAGAAAACTAGCAAAGTAATCATGAACTTTCAAAATAACAAGGCCAAAAGAAAGTTATCCCTACAAAATCATATAGTCTGGCTATGCTCTATCATCATTGCACAATGAATTTAAATCATGCACAACCCCGGTATTGGCCAAGTAATTGTTTTCACACCTTTACTTTCTCAAACTTTTTCAACTCTCAGGCAATACATGAGCGTGAGCCATGTTTTTAGCACTATAAGTGGTGTGGAGTGTGGTGGAGGTTGCAAGAAAAACAAGGAGAAGATGGTCACATCAACTAGGCATATCAATGAGCTGTGGAGATGCTCATCAATAGATATCAATGTGAATGAGTAGGGATTGCCATAAAATAATGCACTAGAGCTAAGAGTATGTGAAAGCTCTTAAAGAAAACTAGTGGGTGTGCATCCAACTTGCTTGCTCACGAAGACCTAAGGCAAATTTGAGGAAGCCTATCATTGGAATATACAAGCCAAGTTATATAATGAAAATTTCCCACAAGCTATATGGTGGTGACAAAATGAGAGACTCTCAATCATGAAGATCATGGTGCTTAATATGCACAAGTGTGGAAAGGTGCTAGCATTGTCCCTTCTCTCTTTTTCTCTCATTTTTTATGGGCTCTTTGGCCTCTTTTTTTATATTTTTATTTTGGTGGGCATCTTTGGCCTCTTTTATTTCCTCACATGGGACAATGCTCCATCAATGATGATCATCACACTTACAACTCAAAACTTAGAGCAACGATGACTCTATATGGAATGCCTTCGGTAGTGTACCGTGACAATGATCTAGCATGGCATGGACATTGATGGAAACATCATGCTAGCTATCTTACGATTATGTAATGGCAATGTAGATGTGGTGGCAAATGTCATGGTGGTAGTTGCATGGCAATATATCTCGGAATGACTTTGAAAAAGCCATAGTAGGTAGGTATGGTGGCTGTTTTGAGGGAGGCTAATGGTGGGTTTTGTGCACTGCTACTGCAACAAAAGACCTTCCAACGGCGCCACAAATAGGCACGTCGACGGGAGAATACTTGGCTTGATCTTTCTGCTACGGTTACATCTTAAGGGACTTCCTAGGAAAGTATGCAAAGGATTTCCCAGTGGCCTTGGAGCCTTGTGTTGGTGTTCCCTCAAAGCGGAAGGGGTGATGTAGCGTAGCAGTGGTAGGTATTTCTCTCAGTTTGAGAACCAAGGTATCAATCCAGTGGAGGAGTATCTCAAGATCCTGCACAAACACAAAAACTTGCTCCCAACGCTATGAAGGGGTTGTCAATCCCTTATAGATTGTTTGCCAAGTGAGAACTGAAAGCAACAAAGTAACAAAGCAAAGTAAAAGCGGAGATGTAAACGATGGATGTGAATAGACCCGGGGGCCGTAGTGTTTACTAGTGACTTCTCTCATGAAAGCAAGTAGGTGGTGGGTGAACAAATTACTGTCGAGTAATTGATAGAAGCGTGCAAAGTCGTGACAATATCTATGCAATGATTATTTCTATAGGCATCACGTCCAAAAAAAGTAGATCGATACTATCTGCATCTACTACTATTACTCCACACGTCGACCGCTATCCAGCATGCATCTAGTGTATTAAGTCCATAGAACAGAGTAACGCCTTAAGCAAGATGACATGATGTAGAGGGATAATCTCAAATCAATGATAAAAACCCCATCTTTTACCTTTGATGGCAACTACTTGATGTGTGCCTTGCTGCCCCTACTGTCACTGGGAAAGGTCACCACATGGCAGAACCCAAAACCAAGCACTTCTCCCATTGCAAGAATCATAGATCTTGTTGGCCAAACAAAACCCAAGACTAGGAGAGACTTATAAGGATATCAATTCATGCATATAAGAAATCAACAAAGACTCAAATATATATGATAGATAATCTGATCACAAATCCGCAATTCATCGGATCTCGACAAACACACTGCCAAAGAAGATTACATCCGATAGATCTACATGAAGATCATGGAGAACTTTGTATTGAAGATCCAAGAGAGAGAAGAAGTCATCTAGCTACTAACTACGGACCCGTAGGTCTGAAGTGAACTACTCACGAGTCATTGGAGGGGCGATGATGATGATGAAGAAGCCCTCCAACTCCAAAGTCCCCTCCGGCAGGGTGCCAGGAAGGGTCTCCAGATGAGATCTCGCGGAAACGGAAGCTTGTGACGGGGGAAAAGTATTTTCGAGGCTCCCCTGATTTTTTGCAGAATATTTGGGAATTTATAGGCCAAAGATCTATGTCAGGGGGCACCCAGGGAGGCCACAAGCCTGCCCACCGCCGCCTCCCCCTGGTGGCGGAGTGGGGGCTTGTGGGCTCCCTGGAGCCCACCTGGCTTGGCCCAAAGGCCCCCTGATCTTCTTTCGTTCGGGAAAAAATCATTTCGGGGTTTTTCTTCCGTTTGGACTCCGTTCCAAAATCAGATCTGAAAAGAGTCAAAAACACGGAAAAAACAGGAACTGGCACTTGGCACTGAATTAATAAGTTAGTCCCAAAAAAGATATAAAAGGTACATAAAACAACCAAAGAAGACAAGATAGCAGCGTGAAACCATCAAAAATTATAGATACGTTTGAGACGTATCAAGCATCCCCAAGCTTAACTCCTGCTCGTCCTCGAGTATGGAAGTGATAAGAATGAATTTTTGATGCTTTCATGCTACCTAGAATAGGTGTCCTTTCTAATTCCTGACGGGAATGTTTAGATCCATTAGATTCAAAACAATAGTTTGCTATTGACGTGGAAACAATTATAATTCAAGCAAACTAGCAAAGAAATCATGAACTTTCAAAATAACAAGGCCAAAAGAAAGTTATCCCTACAAAAGCATATAGTCTGGCTATGCTCTATCATCATTGCACAACGAATTTCAATCATGCACAACCCCGGTATTGTCCAAGTAATTGTTTCACACCTTTACTTTTTCAAACCTTTTCAACTCTCACGCAATACATGAGCGTGAGCCATGGTTATAGCACTATAGATGGTGTGGAATGTAGTGGAGGTTGCAAAAAGGAGAAGATAGTCACATTAACTAGGCATATCAATGAACTGTGGAGATGCTCATCAATAGATATCAATGTGAATGAGTAGGGATTGCCATACAATTGATGCACCAGAGCTATGAGTATGTGAAAGCTCTTAAAGAAAACCAGTGGGTGTGCATCCAACTTGCTTGCTCACGAAGACCTAAGGCAATTTTGAGGAAGCGTATCATAGGAATATACAAGCCAAGTTATATAATGAAAATTTCCCACTAGCTATATGGTGGTGACAAAACGACAGACTCTCAATCATGAAGATCATGGTGCTTAATATGCACAAATGTGGAAAAAGTGGTAGAATTGTCCCTTCTCTCTTTTTCTCTCGTTTTTTATTTTGGTGGGCTCTTTGGCCTCTTTTATTTCCTCACATGGGACAATGCTCCATTAATGATGATCATCACACTTTCAACTCAAAACTTAGAGTAACGATGACTCTATATAGAATGCTTTCGGTAGTGTACCGTGGCAATGATCTAGCATGGCATAGACATCAACGGAAACATCATGCTAGCTATATTACAATCATGCAATGGCAATGTAGACGTGGTGGCACATGTCATGGTGGTAGTTGCATGGCAATATATCTCGGAATGACTTTGAAAACGCCATAGTAGGTAGGTATGGTGGCTGTTTTGAGGGAGGCTAATGGTGGGTTTTGTGCACCGGCGAAAGTTGCACGACACTAAGAAGATAGTGATGGTGGAAGGTGAAAGTGCATCTAAACCATGGACTCAACATTAGTCATGAAGAACTCATATACTTGTTGCAAAACTTTTATTAGTAATCGAAACAAAGCATTCAGCGCATACTCTTAGGGGAAGGGTTGGTAGGTATAAACCATCGCGCGATCCCGACCGCCACACAAAGGATGACAATCAATAGACTAATCATGCCCAGATTTCATCACATAGTGGTTCACCATACGTGCATGCTACGGGAATCACTAACTTCAACACAAGTATTTCTAGATCCACAACACCTTACTAGCATGACTTTAATATTACCATAACCACAACTCAAAACTAATTGGGATGAATCAAACTTCTCTAACTATTCAATGCACATGAAGGTGGAAGTTTTCGTATCCCTTTAGATAACTACCCCTTTTGAGACTACTTTCAAAGCATAGATCCACTACCAAGCCACGCACCGCTGTGCTCTAAAAGATATAAGTGAACCACATGTGAGCTGAATTGTCTACCAAAAGATATATGTGAAGCTCGACAAAATCACGGTGTGTGCATGTCTCTCTCTCTAGGTGTGCTGCAAGGATGATTGTGACATAACAAAAATAAAAGACTCCTACGATACAAGACGCTCCAAGCAAAAACACATAACATGTGGTGAATAAAAATATAGCCCCAAGTAACGTTACCGATGGATTGAAGACGAGAGAGGGGATGCCTTCCCGGGGCATCCCCAAGCTTAGGATTTTAAGGCATCCTTGAATTTCTTGGGGTGCCTTGGGCATCCCCAAGCTTGAGCTCTTGCCACTCTTTATCTCTTTGTCCATAAGAACTTCACCCAAAACTTGAAAACTTCACAACACGAAACTTAAACAGAAACTCGTGATAACATTAGTACAAGAAACTAAACCACCACTTCCTTAGGTACTGTAGAAAACTTAAATTCTACTTGTGCTGATGTTGGGTTACTGTACTTTCAATCTTCCATGGCTAATAGCCCCCGATACTATCCATAGTTTCATCAAAATAAGCAACCAACACAACAAAAACAGAATCTGTTAACAGCACACCAGTCCGTAGCAATCTGTATATTTCGTATACCTCTGGTACTTCAAAAATTCTGAAAAATTATGAAGTAAAGAATTTGCGTAGAAATCAGCAAAAAAAAGAATCAACTCAAAATCTCTTACGGAAAAAAAATTAAAATTCTTTTCTTGAGCAGAAAGTTTCTGTCTTTTCCAGCATGACCAAATGATCATCCCCAAGACTAATCATAATGGTTTTGCTTGGCAAAAACGCAAAAATAAACACAAAAAACACAATCATAACAGAATTATGAAAGTGTGGAAAACACAAAACAGAAAGAAAAAATGATAGATTCGTTGGGTTGCCTCCCAACAAGCGCTTTTGTTTAACGCCCTTAGCTAGGCGAAAGTGATGGAATCACGTATAGTCATCTTTGGTGCTCAAACCATAGGTAGCCCTCATCATAGATTCATAAGGCAATCTTATGTTCTTTCTAGGAAAGTGCTCCATGCCCTTCTTTAAATGAAATTGAAATCTAATATTCCCTTCCTTCATATCGATGATAGCACCAATAGTCCTTAGGAAAGGTCTACCAAGAATAATGGGACATGAAGGATTGCAATCTATGTCAAGTACAATGAAATCCACGGGTACATAGTTCTTATTTGCAACAATAAGAACATCATCGATCCTCCCCATGGGTTTCTTGACAGTATAATCCGCAAGATGCAAATTAAGAGAACACTCTTCAATCTCATGAAAACCAAGAATATCACACAAAGACTTTGGAATCACGGAAACACTAGCACCCAAATCACACAAAGCATTGCACTCATAGTTTTTTATCTTGATTTTGATAGTAGGTTCCCACTCATCATGAAGTTTTCTAGGTATAGAGACTTCTAGTTCGAGATTCTCTTCAAGAGATTTCATCATAGCATCTACGATATGCGCGGTAAAGGCTTTGCTTTGGCTATAAGCATGTGGAGAGTTTGCAATGGATTGCATCAAAGAAATGCATTCAAACAAGGAGCAGTTATCATAATTGAATTCCTTGAAATCCAAAGTGGGAGTTTCATTACTACCCAAAATTTTGACTTCTTCTACTCCACTCTCCACACCTTTATCATCAAGATAGGTGGACTCCAAATCATTGGGGCGTTTTTCAACCAAAGTGGATTCATATCCAGCCCCCCCATAAGTAGGTTTGACATGCGAAAACAAAGATTCAATAGGAGACACACCAAGCACTTTAAGATCTTCGTGATTTGCATCACTAGAACGCACCCTTTTAAACCATTCATGTCTAGCGCGAATTTGGGCGGTTCTTTCTTTGCTCTCATTCATGGAGATACGCATAGCTTTCAAAGTTTCATCCAAGTTGACCTTGGGAGGAGCGCATCTAACTTTCAAAGCATAAATATCACAAGACATCCTATCAACGCTCTTAGCCAAATCGTCTATTTTGAGTAGTTTTTCCTCTATGGACGCATTGAAAATCCTTTGAGAGTTGATGAACTCTTTGATATTACTCTCTAAATCAGAGGGTAATTTGTTGTAATTTCCATAAGTGTTGTTGTAGGAATTTCCATAATTGTTAGAGGAGTTACTAGGAAAAGGCCTAGGAACATAGTTTCCTCTAAAAGCATTATTGTTGCCAAAATTGTTCCTACCAACAAAATTCACGTCCAAACTAGCGTTGCTACTCTCAATCAAAGAAGATAGTGGCATGTCATTAGGATCTACGGTAGCGTTTCTACTAGCAACCAAATTCATCAACTCGTCCATCTTATCACTAAGCGAGTTAATCTCTTCTATAGCGTGCACCCTTTTGCTAGCAGGCGACCTTTTAGTGTGCCACTGAGAGTAGTTGGTCATGATATTGTCTAGGAGTTGTGTAGCGTCTCCTAACGTGATTTCCATGAACGTTCCACCTGAGGCGGAGTCCAAGATATTGCGAGAAGAGAAATTCAAGCCAGCGTAAAAGATTTGTATAATCATCCACAAACTCAAGCCATGAGCCGGACAATTTCTAATCATAAGCTTCATCCTCTCCCAAGATTGTGCAACGTGTTCATGATCAAGTTGCTTGAAATTCATGATATCGTTACGTAAGGAGATGATCTTAGCCGGCGGAAAATACTTGGATATGTAACCATCTTTGCACTTATCCCAAGAATTGATACAATTTTTAGGCAAAGAAGAAAACCAAGTTTTTGCGCGATCTCGCGACGAGAAAGGAAAAAATTTCAACTTAATCACGTCATTATCCACATCTCTTTTCTTTTGCATGTCACAAAGCTAAATAAATGTATTGAGATGGGATGCGACATCTTCACTAGGAAGGCCAGAGAATTGCTCTTTCATAACAAGATTCAACAAAGCTGCGTTGATTTCATACGATTCCGCACTGGTGGCGGGAGCAATCGGAGTACTAATAAAATCATTATTGTTAGTGCTCGAGAAGTCACAAAGTTTGGTGTTTTCATCCATGATGACTTCAACAAACAAACAAGCACACAAGCAAGCAAGAAAACCGGCAAAGGCAAAAGAAAATAGTGAAGGCGAAAGGCGAATGAAAACGGCAAATGTGAAGTGGGGGAGAGGAATACGAGAGGCAACTGGCAACAAAAGTAAATGCAAGAGAAGAGTTTGTGAGACCTACTTGGATAGAACTTGATTTCACCTCCCCGGGAACGACACCAGAAATACTTCTGCTACTGCAACGCGCCAGAAATAAGCACGTCGACGGGAGAATACTTGGCTTGATCATTCTGCTGCGGCTACGCCTTAAGGGACTTCCTAGGCAAGTATGCAAAGGATTTCCCCCGTGGCCTTGGAGCCTTGTGTTGGTGTTCCCTCGAAGCGGAAAGGGTGATGTAGCGTAGCGGTGGTAAGTATTTCCCTCAGTTTGAGAACCAAGGTATCAATCCAGTGGAGGAGTATCTCAAGATCCTGCACAAACACAAAAACTTGCTCCCAACGCTATGAAGGGGTTGTCAATCCCTTATAGATTGTTTGCCAAGTGAGAACTGAAAGCAACAAAATAACAAAGCAAAGTAAAACCGGAGATGTAAACGATGGATGCGAATAGACCCGGGGGCCGTAGTGTTTACTAGTGACTTCTCTCATGAAAGCAAGTAGACGGTGGGTGAACAAATTACTATCGAGCAATTGATAGAACCGCGCAAAGTCGTGACGATATCTATGCAATGATTATTTCTATAGGCATCACGTCCAAAACAAGTAGATCGATAATGTCTGCATCTACTACTATTACTCCACACGTCGACCGCTATCCAGCATGCATCTAGTTTATTAAGTCCATAAGAACAGAGTAACGCCTTAAGCAAGATGACATGATGTAGAGGGATAATCTCAAACCAATGATAAAAACCCCATCTTTTTACCCTTGATGGGAACTACTTGATGTGTGCCTTGCTGCCCCTACTTTCACTGGGAAAGGTCACCACATGGCAGAACCCAAAACCAAGCACTTCTCCCATTGGAAGAATCATAGATCTAGTTGGCAAAACAAAACCCAAGACTCGGAGAGACTTACAAGGATATCAAATCATGCATATAAGAAATCAGCAAAGACTCAAATATATATCATAGATAATTTGATCAAAAATCCACAATTCATCGGATCTCGACAAACACACCGCCAAAGAAGATTACATCGGATAGATATCCATGAAGATCATGGAGAACTTTGTATTGAAGATCCAAGAGAGAGAAGAAGCCATCTAGCTACTAACTACGGACCCGTAGGTCTGAAGTGAACTACTCACGAGTCATTGGAGGGGCGATGATGATGATGAAGAAGCCCTCCAACTCCAAAGTCCCCTCCGGCAGGGTGCCGGGAAGGGTCTCCAGATGAGATCTCGCGGAAACGGAAGTTTGTGGCGGCGAAAAAGTATTTTCGAGGCTCCCCTGGTTTTTTGTGGAATATTTGGGAATTTATAGGCCAAAGATCTAGGTCAGGGGGCGGCCAGGGGAGCCACAAGCCTGCCCACCGCCACTTCCCCCTGGTCGCGGAGTGGGGGCTTGTGGGTTCCCTCGAGCCCACCTGGCTTGGCCCCAAGGCCCCCTGGTCTTCTTCCGTTCGGGAAAAAATCATTTCGGGGTGTTTCTTCTGTTTGGACTCCGTTCCAAAATCAGATCTGAAAAGAGTCCAAAACACGGAAAAAACAGGAACTGACACTTGGCACTGAATTAATAAGTTAGTCCCAAAAAAGATATAAAAGGTACATAAAACAACCAAAGAAGACAAGATAACCGCGTGAAACCATCAAAAATTATAGATACGTTTGAGACGTATCATGCACCGGCGAAAGTTGCACGACACTAAAGAAGATAATTATGGTGGAAGGTGAAAGTGCATCTAATCCATGGACTCAACATTAGTCATGAAGAACTCATATACTTATTGCAAAAGTTTTATTAGTAATCGAAACAAAGCATTCAACGCATACTCCTAGGGGAAGGGTTGGTAGGTATAAACCATCGTGCGATCCCGACCGCCACACAAAGGATGACAATCAATAGACTAATCATGCTCAGACTTCATCACATAGCGGTTCATCATACGTGCATGCTACGGGAATCACTAACTTCAACACAAGTATTTCTAGATCCACAACACCTTACTAATATAACTTCAATATTACCATAACCACAACTCAAAAGTAGTTGAGATGAATCAAACTTCTCTAACTATTCAATGCACATGAAGGTGGAAGTTTTCGTATCCCTTTGGATAACTACCCCTTTTCAGACTACTTTCAAAGCATAGATCAACTACCAAGCCACGCACCGCCGTGCTCTAAAATATATAAGTGAATCTCACAGAGCAAAAGCATCTAGCTCAAAAGATATAAGTGAAGCACATGTGAGCTGAATTGTCTACCAAAGGATATAAATGAAGCTCGACAAAATCATGGTGAGTGCATGTCTCTCTCTCTAGGTGTGCAGCAAGGATGATTGTGACACAACAAAAATAAAAGACTCCTACGATACAAGACGCTCCAAGAAAAACACATAACATGTGGTGAATAAAAATATAGCCCCAAGTAACGTTACCGATGCATTGAAGACGAAAGAGGGGATGCCTTCCCGGGGCATCCCCAAGCTTAGGCTTTTACGACATCCTTGAATCATCTTGGGGTGCCTTGGGCATCCCCAAGCTTGAGCTCTTGCCACTCTTTATCTTTTTGTCCATAAGAACTTCACCCAAAACTTGAAAACTTCACAACACGAAACTTAAACAGAAACTCGTGATAACATTAGTATAAGAAAGCAAACCACCACTTCCTTAGGTACTGTAGCAAACTTAAATTCTACTTATGTTGATGTTGGGTTATTGTATTTACAATCTTCCATGGCTAATACCCCCAATACTATCCATAGTTTCATCAAAATAAGCAACCAACTCAACAAAAACATAATCTGTTAACAGCAGACCAGTCTATAGCAATCTGTATACTTCGTATACTTATGGTACTTAAAAAATTCTGAACAATTACGATAGTCTGAAGAATTTGCACAACAATCAGCAGCAAAAAGAATCAACTCAAAAGCTCTTACATAGAAAAAATGAAAATTCTTTTCATGAGCAGAAAGTTTCTGTCTTTTCCAGCATGACCAAACGATCATCCCCAAGACTAATCATAACGGTTTTGCTTGGCACAAACGCAAAAAGAAACACAAAAAACACAATCATAACAGAATTGTGAAAGTGTGGAAAACACAAAACAGAAAGAAAAAGGATAGATTCATTGGGTTGCCTCCCGACAAGCGCTATTGTTTAACGCCCTTAGCTAGGCATTGATAATTCAATGATGCTCACACAAAAGACAAGAATTGAAGCACAACGAGAGCATCATGAAACATGTGAAAATCACATCTAAGTCTAACATACTTCCTATGCATAGGCATTTTATAGGAAAACAGATTGTCAAGACAACCAATAGTTACCATATGAAAGGAAGAAGAAAGAGACAAGAGCAATCTCAACATAACGAGAGGTGACTTAGTGATATGAAAGTTTCTAGCACCATATTTTCCTCTCTCATAATAATTACATGTGGGATCTTATTCGAATTCAACAATGTAAATATCACATAGGATATTCTTTTCATGATCCACATGCATGCAAAGTTGACGCTCTTCAAAAATAGTGGGATTATCATCAACTAAAGTCATGACTTATCCAAACCCACTTTCAATATTATTGCAAATATCATATTCATCATGAGGTTTAAACAAATTTTCAAGATCATAAGAAAAATCATCGCCCCACTCGTGATCATTGCAACAAGTAGTGGACATAGCAAAACTAGCATCCCCAAGCTTAGGGTTTTGCATATTTTTAGCATGATTGTCACTAATAGAATTTATAGTGAAACCATTGCAATCATGCTTTTCATCCAAGGAGCCCTCGTGAATCACTTCATAAATTTCTTCCTCACAATTTTCAGATTCACGCATCTCAAGCAAAACTCCATAAAGATAGTCAAGTGCACTCAACTCACTAGCAATTGGATCAACATAATTGGATCTCTTAAAGAGATTAGCAAGTGGATGAGGATCCATATCACTAGATTTTCAGCCAGCGAAGATGCAAGCATATTGAAGGCACATGGCTCACAAGCGAACAGAAAGCAAGCAAGAGAAAAGGGCGAACGAAAAAGTCAAACGAAAAAAGGCAAAGGAGAAAGGCAAATGAAAACGGCAAAGGAGAAAGGCAAATGAAAACGGCAAATGTGAAGTGGGGGAGAGGAAAACGAGAGGCAACTGGCAAAAAAGTAAATGCAAGAGATGAGTTTGTGAGACCTACTTGGATAGATCTCTCCTTCCCCGGCAACGGCGCCAGAAATACTTCTTGCTACTACAACAAAAGACCTTCCAACGGCGCCAGAAACAAGCATGCTGATGGGAGACTATTCTTGTCTTGATTCTCCTCAGCAACGGCACCAGGAATCCTTCTGCTACGGCTACGCCTTTAGGGACTTCCTAGGAAAATATGCAAAGGATTCCCCCGTGGCCTTGGAGCCTTGCGTTGGTGTTCCCTCGAAGCGGAAAGGGTGATGTAGCACAGCGGTGGTAAGTATTTCCCTCAGTTTTGAGAACCAAGGTATCGATCCAATGAAGGAGTATCACAAGTACCTGCATAAACACAAAGAGCTTGCTCCCAACGCTATGAAGGGGTTGTCAATCCCTTATAGATTGTTTGCCAAGTGAGAACTGAAAGCAACAAAGTAACAAAGCAAAGTAAAAGAAAAGGTGGAAACGATAGGTGTGAATAGACCCGGGGGCCGTAGTGTTCACTAGTGGCTTCTCTCATGAAAGCAAGTAGACGGTGGGTGAACAAATTACTGTCGAGCAATTGATAGAACCGCGCAAAGTCGTGACGTTATCTATGGCAATGATTATGTCTATAGGCATCACGTCCAAAAAAAGTAGACCTATACTTTCTGTATCTACTACTATTACTCCACACGTCGACCACTATCCAGCATGCATATAGTGTATTAAGTCCAAAAGAACAGAGTAACGCCTTAAGCAAGATGACATGATGTAGATGGACAATCTCATATCTACGACAAAGCCCATCTTGTTACCCTTGATGGAAACATCACGATGCGTGCCTTGTTGCCCCTACTATCACTGGGAAAGGTCACCACACAGTATGAACCCAAAACCAAGCACTTCTCCCATTGCAAGAATCATAGATCTAGTTGGCCAAACAAAACCCAAGACTCGGAGAGACTTACAAGGATATCAAATCATGCATATAAGAAATCAGCAAAGACTCAAATATATATCATAGATAATCTGATCACAAATCCACAATTCATCAGATCTCGACAAACACACCACCAAAGAGGATTACATCAGATAGAACTCCATGAAGATCGTGGAGAACTTTGTATTGAAGATCCAAGAGAGAGAACAAGCCATCTAGCTACTAACTACGGACCCGTAGGTCTGAAGTGAACTACTCATGAGTCATTGGAGGGGCGATGATGCTGATGAATAAGCCCTCCAACTCCAAAGTCCCCTCCGACAAGGCACCGGGAAGGGTCTCCAGATGACATCTCGCGGAAACGGAAGATTGCGGCAGCGGAAAAGTGTTTTCGTGGACGCCCTGAATTTTTCTGGATTTTTAGGGAATTTATAGGCCAAAGACCTAGGTCAGGGGAGCGCCAGGGGGGCCACAAGCTTGGTTGCCGCGGCCTCCCCCTGGCAGCGGCGACAGGGCTTGTGGGATCCCTGTGGGCCCACTTGCTTGGCCCTCAAGCCTCCCGATCTTCTTCTGTTCTAGAAAAAATTCATTTTGGGGATTTTATTCCGTTTAGACTCCATTCCAAAATCAGATCTAAAAAGAGTCAAAAACACAGAAAAACAGGAACTGGCACTTGGCACTGAGTTAATAAGTTAGTCCCAAAAATGATATAAAAGGTAAACAAAACATCCAAAGTTGACAAGATAACAGCGTGAAACCATCAAAAATTATAGATACGTTTGAGATGTATCAGGCATCCCCAAGCTTAGGCTTTTTGGTGTCCTTGAATTTGGCTGGGGATGCCTTTGGCATCCCCAAGCTTGAGCTCTTTCCACTCCTTATCTCTTTGTCCATGAGAACATCACCCAAAACTTGAAAACTTCACAACACAAAACTTAAACAAAAACTCGTGATAACATTAGCACAAGAAAACAAACTACCACCTCTTTTGATACTGTGGCAAACTTGAATTCTATCTATATTGGTGTTGGGCTACTGTATTCTCACTTTTCCATGGCTAGTAACCCCCGATACTATCCATAGTTTCATCAAAACAAGCAACCAACTCAACAAAAACAGAATCTGTCAAAAACAGACCAGTCTGTAGCAATCTGTATACTTCGTATAGTTCTGGTACATAAAAAATTCTGAAAAATTAAGAATGCCTGGGAAAAAGGCAAATAAACCAGAAGCAAAAAGAATCAACTCAAAAGCTATTTCTGAATAAAAATTAAAAATCATCTCGTGAGCGAAAATTTTCTGTCTTTTTCCAGCAGGATCAAACAACCATCACCAAGACTAGTCATAAAGGTTTTGCTTGGCTCAAACACAAAAAACACAATCACAACAGAATTATGATGGTGTGGATGCAGCAAAATAGAAAGAAAAAGATAAATTCATTGGGTTAAGTCCCAACAAGCGCTATTGTTTAACGCCCTTAGCTAGGCATAAAAGCGATAGAATCACGTATCGTCGTCTTTGGTGCTCAATCCATAAGTAGCCCTCATCATGGATTCATAAGGCAATCTCATTTTCTTTCTAGGAAAGTGCTCCATGCCCTTCTTTAAAGGAAATTGGAATCTAATATTCCCTTCCTTCATATCGATGATAGCACTGATAGTCCTTAGGAAAGGTCTACCAAGAATAATAGGGCATGCAGGATTGCAATCAATGTCAAGTACAATGAAATCCACTGGTACATAGTTCCTATTTGCAATAATAAGAACATCATTGACCGTTCTCATGGGTTTCTTGACAGTAGAATCAGCAAGATGCAAATTAAGAGAACACTCTTCAATCTCATTAAAACCGAGACCATCACATAAAGACTTTGGAATCGCGGAAACACTAGCACCCCAATCACACAAAGCATTGCATTCATAGTTTTTTATTTCGATTTTGATAGTAAGTTCGCACTCATCATGAAGCTTTATAGGGATAGAGACTTCCAATTCAAGTTTCTCTTCAAGAGATTTTATCATAGCTTTGACGATACGATCGGTAAAGGCCTTGTTTTGGCTATAAGCATGTGGAGAGTTTAGCATGGATTGCATCAAAGAAATGCATTCAATCAAGGAGCAATTATCATAATTGAATTCCTTGAAATCCAAAGTAGTAATTTCATTACTACTCAAGGTTTTAATATCTTCTACTCCACTTTTAATGCTTTTAGCATCAAGATAGATGGACTCCGAATCGTTGGGGCATTTTCAACCAAAGTGGATTCATATCCAACCCCATCATCATTAGGTTTGACACAAGAAAACAAAGATTCAATGAGAGTCACACCAAGCACTTTAAGATCTTCGTGATTATCATCACGAGTTTCAGGTTTAGCAGCCATTTTATTGACTAAGGTAGCTTGCTTATCAGTAATCTGGCCTACCAACTTTTCAAGACGAGCAAACTGAGAATTAGCGCAAGGAATTCTTTGGCCATATCATCAACTTCTCTACTCATAAAAGCCAGAAAAGAATTTTGCTCATTCAGTTCTCTATGAAAGTAACTGTTGTATTCAAACTGTGTAGACATGAAGTCTTTAACACTAGTTTCAATCTTTTCCAACTTTGCGTAGTGAGCATCAAAATCACTTGGTTGGGCCATGCGGGCTTTAGCAGGTAGACAAGCGGGCAAAGAGCAAGCGAGAGAAAAGGGCGAACGAAAAGGCAAACGAAAAAGGCAAATTGTGAAGTGGGGGAGAGGAAAACGAGAGGCAACTGGCAAACAAAGTAAATGCAAGAGATGAGTTTGCGACACCTACTTGGATTAGTTCTTGACTTGATCCTCCCCGGCAACGGCGCCAGAAATTCTTCTACCACGGCAACAAAAGTCCTTCCCTGGCAATGGTGCCAGAGATCCTTCTGTCGTCTCTTGAGCTTGCGTTGGTTTTTCCCTTGAAGAGGAAAGGGCGATCCAGCACAGGAGCAGTAAGTATTTCCCTCAGTTTGAGAACCAAGGTATCAATCCAGTAGGAGAATCTCGTCAAGTCCAGAGTACCTACGCAAACACAAAGAGCTTGCACCCAACGCTATAAAGGGGTTGTCAATCCCTTCAAGATTGATTGCAAAGTGAGATCTGAAGGCGGAAAGTGCAACAAAGAAAAAGTGTAAGGCTGAAAATATGGTGTCGAGTAGACCCGGGGGCCATAGTGTTCACTAGGGGCTTCTCTGAAAATAGCAAATATCACGGTGGATGAACAAATTACTATCGAGCAATTGATAGAACCGCGCAAAGTCATGACGATATCTAAGGCAATGATCATACATATAGGCATCATGTCCGAGACAAGTAGACCGATTTCTGCATCTACTACTATTACTCCACACATCGACCGCTATCCAGCATGCATCTAGTGTATTGAGTTCATGACGAACAGAGTAGCGCCTTAAGCAAGATGACATGATGTAGAGGGATAATCGCAAACCAATGATGAAAACCCCATCCTTTTACCCTTGATGGCAACAACATGATGCGTGCCTCGCTACCCCTTCTGTCACTGGGTGAGGTCACCGCACGGTATGAACCCAAAACCAAGCACTTCTCCCATTGCAAGAATCATAGATCTAGTTGGCCAAACAAAACCCACAACTCGAAGAGAATTACAAGGATATGAAATCATGCATAAGAGAGATCGGAAGAAACTCAAATAAGATTCATAGATAATCTGGTCATAAATCCACAATTCATCGGAACTCAACACACCGCAAAAGAAGACTACATCGGATAGATCTCCATGAAGATCATGGAGAACTTTGTATTCAAGATACAAGAGAGAGAAGAAGCCATCTAGCTACTAGCTATGGACCCATAGGTCTATGGTGAACTACTCATGCATCATCGGAGAGGTCATGATGTTGATGAAGAAGCCCTCTATATCCGAATCGCCCCTCCGGCAGGGCACCAGAACGTTCCCTAGATGGGATCCTGCGGAGACAGAAGCTTGCGGCGGCGGAAAAGTATTTTCGATGATCTCTTGATTTTTTCTGGGATTTTAGGGAATTTATAGGCGAAAGTCCTAGGGCAGAGGTGGCCCAGGGAGCCCACAAGCCAGGGAGGCGCGGGCCCCCTGGCCGCGCCATGAGGGCTTGTGGGGTCCCTGCACGCCCCCTGCCCTGATTCTCACGCTTCCCGATCTTTTTCTGTTTCAAAAAAAACCTTTTTGGCAGTTTCATTCCGTTTGGACTCCGTTCAAAATCCTCCTCTGAAAGGGGTCAAAAACATGGAAAAAATAGGAACTGACACTTGGCACTAAGTTAATAAGTTAGTCCCAAAAAATATATAAAAGGCATACAAAACATCCAATGTTTGACAAGATTATAGCATGAAACCATCAAAAATTATAGATACGTTGGAGACGTATCACCCAACGGTCCCAACCACGAGCTCGGAGGAGTCAACATTCAAAGACGTCGCGAACGTGGATTCCCATCAGTTCTTCTGCCCAGCCATCCTAAGGGCTTTGTCGAGTCATGGTTTTATTGCCGAGACACCTCTCTACCCGGCGAAAACCCACTTCCGGGTTTCAGAACAGATCGCCTGCCCATGGACTTCAAACTGCCCGAGAAGCTCACAGAAGAAGAAGAGTCGGAGTTTATCCCCATTTTCTCGGAGTTAAAGTCTTTGAACAACAACGGGCTCATCGGGATCGATCTATTCCGCTGCTGGATAGAGTGGAACATCCTTCCCTTGAGTCGCCAAGACGAGCTGATGTATGAATATGATGGTACGGTAGGCCATTTGTAGTGCTTCAATCGCAAAAGACTCTCGGAGAGTGATATTGTCGGAATCATCAAGAAACTCACCGGTGAGACCTTGGAAGAATGTGCCAATATTGGGCTCAAGGCCTTCTGCCGCTCCAACCCGGTGCCACGAGTAAGAATCCAAGCCGCCTTTCGTTTCTCTATACTTATCAATGCTCTTGGTTTGAAATTCACTTCTATTCACCAGAAACATGATCCATTTTGGCGAACGGGCCCCAAAGTGACTGCCCCAAAGACCACCAAGCCGCCACCAAAGAAGAAAAAGAAAGCAAGCAAAGGTAAAGCCGCCGCCAGAGATTCATCTGTTGTCGGCGAGTCACGAGCTGACGATGAACGCTCAGAGGTAAGACTTCCCCTTCAATCATTACCTGTGTATTCCGACTTATGTTTATATCATGCGTCTTTGTGTGTAGGGCGAGGACAATGAGATCCAAGATGATGCGGTCGAGGTAATTTATATTTCTTCCGACTCACCTTCTCCTTCTCCTAGACTAGCCAGGCGGATCTGTGGAAAAGTGCCCATGTCTCACCCATGCGCTTATATGGACCCTGATTTCCTTTTGAAGAAAGCAAGATATACCCCCAAGCGCAAGACCCATAGTCGCTCTGGCGACTTAATCTCCGGACTGCCTGAGAAAACAACCGGTCAGAAACGCACCAGCGAGGTATACTTCTGTTTTATCAAATCCTTTCTTGTGTAAAATGTGACTCACCACTTCTTTAACTTCAAGCCTTTGTTCTATCAGACTTCTCCCCCTACATCTGGCGACTCGGCAATATCAGCTCTCCCGCCAATGATTTGTGTACAACGGTGAGTCTCTTTGTTAATCCCAATTTCTTCTAAACAACGATATGTGCTTTTAATCTTGGTGCCTTTGTCTCAGAGCACAAGCAAAGAGAAGGAAAACCGGCGACCTATCTTTCGCTCCCAAAATAACTAACGCCTTAGGCACGAGCGCCTCTGTCCCAGAGATTGATGAAGAGCAAGAGGCGGCTCATGATATTCCTGTGGATGATATTCCCGATGCCCGGGATGACTCGCCCGTAATTTTGAAGGAAACCGCTGATAAGGTTAACCTGCCAAGCCCTCTCAAGGAGACTGAAGATCCAGACGTCGTGGTCACCGGTACTGGCTATTCCACTCCTCCGGTTGCAGTACTTTCCAAACATACCTCCATGTAATCTCGCCCTTCTCCTGATCAAGACACTAGCAAATTCAAGCTCCCCCAGTATGAGAAGCTGGAATTCGACCAACTTTGTTCTGGCTTCGCGAGTCATCTGGAGAGGGATTATGAGATGAACAAGAGCTTGATTCATCTTATGAGGGTTAGGCATGAGGTACGCCTATTTTATGTATTTTCCTTCACCCATTAGCCTTCCAAGGGCCGGCTCATCTTTTGAAAGATGAGCCGGTTCTTTGAATAAAAATCTTCAACCTGTAGCCCCCAAGGGTCGGGTCATCTTTTGAAAGATGAGTCGGGTCTTGAATAAAAAATCTTCAACCTGCAGCCCCCAAGGGTCGGGTCATCTTTTGAAAGATGAGTCGAGTCTTGAAAAAAAATCTTCAACCTGTAGCCCCCAAGGGCCGGGTCATCTTCTGGAAGATGAGTCGGGTCTTGAAAAAATCTTCAACCTGTAGCCCCCAAGGGCCGGTTCATCTTTTGACAGATGAGCCGGGTCTTGAAAAAATCTTCAACCTTTAGCCCCCAAGGGTCGGGTCATCTTTTGAAAGATGAGACGGGTCATGAAAAATCTTCAACCTGTAGCCCCCAAGGGCCGGGTCATCTTTTGAAAGATGACCCGGGTCTTGAATATGGTATGATTTTGAATAAAATCATACATTAGCCCCCAAGTATCAGGAGTATTGCTTGCAGTAATGCTGAAACTTGTCTCCCCAAATTTGATGTGTAGGAGTCTGTGACCCAGACCGAGTCGGCTGTAGCCGACTTAAGGAAAAATCTAGCTGACCAACAAGATGCACACTCCGAGTTGGAGAAGAAATACCGCTTAATTCAGGCTCAGCTGGAAAAAATGAAGGCTGACCAGCAAAAACTTGAGAAGAAAGCCAAAGCTGACCAAGCCGCCATTCTTAAGTGTGCCGAGCAGGCTGAGGAAAAATTGGAAGCCGCCCACCAGGAGCTTTCCGGCTTAAAGAAACATATTTCCAACATGCCTGTCGCTATGTTTGGTAAGTGTTAACCCTTGACTGTTGAATAATCACTGGTATCAAAAATTATCAAATACTGATGTGCCCTTTGTAGGTACACGAGCCGCCAATCTTCCAGACGACTGCATGCTGAAGTTAAAAGCTATATATACCTTCGCTGAGCAGCTATACACTGGGGGCGTGCTGACGATTAAGGCGGTGATGGGCAGCAAGGAGTCAGTCAGAACCATCAAGCACATGCTCGGCTATCTGTCTACATTGCCTCCTCAGATAGAGGAACTGAAAAGGTCAGCCGCCCGGAAGGGAGTCTTGAACACCCTGAGTCGGTGCTTAGCCTATGCCCCGGAGCTCAAACCTGAAGAAATAGACGCCGGCTACCCCGAGTTGAAGGATGATGGGTCAGAATTCACCGAGGTGGACTACCACCGAGTTATCATAGAATCTCGCTTTGCGGCGACTCAACTGGTAGCCAACTTGGATTTGAGCAAATACCAAGCCGCCTACGACGAGAAGAAAAAGAAGGTGACACCTCCCTCATACGAAACTGCTAGCTTGGTTCCTAGCCGACCCAAGGATCCTTTTGATCTTGACATGGACCTATCTCTCTTCCTGGATGATGAAGATGAGTTTGTTGCCTGTCCAAGTGTAATTGGAAAATGCGCGACTTACGAATCGAAGGCGGAGAGAGCTCAAGGCAAGGTGACTCGACGGTGGCTTGATCCGTCCACGGATCCTTTCTTTGTTGGGGGATGACACCCGTTTTGGCCATGCGAGCCATGTAATAGCTTTGCTAGCTTTTGTGGAACCACAATCACTCAGTAGTACTTTTTGTTGGAATCTTTCTAGAACCACTTTTATTCCTTGAATCTATGCATGACTCGCGTGCAAATTTGACGAATCAGGGAATATCATAATTCGACAAAGAAGTGTTCACCTTATGTGTAAGGAACAACATCAGACGACTCAGTGAGTGCATGGCAAAGAATAGACCAGCCCCTGGATTATGTCAAAAAATACATGAGCCCCCGGGTTATGCCAAAAAATAGATCAGCCCCCGGGTTATGGCAAATAATGGTTAAAAAATGAGTCGGGGCGAGTTATAATCAAAAGCCGACTCAAATATATTATGGAACCTTGTGGTTTTGCCATCAAGAAAGAAAATTTTATCGACTCAGTATGTTACGATAGGATAAGACGAGTTTGCAAAACTCTAGTGTTACCCTTAGAAAGCTTTTTGTAAAAAGCCTTGTTGTTTTAGACCGGCTGATCGGGCGCGAGTCAAGCTTCCGTGAAGCAGGTTCAACGAACCAATGGTTTCTCTATTTCCCATGTGTGACTCTGGCTGGTACCTTTTATGTTTTAACCAAGGCGAGTTCAGGGTCCAATAACAGATTGACTCGCCCTGAGTACATAGGTCCATGTGGCGACTTGTTCAACACATAGTCCAGTATAACCATTTGTAATGCGGTAATTTTTCGCTAGCCAAGAGGGTATTCGGGCTGAAATCAATGAGTGGAAGCCCCCAAGTGACCTATGATTCAGGAAGAAACCAGGCATAGGATCACATAAGCGTATACGCTCTTACTGCGAAACGACTTGGGGACTAGTAGCCCCCAAGTAAGCCGGTTTAATTCTCAAAACCACATAAGGCGCCTATGTTTGAACCATGCAACGTGGCAACGTTGGTCCTCTTTGGCTTTATCAAAACCCAGTTTTGAAGTAAGCGCAGCATGGTGACTTACGCTCTTTGACTTTGATAGCGTCCATGTTTGGGCGACTTATAGAACAATAAAGACGCATGCTTTCAAAAGTTGAAATGACAAGAGACCCCGAAATTCGTGGATGCCGGCTTTATTGCTTTCATAATTCATGGATTACAATTTTCTGAAAACTGGTAAAGAAAAAGGGGGAGCTCATGGCTCTAAGTGTAGTAAGGCCGCAGATGGGCTATATTCCAGGGAAGAGTTGTCTCAACCTCTGTAGTTGGCCGATCTGGGCGAAGATCCACCAAGTAGTATGAGCCGTTCCAAAGATTCTTAATGATGACAAACGGTCCTTCCCACGGAGGTGATAGCTTGTGCATACCAGTATGATCTTGAATCAAACGGAGCACCAAGTCGCCTTCTTGGAAAGCCCGGCTCTTGACCCGGCGACTATGGTAACGTCGCAAGTCCTGATGGTAAATCGCCGATCGTGATGCGGCTAAGTCACGTTCCTCCTCCAAGGCGTCCAACGAGTCTTGTCACGCCAGCTCCTTGTCCTGTTCCACGTAGGCGGCGACTCATGGGGAATCGTGTTTGATGTCAATTGGTAACACCGCTTCTGCTCCATAGACCAGAAAGAAAGGAGTAAAACTCGTGGAGCGGTTTGGAGTTGTTCTGATACTCCATAGTACTGACGGCAACTCCTCCACCCAACATCCTGGAGTGCGTTCCAAAGGTACCATGAGTCGAGGCTTAATCCCCCGCAATATTTCCTGATTCGCCCTCTCCGCCTGTCTGTTAGACTGGGGATGTGCAACCGCGAAAACATCAAGCCGGATATGCTCTCGTGAACAGAACTCTTGCATTGCACCTTTGGATAGATTAGTACCATTGTCAGTAATTATACTATGAGGATATCCGAATCTGAAAATTAGCTTCTTCAAGAATTTGACGGTTGTATCTGCATCACAACTGCTAACAGGTTCCGCCTCCACCCACTTGGTAAATTTGTCAACTGCCACCAATAGGTGAGTCTTTTGCTGGAAGACATCTTGAAAGGGAAACCATATCAAGCCCCCAGACTGCGAACGGCCAAGTGATAGGTATCATCCGCAATTTCTGAGCCGACACGTGCATCCCGCGTCCAAATATTTGACAGCCATCACATCGGGGAACGATCTCCTTTGCGTCTGCATGAGCCGTCAGCCAATAGAAACCATGTCTGAAGGCTTTAGAAACCAAGGATCGGGACCCAGCATGATGACCGAAGTCGCCCGCGTGAATCTCCTTGAGGATCATACATCCTTCTTCAGAAGAGATGCATCTTTGAAATACCCCTGAGGTGCTTCGTTTGTGTAACTCGCCATTGTGTATTACCATGGATTTACACCGACGAACGATTTGGCGAGCTAATAACTCGTCGGCAGGTAACTCGCCTTTGGTGAGATATGCCAGGTAAGGAGACGCCCAATCTGGAGAAGCGTGAAGAGCTGCCACGAGTTGAGACTCGGGGTCTGGTACCGCTAAATCTTCCTCTGAAGGCAGTTTTACCGAGGGGTTATGCAATACATCCAGAAAGACATTGGGAGGAACTGGCTTACGTTGTGAACCAAGACGGGAAAGAGCGTCCGATGCTTCGTTAAGCCGCCGGTTAACGTGATCCACTTGATAACCATTGAAGTGACCCGCTACATCTGACACAGCTCGTCTTTAAGCCGCCCTCAAAGGGTCTCGTGAATCCCAGGTGCCAGAAACCTGCTGCGCCACCAGATCTGAATCGCCCAGACACCTGACTCATGTGAGATTCATCTCTTTGGCGAGTCGCAAACCTTGGAGCAAGGCTTCGTATTCTGCTGCATTATTGGTACATGGGAACATGAGCCGAAGGACATAACAAAACGTGTCACCTTGAGGCGAAGTTATCACCACACCAGCCCCCGGGCCTTCCAACTGTCTAGACCAGTCGAAATAGATGGTCCAATAAGTAAGATCGGGTCTTTCCTCCGGGATTTGTAACTCGGTCCAATCATTGATGAACTCCATGAGTGCTTGATATTTAATGGCCGTCCGAGGCGTATACCGCACATGATGAGATCGGAGCTCGATGGCCCACTTAGCAATTCGTCGAGTGGCCTCTCAATTATGTATGATGTCACCGAGAGGGGCGGAACTGACGACCGAGATCGGGTGTTCCTGGAAGTAATGCTTCAACTTTCGACTCGACATGAACACCTCGAAAACCAGCTTTTGCCAATGTGGGTAACGCTGCTTGGAGAGGGTGAGGACCTCGCTGATGAAATACACCGGTCGCTGGACCGGATACTCCTTTCCTTCTTCCTTCCGCTCGACAACTACTGCCACCCTCACTGCCTTGGAATTGGCTGCAATGTACAAGAGCATAGGTTCCTTGTCTGCCGGCGCCGCCAACACTGGCCGGTTAGCTAATTGCCGCTTCAAGGCTTCAAACGCTTCATTGGCTTCGTTCGTCCATATGAAACGATCATTTTTCTTGAGCAACTGGTAGAGAGGGATGGCCTTCTCCCCAAGGCGACTTATAAAGCATCTCAGAGCTGCGATTCGACCCGCCATACGCTGGACCTGGTTAACGTTGGCTGGTTTCCCTAGCGAGATAATTGCCTCGATCTTGTCCGGGTTGGCCTCAATGCCACGCTCCGACACCAAGAAACCCAATAACTTTCCCGCCGGGACACCAAAGACGCACTTGGTGGGGTTAAGCCTCATTTGGTAAACACGCAGGTTGTCAAAGGTTTCCTTGAGATCCTCCAAGAGGGACTCTTTCCGGTGAGACCTGACCACGATGTCATCCACATAAGCGTGGACGTTACGACCTATCTGGTTGTGCAAGTAATTTTGGATGCAACGCTGATAGGTTGCCCCCGCACTCTTGAGCCCAAACGGCATAGACACATAACAGAAGGCCCCGAATGGGGTTTTGAAGGATGTATTTTCCTGATCCGCCACCGCCATCTTGATCTGATGGTATCCCGAATAAGCGTCCAAGAAACACAAACGTTCGCAACCCGCCGTTGAGTCAATAATTCGATCAATGCGGGGAAGGGCGAAGGGATCCTTCGGGCAGGCTCTGTTGAGGTCGGTGTAGTCGATGCACATGCAGAAGGTGTCGTTCTTTTTGAGCACCAGGACCGGTTAGCCAACCATTCAGGATGGAAAATCTCGATGATAAACCCGGCAGCCAGAAGCCGGGCTACTTCCTCTCCGATCGCCTTACGACACTCTTCATTGAACCTGCGAAGGTATTGTCGAACTGTCTTAACTTTAGGGTCAGTGTTAAGATGGTGCTCAGCGAATTCTCTCAGTACACCCGGCATGTCAGAAGGTTTCCATGCAAAGATGTCCCGATTCTCACGGATGAATTCGATGAGCGCGCTTTCCTATTTAGGGTCAAGACCCGCCCCAATAGTGAACTGCTTCGTGGAGTTGCCAGGTGTGAAGTCTATAACCTTGGTGTCGTCCATCGGTTTAAACTTGAGGGGCGGCTCTGAATCAATGGTTGGCCTTTTGAGCGGCGTCATGTCTGCTGGGTCAATGTTGGCTTGGTGAAATTTGAGCAACTCAGCCGCGCAAGCCGACTCGGCGTAACCCGCGTCCCCTTCTTCACATTCTTGAGCTATCTTCCTATCTCCGCTGACGGTAATGGGACCCTTAGGGCCGGGCATCTTGAGTTTGAGATAAACATAGCATGGGCGGGCCATGAATCTGACATATGCTGGCCGTACAAACAACGCATGATAGGGGCTCTTGATCTTGACCACTTCGAACAGGAGAGACTCGATCCTGTAATTTGACTCTGTGCCAAAAGCCATGTTAAGTTTCATCCGCCCAATTGGATACGCCGACTAACCTGGGACAATGTCGTGGAAGACCTTGGATGATGGCATCAGGTCTTTCTTCAAGAGGTTCATCCGTCGGAAAGTGTCGTGGTTTTGTCACGGCAGATGTCCTCGTGAAAGGACTTAGTATTGGAGCCATCGCACTTTGGTGGCGACTCAAAGGGGTTGAACAGGAGTGAGACGGCGATTTACCCAGGTTCGGCCCCTCGTGAGGAGGTCAAAGCCTACGTCCTGCTTTGTGTTGTACTGATGGAGTTTCGATTACAAGGGGGGCATAACTCGCCAGACCTAGCACTCGATGATTTCTAACCTGCCCTCTTCTTCCCTGGGACTCGCCTTTATATACAGGTCGAGTCCCTAGGGTTTACAAGGGTCCTTTCCTTTATACAAATCGTGACTCTTACTATCTCTAAGTCGCCACCTTTCCAAGGCTTGGAGACATTCTCTATTATGGACTCTTTCCGGAAGTCGTAAACCGCCATACAACCTTCGGTCTTACCAGGCCAAGGCCCAGACCATATTTTAGATGAATCGCCAGCTTTGGTGACCCCGCCCAACTAGGGCGGGTTATCAACAGATAATATTCCCAACACTAGGCCCCAGATTGACTTGAATTTCCTTCACGCCAATATCCTTACTTAATTAAGGGCGATTAATCTTCACTCCTCTTATACACCATGAACTTAACCCGCCATCTGTTGCGGAAAAACTTGAGTCGCCAAACCATTTCTTGTTGGCACCTCCTTATTCCTTGAATCCCGGAAAGGATAATGACGTAATCCCCCACGGATCCTTCGGTATCGTTATCCCAAAAATTTCGGGGCGCCATCATGGCGAATCTTTATCTTTTGGTGGTTCCCGCTCGTGGCGCCTCGATCCTAGCGCCCGACCTGATTAATAGGCGGGAGGAAGGGACTGGGCGCATTCCACCTACCAGTCTTGTCGCCCTTCTGTTCCCCACTATCACAGCGAAAACCCTCATCGCCTCCCGAGAGCTCCGCCGCCACCCAAAGACCTCGTCGCCATCCGAAAGCTTCGGTGCCGCCCGAAGACTTCGTCGCCGTCCAGCACTTCGCCGTGGCCGAGCAGTTCGTCGCCGTCGACCGTCTCGCCGCCGTCGAGCACCTCGTCACCGTCGAACACTTCGTCGCCGCCCGAGGTTTTCGCATCCGTCCGAGACCTTCATCGCCGTCCGCGCACCTCGTCGTGGCCAAGCAGTTCGTCACCGTCGACCGTCTCCAGCCGAATCCACCAGGTTAGTTTTCTGTCATTCAAGAGCAGATCCAAGTTTCTTTTTGAAGTTCATCACTGCTCCGTTCTTGGTGCCTCCCGAATAGCTTTATTTGTTCCCGATTAGTTGGCGGCGATGATAACGAGAAAATCGATGTCTTTCATACCCTTATTTGTTCGGCCTCTACTTGCATACTTAGAGTAGGGCTTCACCAAATCAATAGTATTGTCCCACCTTAGTCGCAGGTTACTATATCCAGTCATTTTTCGCATTCACTTCCGTCTGCCCGGTAGATCCATAACCTATCGCTTGTCAAATGAAATATGTTTGTAGTCTCATACTTCACCATTTTGACAAATAGCACTGATGCTTTGAAACACCGCTTCCTAAGTAGCAAAAGTTTCGTAAGTCGCCCTGGCAACCTGACCTGGACCTTCGTTGGCGGATCAAAAAAATCCCTCAGCCATCAAGAAAATTATTTGGCGAGTCAAACGAACTTGTTTCACCATTTTCAGTAGATGCTTGGCATGTCAATTCACCCGTAATTTTATCCCTTTGTAGCATGGGCGCTGTTTTCAAAAGTGACTGGCTCCCAACCAAGGTTAATGACGCTATACTTAATGATTATGTGAAAACGGGAAATCTGGACCCTCAAGAGGTTACTGGTTGGCACGCCGGGTTAGGAGAACAAGTCCCCAATCCCGAGGAAGGGGAGATATTTGTTTTTGTTGAACACCTTGAGCGGGGTTTTAAGCCGCCCGGATCGAAATTCCTCACAGACGCCATGACTTTTATGAACGTCCGCTCCAAGATCTAGGGCCCAACTCGATAAGCAATCTATGCCAGTTCCAGGTGTTTTGTGAGGCTTACCTCCGGATGGAACCCTGAGTTCCCTTATTCTGGTACTTCTTCCACTTGAATCGCCAAACAGAATTTCACAATGGCCCTAGCCTGGAGCTGGGTGGTGTCAATGTTCAGCGCCGCAGGGATAGCTCATTCCCGTCACTCGCCATGCCAAGCCATCCCAAAGGCTGGGGCGAGTCTTGGTTCTACTGCCAGGAGACTTCACCTGAAGGCGAGAACAAGCTTCTAGGTTATAGGGTGGATCGCCTTCCAACAAATTTCAAACTCCCAGACAAGCTCACCGAAGAGGAGGAGTCAGACTTCATCCCAGTATTGTCCGAGTTAAGATCTTTGACAAACAACGGCCTTACTCGGGTTGACTTGATCCGCTGCTGGGTCGAATGGCGTATCCTCCCTTTGAGTCGCCGGGACGGGTTAATGTGTGAATTCGACGGCACCCTAAACCATCTTCAGTGCTACTTCCGCACGGCTTTGACGGAAAATGATATTGTAACCATGATCAAGAAGTTGACCGACGAACCCGCGGCGAAATGCGGCCAAATAGGTCTTAAACCTTTCTGCAAGATTAACCCGGCTCCAAAGGTAAATAACGTAACCCGCCTTTTGTTCTTTATTCCTTACGTCTTACTTGAACTATGACCTCTTATAAAATATGCCATTTCAGAAAGGTGATAAATTTTGGTCCAAGAAGCCAAAAAACCAGCCATGAAGCAAGCTAGGCCGCCTCCAAAGAAGAAATCCAAGGGAAGGGTAAAGCTGTTGTTACCGAGCCATCTGAAGCCGATGAATCCCAAGTCGACGACGTACTTTAGGAGGTAAAAAATCCAACCTCTTTTTAACTCGCCATCCATTACTGATCATTTTGTGTTTACACCTCTGTATCTCTTGTGTAGAATGAAGACAATGAAAGCCAGGAGGATTCCGTAGAGGTAATTTATGTTTCCTCCGACTCATCTCCTTCTCCACCTAAGCCGGCCAGGCGAATTTGTGGGAAAGTTCCCTTCTCACACCCAAATGCTTATTTGGATCCAAATTTCCTTCTGAAGAAAGCACAACACGCCTCAAATCGGAAAACACGAAGTCATTCTGGAGACCTGGTGTCCGGGTTACCAACAAGAAATAAGAAAATGTCAAATCAGGTATCTTTTAATAACACTTCTTCAAGTCCTTTTGGATCTCGTTTGTAACTCGCTCATATCTTCGAACTATGATTTTTGGTAGAGTTCTCCTCCCACATCTGGCGACTCAGTGATGTCGGCACTTCCACCGATGATCTGTGTCCCTGGGTAGGCCTTTTGATAATATTTACCTTTAGTCTGATGGCGATAATATCCATTCCTTTAAATGCACTCTCTTCGCCTTTCAGGGCACAGGCGAAGAAAAGGAAAACTGGCGGGTCAACTCCCATTACAACTTCGGAGCCTATCGAAAAATCAGCGCCGATTCAGGATAACCCAGACCAAGAAAACCTGAAGATCAAGTGGATCTCCCCAACTCACCCAAGGAAACCATGCAAGCGCCTAACCCGCCAAGTCCATTGACAACAGCAGAAGACCCGGACGCTGTGGTTATCACCGGTACCCGCTTCTCTAAACCGGCCACAGCGGTTTTATCAAAGCATGTATCATCATCAGCTCAACCTATGTTTGAGCATGAACTTTCCAAGGCTAAGCTCTCCCAATATGAGAATCTCGAATTCAAAGAACTTTGCTATGGCTTTGCAAGTCGCCTGGAGGCGAGTTATGAGATGGAGAAGAGCCAGCTTCGAATGCTGAAGAACAAACATGAGGTATGTTTTGTTGTACACTCTATTATCCTCATTAACCCCCAAGGGCCGGGTCATCAGTAAAAAGATGAGCCAGATCTTGATAATTGAAAAACTTTCGACCTGTAACCCCCAAGGGTCGGGTCATCAGTAAAAAGATGAGTCGGGTCTTGATAATTCAAAAAACTTTCGACATGTAACCCCCAAGGGCCGGGTCATGAGTAAAAAGATGAGCCGGGTCTTGATAATTAAAAAAAATCGACCTGTAACCCCCAAGGCCCGGTTCATCACTAAAAAGATGAGCCGGGTCTTGATAATTAAAAAACTTCCGACCTGTAACCCCCAAGGGCCAGGTCATGAGTAAAAAGATGAGCCGGGTCTTGATAATTAAAAAACTTTCAACCTGTAACCCCCAAGGGCCGGGTCATCAGTAAAAAGATGAGTCGGGTCTTGATAGTGTATAATTTTGTCTCAAAAAATTATATATTAGCCCCCAAGTGTCAGGGATGTTGCTTGCAATAATTCTGAGACTTGCCCCTTAACTATATGTTTCAACAGGAATCACTTATCCAAACTGAATCAGCACATGGCGATTTGAAGAAAAGTTCATCCGATCAGCAGGATGCCCGGGCCAAATCAGAAGAGAAGTATCAACTGATCTTATCTGAGATGGAGAACCTAAAAGCCGACTTAAAAAGGGCTCAAGCTGATTAAGATGCTTTAACAAAGCGAGCAGAAAAAGCTGAAGCCAAGTTGGACACTATGCAACAGGAGCTGTCCGTCTTAAAGCGACACTTCTCAAACATGGCGCAAGCTGTCTTCGGTAAAAACCAACTCTTGACCTTTGTAAACAAATAGCTTTGTATAAATCGCTGACTATCATTACCTCTTATACAGGTCCGAGAGCCGCCAACCTTCAGGATAATTGCGTCCTGATGCTGAAGGCGATTTACACGTTGACGGAGCAGCTGTATACCGGGAGTGTGCTGACCGTGAAAGCAGTGATGGGCGCCAAGGAACCTATAACATCACTAAAGAAGATGCTTGGCTGCTTATCCACTCTTCCTCCTCAAATTGGCGAGTTAACTCGGTCAGCCGCCCGGAAAGGAGCGCTGACTACACTCAGTCGGTGCTTAACATATGCTCCAGAAATAAGCCCAGAAGAAGTAGCGGCGGGCTTTCCTCAACTCAAGGATGATGGGTCAGAATTCGCTGAAGAGGACTACCAGCGTGTTGTCAAGGACTCGCGTTTGGCGGCGACTCAGCTTGCTGCAAGCCTGGATTTATCAAAATACCAAGCCGCCTATGACAACAAAAACAAGAAGGTTAACCCGCCAACCTTTGTGACGACCAGCTTAACTCCGTGTCGACCCAAGAATCCTTTTGACTTGGACGCGGATCTCTCATCAGTGCTGACCGATGAAGATGAGTTCACCGCGTTATCCAAGTGAAACTGGGTACTGGGCGACTTGCAAATTGAAGTCGGCCAAAGCTCGCAGCAGGCTGATCCAAGGGCATCAGCAGAATAACATTTCGCAGATTTGGCCATGAGAGCCATCTAATAAGTCTCTTTAGGAATCAAAACCGCTTCTGCGATGTCTCAAAAAACCCTTATGTCGCCCTTAAGGCGTTTTGAAATGCTTGATCCGCCGTTTGAGGCATTTATCATAATACTTGACCCGCCATTGAGCCATTTTTATGATGCTTGATCCGCCATGGCTAGAGTGATTTTGATCATCAACCTGTTCTAAACTTGAAAACATATATCAAACCATCTCAGTGAGTAATAGGTGATAACAAATAGCAATCGCCCCAAGATATTTTGAGGCGAGTCAGAAAAAAGTCTGAAAAACCTTGTGGCAGTGCCAGGGAGGTAAAAAAATAGCAATTTCGTCGGCTCATAAGGTCGCGACAGGATAGGGCGAGTCAAACAAGCTCAAGCGCCACCCAAGGGAGACATTTGTATCAAAAGCTCAAGTATTTAGACCAGCTGATCAGGCACAAGTCAAGCTTCAGTGAAGCGGGTTCAATGAACCAATGGTTTTTCTATTTTCCATGTGAGGCACTTGCCGGTACCAGACATGTTTTAACCAAAGCAAGTTCAGGGTCCATGAGCGGAATAACTCGCCAAGAGTTCATGGGTCCATATGGCGATTCGGCCAACACACAGTCCAGTATAACCCTTTGTAATGTGGTAATTTTTCGCAGGCCAAATGGGTAGTAAGGTTGATCTCACTGATAGGAAGCCCCCAAGTGACCTATGATTAAGGGAAAGACCGTCATAGGATTGTAGAAGCGTATACGCTATTACCACAAAACGACTTGGGAATACACTGTCCTCAGGTAACTCGGTCTAATCCATAGAATCATATAAGGCACCTATGTTTGAATCACGCGCTTGTGGCGACTTCTATCCTCTTTGGCTCATCAATACCCAGTTTTGTAATAAGCGCATCGTGGCGACTTAAGCTCTTTGGTATGGATAGCGTCCATGTTTGGGCGACTTGTTGATAAAAGAATAAAGATCCATACCTTTCAATAAGATGAATTAGCAGGAAAGCCCCCAAGTCGGGAGGCGTTTAATTTTATTGCTTTATAAGAAATGAAAAACTTACAAAATGTAGAGCTTAATAGCTCAAGTGTAATAAGGCCGCAAGTGGGCAATATTCCAGGGGCGAGTCGACTCAGCCTCCGTGGTTGGCCGGTTAGGCCGGAGATCCACCAGATAGTAAGACCCGTTGCAAAGATTTTTGCTGACGACGAACGGTCCTTCCCATGTTGGTGATAACTTAGGCATGCGAGTGCCATCTTGTATCAGCCGAAGCACTAAGTCGCCTTCCTGAAAGGTTCGGCTCTTGACCCGGCGGCTGTGATAACGCCGTAAGTCCTGCTGATAGATGGCCGATCGGGCTGCAGCCAAATCACGCGCCTCCTCTAAGGCGTCCAAAGAGTCTTGACGCGCCAGTTCGTTGTCATGTTCCACATAAGCGGCGACTCTAGGCGAGTCATACCTTATGTCAGTGGGAAGAACAGCTTCTGCTCCATAGACCAGAAAGAAAGGGGTAAAACCCGTAGACCGGTTCGGGGTGGTCCGGATGCTCCATAGCACCGAAGGCAACTCGTCAACCCAACACCACGGGGTTCTTTCCAAGGGAACCATGAGTCGGGGCTTGATTCCCCGTAAAACTTCCTCGTTCGCCCGCTCCGCCTGTCCATTAGATTGTGGGTGAGCAACCGCAGAAACATCAAGCCGGATGTGCTCTCGACGGCAAAACTCCTGCATCGCCCCTTGAGACAGATTAGTGCCATTGTCAGTCATGATACTGTGCGGATATCCAAACCGGAAGATCAATTTTTTCAAGAATTTGACCGTCGTCTCCGCATCGCAAGTTCCAGCAGGCTCTGCCTCAACCCACTTGGTGAATTTATCAACCGCCACCAGCAAATGGGTTTTCTTGTTGGATGACATCTGAAAGGGGCCAACCATGTCTAACCTCCAGACCGCGAAAGGCCAAGTGATGGGAATCATCCTTAGTTCTTGAGCCGGCACATGAGCCTGTCGCCCATAACGCTGGCATCCATCGCATCGACGAACTATTTCCTCTGCATGTGCATGAGCCGTCAACCAAAAGAAACCATGATGGAACGCCTTTGAAACCAAGGAACGTGACCCGGCGTGATGCCCACAATCTCCGGAATGAATGTCATTTAGAATTATGCACCCTTCTTCGGAGGAAACACATCTTTGAAAAACCCCGGAGGTACTTCGCTTATATAATCCGCTGTTGATGATCGCCATGGATTTGCTTCGCCGAACAATTTGGCGGGCCAACACTTCATCTGTAGGTAACTCACCTCGGGCGAAATAGGCCAGATACGGAAGAACCCAATCCGGCGTAACGTGGAGAGCCGCCACGAACTGGGACTCAGGATCTGGTATCGCCAACTCCTCCTCTGATGGCAAACTTACGGAAGGATTATGCAAAGTATCCAGAAAAACATTAGGGGGAACCGGCTTTCGCTGGGAACCGAGACGCGAAAGGGCATCAACCACCTCGTTAAGGCGTCGGTCAATGTGATCAACCTGATAGCCATGGAAATAACCCGCCACATCGGACACAGCCCTCCTGTAAGCCGCCATCACGGGGTCTCGAGAATCCCAAGTGCCTGAAACTTGCTGAGCCACCAGATCAGAGTCGCCAAAACATCTGACCCGCGTAAGGTTCATCTCCTTGGCGAGTCGCAAGCCGTGAAGTAAAGCTTCGTATTCCGCAGCATTGTTGGTGCATGGAAATATGAGTCCAAGGACATAACAGAATTTGTCTCCTTGAGGAGATACCAGTACCACGCCAGCCCCCGAGCCTTCCAACTGTCTGGATCCGTCAAAATAAATAGTCCAGTATGTAAGATCAGGCATGTCTTCCGGGACCTGTAACTCGGTCCAATCATTGACGAAATCAACCAAGGCCTGAGATTTGATAGCCGTGCAAGGGGTGTACTGCACGTGGTGCGGCCCAAGTTCAATCGCCCACTTGGCAATCCGCCCCGTTGCCTCCCGATTCTGGATGATGTCCCCGAGGGGAGCGGAACTAACCACCGTGATGGGATGCTCTTGAAAATAATGTTTAAGCTTCCGGCTTGCCATAAACACCCCATATACTAATTTCTGCTAGTGTGGGTATCGCTGCTTGGAAAGAGTTAGCGCCTTGCTGATAAAATACACTGGGCGCTGCACAGGGTATTCCTTTCCTTCCTCCTTCCTTTCAACGACCACCGCCACACTCACCGCTTTGGAGTTTGCTCCAATATATAAAAGCATGGGCTCTTTCGTAGTCGGGGCGGCTAGGACTGGCGGGTTGACCAGTTGCCGTTTTAAGGCTTCGAAAGCTTCATCGGCTTCATCTGTCCAAACAAAATGGTCAGATTTCTTTAGCAATTGATAAAGGGGAATAGCCTTTTCTCCCAGGCGGCTTATGAAGCGACTTAAAGCCGCAATGTGACCTGCCATCCGTTGGACTTGATTAATATTTGCCGGCTTCCCAAGGGAGGTAACCGCTTCGATCTTGTCCGGGTTAGCTTCAATGCCGCGCTCAGACACCAGGAAGCCCAACAACTTTCCTGCAGGAACACCAAAGACACACTTGGTGGGATTCAGCTTCATCTGATATACCCGCAGATTATCAAAAGTCTCCTTGAGATCTTCCAATAGCGTCTCCCTCCGGTGGGTTTTAACCACAATGTCATCAACATAGGCATGGACGTTGCGTCCGATTTGGCCACACAGGCAATTTTGGATGCAGCGCTGATAAGTTGCCCCTACACTCTTGAGTCCGATTGGCATGGACACATAGCAAAAAGCCCCAAAGGGGGTTATAAAAGCTGTTTTCTCTTGATCCTCCACGGCCATCTTGATTTGGTGATATCCAGAATAAGCGTCCAAGAAGCACAAGCGTTCGCATCCCGCCACTGAATCAATAATTTGGTCGATGCGGGGAAGAGCGAAAGGATCCTTTGGACAAGCTCGATTGAGGTCCGTGTAGTCAATGCACATACGGAATGTACCATTCTTCTTGAGCACCAAGACTGGGTTAGCCAACCATTTGGTGTGGAAAACCCCTACGATGAATCCGGCGGCCAAGAGACGGGCAACCTCCTCCCCGATTGCCTTGCGTCGTTCCTCGTTAAACCTACGAAGATATTGTTGGATGGGTTTTGCCTTTGGGTCAACATTAAGATGGTGCTCAGCGAATTCTCTCGGCACACCAGGCATGTCAGAAGGTTTCCATGCGAAGATGACCCGATTCTCATGGATGAATTCGATGAGCGCGCTTACCTATTTGGGATCCAGACCCGTCCCACTAGTGAACTGCTTGGTTGAGTCGCCAGGGACGAAATCCACCGTTTTAGTGTCATCCGTTGGTTTGAACTTGAGGGGCGGCTCAACTTCTGTCGTTGGCTTTTTTAAGGGTGACATATCAGCCGGATCAACATTGGCATGATGATATTTGAGCTCCTCCGCAGCGCAGGCGACTTCCGCGTAAGCCGCGTCCCCTTCGTCACATTCTCTTGCAATCCTTCTATCACCGTCAACCGTGATGGGTCCTTTAGGACCAGGCATCTTGAGTTTAAGGTAAACATAGCATGGGCGAGCCATGAACCGGGCGTAAGCCGGCCGCCCAAACAACGCATGGTAGGGCCTTTTTAATTTGACCACCTCAAACATCAGCGACTCACTCCTGTAATTAGATGTTGTTCCAAATGCAACTGTGAGCCTGACTCGGCCTATGGGGTACGCCGATTTGCCTCGGACGATTCCGTGGAATACCGTGGTTAAAGGCATCAAATCTTTCTCCAACAGGTTCATCCTTTGGAAAGTGTCGAAATACAAAATATTGATGCTGCAGCCACCATCCATAAGTACTTTCGACAAGGTATACCCCCCAACTTGGGGAGCCACGACCAACGCTAAGTCGCCGGGATTGTCAACTCTTGGCGGGTGGTCCTCCCTACTCCATGATATGGTCTGCTCGGACCAGTGGAGGTATCTAGGGAGTGCCGGCTCAGAGACACTGTACGCTCGGTGACTCACCTTTTTATCGCGTGTGCAAGCATTGGTGGTGAAAATGTGGTACTGCCCATTGCTTAACTGCTTGGGATTGTTGCGGAAGCCACCATTATCATCCTGCCCGTGCGAAGCCCCCTGTGGGGGTGGTTGTTGAAACACTCCGGGCGGGTTATACCGTTGTCGGGACCCCGATCCTAGGTCATAAGAACCCAGCCTGTAACACATCACATCACTTTGCGGCCTCACGCACGGTAAACTCCACGGCTGCCACCTTACCTTGGCCGGGACCGTTTGCGTCTTTTGGCTCACGTATATGAATATGTTGCTAGCGTTCAAACGACAAAGAACCCGGGTCGACATGACTAGTTATAAACCCAAGCGGTACATCCGTACAGGGACAGGCATACATAACCCAGCAAAGCAGGTGTCGGTCATCAGCGTGTGTAGACGAGTCGTAGCAAGCTACAAGGACTCCATTACACCGCGTGACATTTCCCCGAGGGGACAGACACAACAGCAAAGAAGGATACACGCCGGTCAATCAATGTGTCTAGAGCAGTAGCAAGCTACCAGGGATCGATAGAAGCACAAAGAGGCATTTCCCTGTAAAGAGTAATACTAAAGGCACACAACTAGGTGTCGAATCCCACACATATAATGCATTTCAAACATACACACATTATGCACGATATGTGTAGATACAACATGGCATCACAACATAACTCTATGACTCAAGCATTTATTAAAGACTCATAAGAATCAACATGGTGTGATATTACAAACAGGGGTCTCGTGACCCGACACTCAAGTCATACAAACAACAAGCGGAAGCAAATCATGTCTCGGTACAGACATCTACTAAAAGTGGCTGGAAGAGCCTGAAAAGCTACTACGACCCTACCAAAGGAGCCAGACCTCTGTCTGGGATTCCCAAGCTATTCCGGTCAACATCGAACACATCGCGTAAAACCTTTTAATGAGTCTAAGTCTTCTCTGCAAAAACATAAATAAAGCAACGGTGAGTACAAAGGTACTCAGCAAGTCTTACATCAGAACTATCTACATATGCATCATGTTTCAATGAAAGGATTGTGGGGTTTGATTGCAGCAAGCCAGCTTTGACTCTTGGCTAACCTGTACTACGACTACAAGTTCTTTCTTTGAGGTGGGATAGCGCACACGAGTCCACATATTCACCAATTCAATACACCACTATGGATCCACTCTCGTCTCCCTACGAGAAGGCCTTCCATAGCACTCACACTTATCTTGAATGTTTTAAAGTATCCATTTAAGTTGTCTATGTACCACGTAATGTTTCCAAGTAGTCCATATCCCAGGACGCGGCTATTCGAACAGACTGAATCACCCTGCAGGGGTATACTTCTTCACACATGCTCCCACCACTTAGCACCATATGCACGTCATGCATCTCGGCAACCTTCAAGCGGAAGCACTGGCGTGGGTGTCGGCCACGACCGTTAACCACACAAGACCCTAGTCCAGGTTTCTAGGCAATTAATAAGCCGAGCGGGGTCATATTTCAGGGCCCAATGCATGGTAGTATCCTGTCTTGGATAACATACACAGAACTCAGTTCTTAAGGACGGTCCCCATGAGACAACCCGCCATGTACTCCTACATGGCCTCTCATCGCTACCTTTACCAAAACAGATTCACACCTTTACTCTCACACTATAGGACATGAACACAACCATTCCGATACATCATTCAGATGGATCAGACCCGACACGACTCTAAGCATAGCAGGCATTGTAAACAAGCATGGATGAGTAAGCACAACAAGGCTCAAGCAGTTGCTACTCATGCTAAGTGGTTTCAACTATTTACTATGACAAAATCAGGTCATGCAAAGGAATGGGTTCAACTACCGATAACATGTACAGTTGAATCGTGTTTGTCCTAATGCAGTAAAAGAGAGCAGGAGCGAGAGAGTGGGTTTATTTCAATATGCTCAAGGGGGGTTTGCTTGCCTGACACGTCTGAAGATAGCAATGAGTCTTCATCAATGTCAACTATCACATCGTCAGAAACATCGTTTACCGAGAGGGAACAACACCGGCAAACAAGAAAGAACAACATTACTTCACGGAAATGCAACACTATGATGCATGCTCAAGACATGAAATGAAAGGTGGCAGGGCTAATGTGGTTATCATTTCTTAAGTTGAAGTTGGTTTGAATTAGGATCCAAACATCACTTCAAGCCGGGTATCTTTCCAAGTACCCTTATAATTGATTTGTCCTGATGCTCATAACAAATTGTTCCAACATGTATGGAGTTAGTTTTTTGAGGTACTGATTTGCATTGACCAATGTTTGGTCAGAACAATTGAAGTGAAATTCAAATAAGTATCAAATTCCATCTCCAAACTATTTATTAAATTTACCGTATTCATCATTTTGCCTATTTGGTGTTGTTAACTTTTTCAAACATGCATGAAAATGCCATAATCAGATTCTTTGGATTTTTCTGATCCTTTTTCATATATATAATTATTGTCATTGGACTTACAGATTATTTTCTATGATTTTTAGAAGTTTTAGCCATTTTCTGGAATTATTTTATAAACAGAAATACTATTATTGCATCAGCACTCACATCAGCAGGTCAACTGGCCGGCCAGGTCAAACCTGACAGCCAGGGCCCACTAGTCAGTGACACAAGTGTTAAAAAGAGTTTAATTTTAATCTTTTATTCCTAATTAGGGTCTGGGCCCACTGTCAATGAGTCATTAGATTAGTTAACCTATTTATTTAATTTTTCTGGTTAACTAAAACTTAACAGGGGCTAGGCCCCACCTGTAGGTGACCCAGGGGGGTCAACCCATGGACAGCGGGGGTTGGCCTCAACGGCGTTGAGCCGCCAGCGCTGCCAGGCACGGCGGAGCTCGCTGGAAAACTTCTTTTGTTGACCAAACAGCGTGCAGAGAGGCTCTACGGGAAGCTGGAGGTGCGCCGCATCCGTTCCGACCAAGCCACGGGCCAGGAGTTGGCCAGAACGAGGCCGGCGACGACCTCGGGCGGTGGCCGGAGTCGGCCATGGTGGGGGTTGGCGCTAGAGGGCTGGAACGGATGGGGAGAGCATAGGAGGAGGCGCAGGAGCTCACGGCGGTTCCGAAGGGGGCAACAGCGACGGAGGAGAAGCTCGGGGCAGGGCGAATCGGCCTCGAGGTTGCCGGCGACCAGAGATGGGGAAGACGGCATAGCTGGGGCGACACAGGACCTCGGCCCTTCTGGCTTCACTCTGAGGACGAAGAGGAACACGACGGAGCTTCTGAGCCTCTCAGGTAGGCCGAAGGGGGTGCGGTTGCCGGGGTAGCAGTGAGCAACGGCGGCGAGCTTGCTCAGTGGTCGCGGAGAGGGAGCTAGGGGAGAGGAGAGACGCGTGCGAGGAGAGGAATGAGAGGAGGGCGCCTCGGGGCTTCTCAGCACGAGGAGATAGGGTCAGAGGGGGTGCCTCCAGCGTGAAGCAGGACGTGGTCGTGCCTCTTGTGCGCTCGCCACGCCCTCGTGCCTACTGGCACGAGGTTGAAGAAGGCGGCAGGGAGGTGAGCTGGGCCAGGCGAGGAGCGCAGGTTAGTTTCCTTTATTTATTTTTATTTTCCTGTTTTTTTTTCTTTCTGACATTTGTTTTTATTTTATTTTGGCTCCAAACTAAAACAAGAAAAAGTAAAAATATTGTTGGGGTTTTAGTTGTAATATTTTCTACCATATATAAAAGATTCAACATTTTTGAGAAACTGAATTATTTGAAATCAAATATATAGTTGATTTTAGTGACTTTTATATTTAAAATAAAATGCCCAAAAGTATTTTGAAAATATATAGCACCCCTGATATTTTCTTTCCAACATTTATCAAAATTGATGGACTTTTATGAGAACCATTTTGGTTCATTAATTTGTCACCACTTTGGATTGTTTTTGAATATAGACTATGTTGGGGTTTTGCTTTGATTTCACTTCTTTCTTGGGTTCAATTCATTTTCTTAGAATGCAAAGAAAGAAAAACATGAGCTCAAACTTGCTAAGCTCTACTAGGGATTTCAGGGATGTGACAACTCACCCCCACTAAACAAGAATCTCGTCCCGAGATTTGAGCGTAGTTGGGAAGAGGGAAAGGGGACACTACACTATCACAATCTTCACGGTCCATTTGCTCCTCTCGGGGATATTGAGTCATCGCATCATGTTGATCTTGACATCTTTGTCTTTGAGGTCTTCATCTAGCTCGACGACAAAAGAACGGGAAGACTCTACAAGATTTGATCTCCTCAAAGATCGAGCAACTCAAGATCAACTCATAGAATGAGACATAGGAACGTCCCTTGAGCTGAGACAAAACACATAACACGGATGAGAAAATGAGGCATATGACGAAGGTTCAATTGGTAGGCAACAATTCCACGCTTAAAATAGATGGGGACGAGGTTTCAAAGTAGCGAGGATTAAGTTGCCCTTCATACCACAACGGGGCACTTAGGAAGGTGACTCTTAGAGTTATTCCCCTTAAGTGGCAAAAAGAATTAGTCTTGATCCTAAGATCATTGAAACTCTTCCTACCAGGGAAGACAATTCACAAATGATTGTTTGAAGCAAGTTGAAAGAATGGCATAATCAAGTTGGAAAGAAACTAGAATTATAGAACAACTCGGCGAACGGAAGGCACATTCCAAGTATTACCGAGGATATAACCTAGTGTCTGAGCGTGCTCTCAAGAACTTGAGCATTTCCATATTCATCAAGGTTTACCAACATCCGTGCCAAGGATCCTGGTGACACAACATACTACCATGATGAACAGTGATGGAGGATGCAGATGCAAAGAAAGACAACACTTCCTCAGATTTCACCTTAGCTGTGCCAAGGGAACGAAATCTAGTTGATCGACCGAGAGACATTTAGCACTCCGCTTCTAATGTTCCCCTTGATGTACTAGCACAACCCAATTATAGATCATGTTTGATATTTAGCACATCAAGTATAGGTCGCACTTCGGGACTCAAAAGGTCCATGAGGAACAACATCTGAAATAAGTCATACATAGTCCTCACGGGGAGATGGCTAAGGTTGTTGATACAAGATATTATAATATCAAGTCTTCCGGCTAGGTGTGTTAGCCATTTCACCACTTTACCGGGTTACATAGAGACCAATATTATAATTCTTGGGGAAGTTCCAACCATTATAACTGCCTGAGATTCAGCTCCGGTTGGTGCCACGATGCTTCAGACTCATCATGTCCAAAAAGAAAGTTTGCAACACAAATCGACGAGATAACGTTGCGAGATTCTCAGGAAAAGAACTGCGGAAGACAACTCCAAAACATGAGCTCGATCACAAGACCCACGTGAACACACTGCCCAAGACAACTGTGAACACATGAAAAGTCTTACATCAAAACACTACCGAGTTCTGGATGGGAACCATCATTGCGGATGACGAAGCCATGTGCAAGTCCATCCGGTACCTTCAGGAATAGCACTTACCTTCTTTTCCTTGAACAAATCAATTAGTGGCTTGGTGTGCTAGGAAATACATATGGAGAGAGAGGTTGCAAAGCTATCAAACCACAGCATACTTCGCACATGCATGACTGATTTGGGATGATTCTGGAGATAACAAAACGACCTTCCCAAATTCGTGGCAGCAACTTGCACCAATACACATGAATTAGAGGAAGTCACTTCTTACACCTAACATATACTTCATGAATTGACATGAAGACAATGTCTTAAAAGTTTCCAACACTAACTTAATGTTCAACATAGATCATGGAACAAATTAGAATGTTGCCGATGGGATCAACAACAATTCATCAAGATACCCATATAAATGGATTTCCAGAACTATGTGAGCAAGATAATAGCATTGGTCAGATCAAAGAATATAATGGTGTAGGCTCAAGGAAAACCCAGAGTAAGACACCGCTACGAAAAGCTTTGGTTCTGAGTTTGATTTGACAATAGCCCATGCTCAAATCAAAGTTGAACAAGATAATATATGCAACAATTGATCACACAAATCAACCGATGGCAATATCATCTTTCTTCAAGACTCTCACAACAGAAAGATATCCCTTTTAAATGAGCTGAGTTTAGGCGAAGCTTTTATCTTCCAACTCTCCATGTTGTTGTTTAGCTTAACCAACTAGCTCGGGGTATCCAATACGGATTCTTGGAGAAGGGGTTGGTTTATAGAAAAACCAACTTGATCACGAGCTCTATCATAACAGTCAGGAAACAACCTGGTAATACTTCCAAGAAGATATTTGGAAAATCACGAACCACCGATATATTATTAAGCTCGGGAACAATCTCGCTTCTCAGGGCAAGATGATGTGATCAATAGAGCGAGGGATTGACACAATCCTAACCCATCGATCGAAAAGGTGCACCATGAAACATGGACTAGGTAGCACACTCAATCTTAGGATGACGATTCAATCACCATCACCATAAGAGTGAAATTATTGTCCATTAGCTACCAAGCAACAACATTGCTAGGAGTATTAATTTCACACATCATGGTTCACTTGCCGATATTCCGGTTACAACTAACACGAAAACCGAGGGATGAACAATGATAGCGAGAAGTATCGCTACATCAAGAGCTCATAAGAGATGGTGCAATTCTCATAACACTCTTGACAAAAAGAGGGTAATACTCCAAGATAGAACAGAACAAAAGCTGGTTTAGCATTTCGATCTGCGGAATACAACTACTTTGTCCCAATCCAAGAAATGGATGTGGTACTGGAGTTTGCTTCTCCCAGTCATTCGAGAATAGAACAACTTGACAAACCACAGGAATAAAAGACATTGATAACAAGAATGCACAATTACTCTTGACTATCCTTTCAATGATGAAGGTCAAAATACAACTAGATAGGGACAACTCAAGAGCACATGATTTCTTGAGTTATGGATGCATGGATTAGAATGTCGAACGGGTTCAACATAATTCTTCCAGATAACCCATGCAGAAAGGCGGAGTTGACAGAGTCACAATATGGAGTGGGGAACTCATCACGAGCACTCTTATTATGATCTTTAGTTCACGAAGAACTTTTGACAGAGATGGTCCATGGTATTGGAAGAATGATATACCACGCACCTTGAGGATTACAACAAGGTTGCTAATCATTCTAGAGGAACTAGCAACACTATCAACAGAGATAAGCAGAATGATCATTGGATTCAGAGACCCAGAAATAGAGTACCTACAAGCTATTTAACATCACGAGATGTTTTTCGAAAATGATGGCCAGAACTATCACACTGGAAGACATACCACACATCTGGACTATTGGGTAGTTTTCGGAGTAACATGTTTTCCTAATACTTCAACAAAACATCGAGGTAATAATGTACCTCAACACAATTATTAGTGTGCTTTGTCCGGCCAAAAGACATTGGGAAAAAGGAAGGAATTTGTAATCGCATCAGACTATTTGGGAACTTTGGAAAACTCGGACAGCATAATGGCTTTACGGGCATGTAATATGAGGCAACCTGCAAGAAAACTAACAACATAACGATTGAATTCTTATGGAGACACTGATCCTTGAAGATATCAACTTTCCTATAAGTCTCCAACATAGTAACTCGTCATCCTAATGAATAGATGGGAAAGCCTAATTCTTAAACCCTGTAGAATAAAGAAGAGGGTGACTCAGAATAAGAATGACACAAGGAAAGGAGTAAAAGAGCCTTACGTTCCCTTCCACAAACAATTCCCTTATATAACTAAAGAGTTGCTAGACACAACATCGAACAGTTTGGCTTGGTTATCCTACAGGCAGTCAAGCTTTGATACCAAAGCTGTCGGGACCCCGATCCTAGGTCATAAGAACCCAGCCTGTAACACATCACATCACTTTGCGGCCTCACGCACGGTAAACTCCACGGCTGCCACCTTACCTTGGCCGGGACCATTTGCGTCTTTTGGCTCACGTATATGAATATGTTGCTAGCGTTCAAACGACAAAGAACCCGGGTCGACATGACTAGTTATAAACCCAAGCGGTACATCCGTACAGGGACAGGCATACATAACCCAGCAAAGCAGGTGTCGGTCATCAGCGTGTGTAGACGAGTCGTAGCAAGCTACAAGGACTCCATTACACCGCATGACATTTCCCCGAGGGGACAGACACAGCAGCAAAGAAGGATACACGTCGGTCAATCAATGTGTCTAGAGCAGTAGCAAGCTACCAGGGATCGATAGAAGCACAAAGAGGCATTTCCCTGTAAAGAGTACTACTAAAGGCACACAACTAGGTGTCGAATCCCACACATATAATGCATTTCAAACATACACACATTATGCACGATATGTGTAGATACAACATGGCATCACAACATAACTCTATGACTCAAGCATTTATTAAAGACTCATAAGAATCAACATAGTGTGATATTACAAACAGGGGTCTCGTGACCCGACACTCAAGTCATACAAACAACAAGCGGAAGCAAATCATGTCTGGGTACAGACATCTACTAAAAGTGGCTGGAAGAGCCTAAAAAGCTACTACGACCCTACCAAAGGAGCCAGACCTCTGTCTGGGATTCCCAAGCTATTCCGGTCAACATCGAACACATCGCGTAAAACCTTTTAATGAGTCTAAGTCTTCTCTGCAAAAACATAAATAAAGCAACCGTGAGTACAAAGGTACTCAGCAAGTCTTACATCAGAACTATCTACATATGCACCATGTTTCAATGAAAGGATTGTGGGGTTTGATTGCAGCAAGCCAGCTTTGACTCTTGGCTAACATGTACTACGACTACAAGTTCTTTCTTTGAGGTGGGATAGCGCACACGAGTCCACATATTCACCAATTCAATACACCACTATGGATCCAATCTCGTCTCCCTACGAGAAGGCCTTCCATAGCACTCACACTTATCTTGCATGTTTTAAAGTATCCATTTAAGTTGTCTATGTACCACGTAATGTTTCCAAGTAGTCCATATCCGAGGACGCGGCTATTCGAATAGATTGAGTCACCGTGCAGGGGTATACTTCTTCACACATGCTCCCACCACTTAGCACCATATGCACGTCATGCATCTCGGCAACCTTCAAGCGGAAGCACTGGCGTGGGTGTCGGCCACGACCGTTAACCACACAAGACCCTAGTCCAGGTTTATCGCCTATTTGAGACTGAACCCGCAAGGAAGTCCGGTCGAGGTTTCCTCTACGGCCCCAAACGATGCGCGCAGGGTTCCGAAGCCCACCATCCGGGTGCCACTTGGTACACCGTGCCACTGTGTATCTACCGTAGTGAAGCCTACCCCGTCGGGCAGAGCTAAACATGGCCGCCAACACTTTTCCTACAAACACCAGAAACTAATTGCAACTCCTGGACAGGGATCTAGGCAATTAATAAGCCGAGCGGGGTCGTATTTCAGGGCCCAATGAATGGTAGTATCTTGTCTTGCATAACACACAGAACTCAGTTCTTAAGGACGGTCCCAATGAGACAACCCGCCATGTACTCCTACATGGCCTCTCATCGCTACCTTTACCAAAACAGATTCACACCTTTACTCTCACACTATAGGACATGAACACAACCATTCCGATACATCATTCAGATGGATCAGACCCGACACGACTCTAAGCATAGCAGGCATTGTAAACAAGCATGGATGAGGAAGCACAACAAGGCTCAAGCAGTTGCTACTCATGCTAAGTGGTTTCAACTATTTACTATGACAAAATCAGGTCATGCAAAGGAATGGTTTCAACTACCGATAACCTGTACAGTTGAATCGTGTTTGTCCTAATGCAGTAAAAGAGAGCAGGAGCGAGAGAGTGGGTTTAGTTCAATATGCTCAAGGGGGGTTTGCTTGCTTGACACGTCTGAAGATAGCAATGAGTCTTCATCAATGTCAATGATCACATCATCGGAAACATCGTTTACCGAGAGGGAACAACACCGGCGAACAAGAAAGAACAACATTACTTCACGGAAATGCAACACTATGATGCATGCTCAAGACATGAAATGAAAGGTGGCAGGGCTAATGTGGTTATCATTTCTTAAGTTGAAGTTGGTTTGAATTAGGATCCAAACATCACTTCAAGCCGGGTATCTTTCCAAGTACCCTTATAATTGATTCGTCCTGATGCTCATAACAAATTGTTCCAACATGTATGGACTTAGTATTTTCAGGTACTGATTTGCATTGACCAATGTTTGGTCATAACAATTGAAGTGGAATTCAAATAAGTATCAAATTCCATCTCCAAACTATTTATTAAATTTACCCTATTCATCATTTTTCCTATTTGGTGTTGTTAACTTTTTCAAACATGCATGAAAGTGCCATAATCGGATTATTTGGATTTTTCTGATCCTTTTTCATATATAAATTATTTTCATTGGACTTACAGATTATTTTCTATGATTTTTAGAAGTTTTAGGAATTTTCTGGAATTATTTTATAAACAGAAATACTATTATTGCATCAGCACTGACATCAGCAGGCCAACTGGCCGGCCAGGTCAAACCTGACAGCCAGGGCCCACTAGTCAGTGACACAAGTGTTAAAAAGAGTTTAATTTTAATCTTTTATTCCTAATTAGGGTCTAGGCCCACTGTCAGTGAGTCATTAGATTAGTTAACCTATTTATTTAATTTTTCTGGTTAACTAAAACTTAACATGGGCTAGGCCCCACCTGTAGGTGACCCAGGGGGTCAACCCATGGTCAGCGGGGGTCGGCCTCAACGGTGTTGAGCCGCCGGCGCTGCCATGCACGGCGGAGCTCGCCGGAAAACTTCTTTCGTTGACCAAACGGCGCGCGGAGAGGCTCTACGGGAAGCTGGACGTGCGCCGCATCCGTTCCGACCAAGCCACGGGCCAAGAGGTGGCCGGAACGAGGCCGGCGACGACCTCGGGCGGTGGCCGGAGTCGGACATGGTGGAGGTTGGCGCTAGAGGGAAGGAACGGAGGGGGAGAGCATGGGAGGAGGCACAGGAGCTCACGGCGGTTCCGAAGGGGACAACAGCAACGGAGGAGAAGCTCGGGGCAGGGCGAATCGGCCTCGAGGTTGCCGGCGGCCGGAGATGGGGAAGACGGCGTAGCTGCGGCGACACAGGACCTCGGCCCTTCTGGCTTCACTCTGAGGACGAAGAGGAACACGACGGAGCTTCTGAGCCTCTCAGGTAGGCCGAAGGGGGTGCGGTTGCCGGGGTAGCAGTGAGCAACGGCGGCGAGCTTGCTCGGTGGTGGCGGAGAGGGAGCTAGGGGAGAGGAGAGACGTGTGCGAGGAGAGGAATGAGAGGAGGGCGCCTCGGGGCTTCTCAGCACGAGGAGATAGGGTCGGAGGGGTGCCTCCAGCGCGAAGCAGGAGGTGGTCGTGCCTCCTGTGCGCTCGCCACGCCCTCGTGCCTACTGGCACGAGGTTGAAGAAGGCGGTAGGGAGGTGAGCTGGGCCAGGCAAGGAACGCAGGTTAGTTTCCTTCTTTTTTTTCTTTTCATGTTTTGTTTTCTTTCTAACATTTTTTTTTATTTTATTTTGGCTCCAAACTAAAACAAGAAAAAGTGAAAATATTGTTGGGGTTTTAGTTGTAATATTTTCTACCACATATAAAAGATTCAACATTTTTGAGAAACTGAATTATTTGAAATCAAATATATAGTTGATTTTAGTGACTTTTATATTTAAAATAAAATGCCCAAATGTATTTTGAAAATATATAGCACCCTTGATATTTTCTTTCCAACATTTATCAAAATTGATGGACTTTTATGAGAACCATTTTGGTTCATTAATTTGTCACCACTTTGGATTGTTTTTTAATATAGACTATGTTGGGGTTTTGCTTTGATTTCACTTCTTTCTTGGGTTCAATTCATTTTCTTAGAATGCAAAGAAAGAAAAACATGAGCTCAAACTTGCTAAGCTCTACTAGGGATTTCAGGGATGTGAAAACCGTCGCTGGTGATGCACCGGATATTGGCCGTTGTTCGGCTGCGAGCCACCCTGAGCCCCCGGTTCGGGGAAACCGCCGAAGGGGTTCTGACGTTGATTGGGCGCGCTGAACTGTTCCTGCCGTTGGTCCGGGTCACCGCTTTGCCCCTTTTTGATCGCCTCCGCCCGAAACTCCCGCATCACATAACAGACCTCCCAGGAATGAGTCGCCGGTCCATCTGCCATGGCGTGGTGCGGGCAAGGGCCCTTGAGTAACTCATTATAGTTGCGCGGCTTTTTGCCACTGTATCTCGTGGTTTTCTTCTGGCGTTGGTTGCCATTATTGGTGTTGGTGTTGGCGACTAAGTCCGAAGATTCTTCCTGCTGCCTTCTCTTGCTATTCGCTCCCTGATTGTGGCGGGCGCGTCCCTGGAACCAGGTATGATTTTTGGATGACTCGCCCTTCCTTGGCGAGTTAGTTTTACCATCCTCGCCGGGATCTTTGGTGTCGTCTGCCTCAACGTACCTAGTGAGGGTATCCATTAGCTCCCCCATGTCTTGGACCTTTCGTTTGAGTCGCCCCAACTTCTGCACCGAAGGTTCGTAGTGGCAATTCTGCTCGAGGATCAGCACAGCCTGAGCCGCCGTAATACTGTCTGACGAGTGAATGATTTCCGCGACCCGCCGCGACCAGTGGTGGGCCGACTCATCGGGGCATTGAACTGAGTGATGTAGATCGACAATTGTCATTGGACGTTTGCAGGTTCCTCGGAAGTTTTTAATGCAATGCTCTTTCAATTCATCCCAAGTCTGGATGGAGTTGGGAGGTAAGTTTTTTAACCAAGTACGCGTCGTTCCTTCGAGCATCATTGTGAAGTATCTGGCGCAAACTGCTTCGTTTACGTCGAGCATGTCCATGGCGATTTCATATCTCTCGACCCACGATGCCGGCTCAAGGTCCGGAGTGTAGTTAGGCACCTTTCTTGGCCCTTTAAAATCCTTGGGCATTCGCTCGTTGCGAAGTGCGGGGGCCAAGCACGGCACCCCCACTCGTCCTCCGCCCCCGACAAGAGGGGCTGGGGCGACTTGGATGTCCGGATGATCCTGGCCTGGCGGGTCTTGATGATCAGGTGAGTTGTCCTGGGGGATGAGCCGCGGTCCGCTGGTTATAGCGGGCTGGTCCTCTGGCCGACTCCTGGTGTGGCTTGCCTGGGGAGTGGAATGCAGCCTATCTAGGCTATATGAGAACTGGGCATTTTGAACAACTGCCGTCTTCAACATCTCAATGGCGTTCCTCGCCTCTATCTCGGCAGGAGTGTTGCCGTGAATCGGAAGGGATTCCAAATGGCGAGTTGCGGCAAGGACGTTGTCCACCGGGTTGGAAAAGTGACCTTGAGGTGTCCGGAATCGGAGGACGCGATCCACAACTGGCTGGAGCGGTGGGTTAGGTGGCTGGCCCGGCCCTCCCCCCGGGGCGGCTCCCGTCCCGGGAGTTCGCGGAGTGTCGAACAGGCGGGTCGGGTTGAGATCAGGGGGCAGGCGACCCTGGTGCCTCCGCTGATGGACGACGTCAGATGCGCGCTGGTGCCTTTCGAGCCGCCAGTTGTCAGTATTTAAGCGAGCTATCTCAGCGGTAATTTGAGCTTGCCGGGTCTCGATCCTGGCGGACTCCACCTCGGCATCCCGTTGAGCCTTTGCCACGCCTTCTCTTAGTTTCGTCAATTCCGTGTTCACCGCCTCCTGGTTTTCCGGCGTGATGGGGGTCGCCATGAGCCTTGTAATTTCCGCTGCTAACTCCACCAAGATAGCGGTTGGGCTTCTAGACGCCTCGCCAGTTCCATCTCCGCCTGTCGGGTCTCGCGAGGGTTGAGTCGCCCCAGCCATGTAAACGGCAATCTGACGGCGAGTCTGGTCAAGAACTTCGGGGTCCATGGCCAGCGACAAGCCCCCAAGACAGCCCCCATGTAGAGACTGGATTGAATCCGAATCGCCCATGGACGGTTCGTCATCAGTGTTGACCGGCGTGGTTTCCTGGGTCGCTGAGTGTCCTCGTTCCTCAGATCCCTGCGTGAATCCAACAAAGACTGGGCGGGTTAGATTTGGCGTCATGACCGGGCGGACGTACCTGGTCGGCTCGACGACGTCGGAGGAGATGTCCGGCTCAGGCACGGGCGATCCAATCATGGCGATGAAAACGCTGATCTTGCCAAAGGGGACCTTGTAACCAGGTTCGATCGAATCCGCCTCGGGCCCCCATAGCAGGTTGTTGATGTAGTACTTCCCACGGTGGCTCCGAGTCATGAGCCCCGTCGCGTAGCTCCCAAACCCTGGTAGGGCTCCCTTTGAGAACTCAACTCCACCATGCGCAGGCCCCACGGTGGGCGTCAACTGTCGTGGTTTTGTCACGGCAGATGTCCTCGTGAAAGGACTTAGTATTGGAGCCATCGCACTTTGGTGGCGACTCAAAGGGGTTGAACGGGAGTGAGACGGAGATTTACCCACGTTCGGCCCCTCGTGAGGAGGTAAAAGCCTATGTCCTGCTTTGTGTTGTATTGATGGAGTTTCGATTACAAGGAGGGCGTAACTCGCCAGACCTAGCACTCGATGATTTCTAACCTGCCCTCTTCTTCCCTGGGACTCGCCTTTGTATACAGGTCGAGTCCCTAGGGTTTACAAGGGTCCTTTCCTTTATACAAATCGTGACTCTTACGATCTCTAAGTCACCACCTTTCCAAGGCTTGGAGACCTTCTCTATTATGGACTCTTTCCGGAAGTCGTAAACCGCCATACAACCTTCGGTCTTACAAGGACAAGGCCCGAACCATATTTTAGATGAATCGACAGCTTTGGTGACCCGGCCCAACTAGGGCGGGTTATCAACAGATAATATTCCCAAAAGAAAGTATCAAAGTATAAGATGTTGACGCTGCTGCCTCCATCCATGAGGACCTTGGAAAGGTGTACCTATTGGAAATATGCCCTGGAGGTAATAATAAAATGGTTATTATCATATTTCCTTGTTCATGATAATCGTCTATTGTTCATGCTATAATTGTATTAACAGGAAACAGTAATACATGTGTGAATAAATAGATCACAAAGTGTCCCTAGCAAGCCTCTAGTTGGCTAGCTCGTTGATCAATAGATGATCATGGTTTCCTCATCATGGACATTAGATGTTATCGACAATGGGATCACATCATTGGGAGAATGATGTGATGGACAAGACCCAATCCTAAGCATAGCACTAGATCGTATGGTTCGTACGCTAAAGCTTTTCTAATGTCAAGTGTATTTTCCTTCGACCGTGAGATTGTGCAACTCCCGGATACCATAGGAAGTGTTTTGGGTGTATCAAACATCACAACATAACTGGGTGACTATAAAGGTGCACTACGGGTAACTCTGAAAGTGTGTGTTGGGTTGGTACGAATCGAGATCGGGATTTCTCACTCCGTGTGACGGAGAGGTATCTCTGGGCCCATTCGGTAGAACATCATCATGAGCTCAATGTGACTAAGGAGTTAGTCATAGGATAACGTGCTACGGAACGAGTAAAGAGACTTAACGGTAACGAGATTGAACAAGGTATAGGTATACCGACGATCAAATCTCGCGCAAGTTCTATACCGATAGACAAAGGGAATTGTATATGGGATTGATTGAATCCTTGACATCGTGGTTCATCCGATGAGATGATCGTGGAACATGTGGGATCCACCATGGGTATCTAGATCCCGCTGATAGTTATTGGCCGGAGAGTGTCTCGGTCATGTCTGCATGCCTCCCGAACCCGTAGGGTCTACACGCTTAAGGTTCGATGATGCTGGGGTTATAGGGAATTGTTATACGAGGTTACCGAAGGATGTCTGGAGTCCCGGATGAGATCCCGGACGTCACTAGGAGCTCCGGAATGGTCCGAAGGTAAAGATTGATATATAAGATGGATGGGTTAGGACGCGAGAAATGTTTCGGGCGTCACCGGTAGCGTACCGGGACCACCGGAAATGGTTCCGGGGGTCCACCGGGAGAGGCCACAAGCCCCAAGAGGTAGCATGGGCCAAAAGGTGGAGGGCAACGAGCCCAAAGTGGGCTTGTGCACCTCCCACATAGAGTCCCAAGGCGCAGGAGGTGGAGAGGGGGGAAACCCTAAGCGATGGTGGGCCTAAGGCCCACCTAGGGGGGCGCCACCCCCTCCCCCTGCCCGGGCTGCCGCACCTCCCATCTGGGGGGCTGCCGCACCACCTAGGGTGGGAACCCTAGGGGTGGCACACCCCCCTCCCCTCCTCCTATATATAGAGAGGGTTTTGGGGCTGTTTTGCACACAGTTTTCCTCTCCCACGGTGCTTGGCGAAGCCCTGCCGGGACCTCGTCTCTCCATCGACACCATGCCATCGTGCTGCCGGAGATCTTCCCCAACCTCTCCCTCCTCCTTGCTGGATCAAGGTGCGGGAGACGTCACCGGGCTGCACGTGTGTTGAACGCGGAGGTGCCGTGGTTCGGCACTAGATCGGAATCACACTGCGATCTGAATCGCCGCGAGTACGACTCCATCAACCGCGTTCTAGCAACGCTTCCGCTTAGCGATCTTCAAAGGTATGAAGATGCACTCACCCCTCTCTCGTTGCTGGTTTCTCCATAGGAAGATCTGAATATGGCGTAGGAAAATTTTGAATTTGTGCTACGTTACCCTACAGTGGCATCCGAGCCAGGTTTTCTATGCGTAGATTATATGCACGAGTAGAACACAAAAGGTTGTGGGCGATGATTTGTCAATTGCTTGCCGCTACTAGTCTTATTCTTTTCCGGTGGTATTGTGGGATGAAGCGGCCCGGACCGACCTTACACGTACGCTTACGTGAGACTGGTTCCACTGACAGACATGCACACCGTGCATAAAGGTGGCTAGCGGGTGTCTGTCTCTCCCACTCTAGTGGGATTGGATTTGAGGAAAAGGGTCCTTATGAAGGGTAAATAGCTTTGGCATATCATCATTGTGGCTGTCACGTAGGTAATAAGGCGTTCTTGCTAGAAACCCAAATCAGCCACGTAAAACTTGCAACAACAATTAGAGGACGTCTAACTTGTTTTTGCAGGGTTTGACATGTCATGTGATATGGCCAAAGTTGTGATGTTGCATGTGTGATGTATGAGATGATCATGTTATTGTAATAGGATTCATGACTTGCATGTCGATGAGTATGACAACCGGGAGGAGCCATAGGAGTTGTCTTAATTTATTGTATGAGATGCAACGCCATGTGTGTACTACTTTTACTTCATTCCTAACAGTTAGCTATAGTAGTAGTGGTAGTAGTAGTTGGCGTGACGACTTCACGGAGAAACGATGATGGATATCATGATGATGGAGATCATGGTGTCACGCTGGTGACAATGATGATCATGTGATGCCTGAAGATGGAGATCGAAAGAGCAAAGATGATAATGGCCATATCATGTCACTATATGATTGCATTGTGATGTTTATCATGTTTTTCATCTTATTGCTTAGAACGACGGTAGCACAATAAGATGATCCCTCTTAAAAATTTCGAGAACATATTCCCCAAAGTGTGCACCGTTGTGAAGGATCATTGTCTCGAAGCACCACGTGATGATCGGGTGTGATAGATTCTAACATTCGCATAAAACGGGTGTAAGCCAGATTTACACACGCGAAACACCTAGGTTGACTCGACGAGCTTAGCATGTACACACATGACCTCGAATACAAGAGACCGAAAGGTCGAACATGAGTCGTATGGTTGAATACGATCAACATGAAGTTCTCACCATGATGACTAGTCTGTCTCACGTGATGATCGGACACAGGTTAGTCAACATGGATCATGTATCACTTAGATGACTAGAGGGATGTCGATTTAAGTGGGAGTTCATACCTAATTTGATTAAATGAACTTAATTGTCATGAACTTAGTCTAAAAGTTGTCTTTATAAATATTGTAGATGGCCAACGTCAACCTCAATTTCAACGCATTCCTAGAGAAAAACAAGCTGAAAGATGATGGTAGCAACTATGCGGACTGGGTCCGCAACTTGAAGCTCATCCTTGAAGCAGCTAAAAAGGCTTATGTCCTTGATGCGCCGCTAGGTGACCCTCCTACTCCCACAGCAGCCCAGGATATTCTGAATGTCTGGCAAACGCGGAGTGATGACTACTCTCTGGTTAGGTGTGGCATGTTATACAGTTTGGAAACGGGGCTCCAAAGGCGTTTTGAGCAACACGGTGCATATGAGATGTTCCAAGAGCTGAAACTAGTTTTTCAAGCTCATGATCGTGTAGAGAGATATGAAGTCTCCGACAAGTTCTTTAGCTGTAAGATGGAGGAGAACAGTTCTGTCAGTGAACACATACTCAAAATGTCTCGGTTACACGGTCGTCTGACTTCACTGGGAGTCAAACTTCCGGATGACGCTATAATTGATAGAATCCTCCGGTCTCTCCCACCAAGCTACAAAGGTTTTGTGCTGAACTACGACATGCAAGGGATGGAGAAGACCATTCCCGAGTTGTACTCGATGCTCAAGTCTGCAGAAGTAGAAATCAAGAAAGAGCATCAAGTGTTGATGGTCAATAAGACCACCAGTTTTAAGAAGGGCAAGGGTAAGAAGAACTTCAAGAAAGACGGCAAAGCCGTTGCCGCGCCCGGTAAGTCAAACACCGGGAAGAAGAAAAAGAATGGACCCAAGCCTGAGACTGAGTGCTTCTATTGCAAGGGAAAAGGTCACTGGAATAGGAACTGCCCCAAGTACTTAGCGGACAAGAAGTCCGGCAACGTTAAAGGTATATATGATATACATGTTATTGATGTGTACCTTACCAGCGCTCGTAGTAGCTCCTGGGTATTTGATACCGGTGTTGTTGCTCACATTTGCAACTCAAAGCAGGAACTGCGGAATAAGCGGAGACTGGCCAAGGACGAGGTGACGATGCGCGTCGGGAATGGCTCCAAGGTCGATGTGATCACCGTAGGCACGCTGCTTCTACATCTACCTTCGGGATTAGTTTTAAACCTTAATAATTGTTATTTAGTACCAGCTTTGAGCATGAATATTGTATCAGGGTCTTGCTTAATGCGAGACGGCTACTCATTTAAGTGAGAGAATAATGGTTGTTCTATTTATATGAGTGATATGTTTTATGGTCATGCTCCGCCGGTGAACGGTTTATTCTTGATGAATCTCAATCGTGATGTTACACATATTCATAGTGTAAGTACCAAAAGATGTAAAGTTGATAATGATAGTCCCACATACTTGTGGCACTGCCGCCTTGGTCATATCGGTGTTAAGCGCATGAAGAAGCTCCATACTGATGGACTATTAGAGTCTCTTGACTTTGAAACATTTGACACATGCGAATCGTGCCTCATGGGCAAGATGACTAAGACTCCATTCTCAGGAATAATGGAGAGAGCGACCGACTTATTGGAAATAATACATACTGATGTGTGTGGTCCAATGAACGTTGAAGCTCGCGGCGGCTACCGTTATGTTCTCACTCTCACTGATGATTTGAGTAGGTATGGGTATATCTGCTTGATGAAGCACAAATCTGAGACGTTTGAAAAGTTCATGGAATTTCAGAGTGAGGTTGAGAATCAACGTGACAGAAAAATTAAGTGTCTATGATCTGATCGTGGAGGAGAATATTTGAGTCACGAGTTTGGCACACACCTAAGGAAGTGTGGAATCGTTTCACAATTGACGCCGCCTAGCACACCGCAACGCAACGGAGTGTCTGAACGTTGTAATCGCACTTTATTAGATATGGTACGATTTATGATGTCTCTTACCGACTTACCTCTATCATTTTGGGGATACGCATTAGAAACTGCAGCATTCACTTTAAATAGGGCACCGTCTAAATCCGTTGAGACAACATCGTATGAACTATGGTTTGGCAAGAAACCTAAGCTGTCGTTTCTTAAAGTTTGGGGCTGCGATGCTTATGTGAAGAAACTTCAACCAGAGAAGCTCGAACCCAAAGCGGAGAAATGCGTATTCATAGGATACCCTAAGGAAACTATTGGGTATACCTTCTATCTTAGATCCGAAGGTAAAACCTTTGTTGCCAAGAATGGATCCTTTCTAGAGAAAGAGTTTCTCTTGAAAGAAGTAAGTGGGAGGAAAGTAGAACTTGATGAGGTAATTACACCCCCTCTCGAACCGGAAAGTGGCGTAGCGCGGGAAATTGTTCCTGTGGCGCCTACACCAACTGAAGAGGAAGTTAATGATGATGATCATGAAGCTTCGGATCAAGTTGCTACTGAACCACGAAGGTCCACAAGGGTACGCTCCGCACCAGAGTGGTACAGCAACCCTGTGATGGAAATCATGTTGTTAGACAACGATGAACCTTCGAACTATGAAGAAGTAATGGAGGGCCCGGATTCCAACAAATGGCTTGAGGCTATGAAATCCGAGATAGGATCCATGTATGAGAACAAAGTATGGACTTTGGTGGACTTGCCCGATGATCGGCGAGCCATAGAAAATAAATGGATCTTCAAGAAGAAGACTGATGCAAACGGCAATGTGACCGTTTATAAAGCTCGACTTGTCGCAAAGTGCTTTCGAAAAATTCAAGGAGTTGACTACGAAGAGACTTTCTCTCCCATAGCGAAGCTGAAGTCAGTCTGAATCATGTTAGCAATTGCCGCTTTTTATGATTATGAAATTTGGCAAATGGACGTCAAAACAGTGTTCCTTAATGGGAATCTTAAGGAAGAATTTTATATGATGCAACCAGAAGCTTTTGTCGACCCTAAGGGTGCTAACAAAGTGTGCAAGCTCCAACGCTCCATCTATGGGCTGGTGCAAGCATCTCGGAGTTGGAACATTCATTTTAATGAGGTGATTAAAGTGTTTCGGTTCATACAGGTTTATGGAGAACTTGTCTGTACAAGAAAGTGAGTGGGAGGTCTGTAGCTTTCCTCATACTGTATGTGGACGACATATTATTGATGGGGAATAATATAGAGATGTTGGAGAGCATAAAGGCCTATTTGAACAAGAGTTTTTCAATGAAGGACCTTGGAGAAGTTGCATACATATTAGGCATCAAGATCTATAGAGATAGATCGAGACGCCTCATAGGTCTTTCGCAAAGTACATACCTTGACAAGATATTTAAGAAGTTCAATATGGAAAACTCAAAGAAGGGGTTCTTGCCAGTTTTACAAGGTATGAGATTGAGTAAGACTTAGTCACCGACCACGGCAGCAGATAGAGAGAAGATGAGTAATGTGCCCTACGCTTCAGTCATAGGCTCTCTAATGTATGCCATGCTGTGTACCAGACCTGATATAAACCTTGCCATAAGTTTGGTAGGGAGGTACCAAAGTGATCTCCGTATGGAACACTGGACAGCGGTCAAGAATATCCTTAAGTACCTAAAGAGGACTAAGGAGATGTTTCTCGTTTATGGAGGTGACGAAGAGCTCGTCGTAAAGGGTTACGTTGATGCTAGCTTCGACACAGATTCGGATGACTCTAAGTCACAGACCGGATACGTGTATGTTTTGAATGGTGGGGCAGTGAGCTGGTGCAGCACTGATACGTCCATTTTGCATCATGTTTTCATGTTGATATTTATCGCTTCTTGGGCTGTTATTTCACATCACGGTACAATACTTATGCCTTTTCTCTCTTATTTTGCAAGGTTTACATGAAGAGGGAGAATGCCGACAGCTGGAATTCTCGCCTGAAAGTGGAGCAAGTTTGAGATACCTATTCTGCGCAACTCCAAACGCCGTAAAAATCAATGATGATTTTTTTCTGGATTTACAAAAAATACTGGGCCGAAGAAGTGCCAGAGGAGTGCAAGCAGGGAGCCACAAGCCTGGTAGGCTCAGCCACCCCCCTGGTCGCGCCTAGGGGGCTTGTGGGCTCCCTGCTGGCCCACTGCCCCCCCCCCTTCTGCTATATGAAGGGTTTCGTCCGGAAAAAAATCAAGCGGAGACTTTTTCGTGGATTCTACGCCGCCACGAGGCGGAACTTGAGCAGAACCAATCTAGAGCTCCGGCAGGACGATCCTGCAGGGGAAACTTCCCTCCCGGGGGGGGGGGGGAATCGTCGCCATCGTCATCACCAACACTCCTCTCATCGGAGGGGACTCATCACCATCAACATCTTCATCAGCACCATCTCATCTCCAAACCCTAGTTCATCTCTTGTAACCAATCTCCGTCTCGCGACTCCGGTTGGTACTTGTAAGGTTGCTAGTAGTGTTAATTACTCTTTGTAGTTGATGCTAATTGGATTACTTGGTGGAAGAGTTAATGTTCAGATCCTTGATGCTACTCATTACCTCTCTGGTAATGAATATGATTATGCTTTGTGAGTAGTTACTTTTGTTCCTGAGGACATGGGATAAGTCATGCTAATAGTAGTCATATGAATTTGGTATTCGTTCGATATTTTGATGTGTTGTATGTTGTTTTTCCTCTAGTCGTGTTATGTGAACGTCGACTACATAACACTTCACCATTATTTGGGCCTAGAGGAAGGCATTGGGAAGTAGTAAGTAGATGATGGGTTGCTAGAGTGACAGAAGCTTAAACCCTAGTTTATGTGTTGCTTCGTAAGGCGCTGATTTGGATCCACTAGTTTAATGCTATGGTTAGACTTTGTCTTAATTCTTCTTTCGTAGTTGCAGATGCTTGCGAGAGGGGTTAATCATAAGTGGGATGCTTGTCCAAGTAAGGGCAGTACCCAAGCGTCGGTCCACCCACATATCAAATTATCAAAGTAACAAACGCGAATCATATGAACATGATGAAAACTAGCATGACAGAAATTCCCGTGTGTCCTCGGGAGCGTTTTTCCTCCTATAAGACTTTGTCCAGTCTTGTCCCTCGCTACAAAAGGGATTGGGACATTTTTCTACACCGATGATACTTTTGTTACTTGTTGCTTGCTACGAATCATCTCACCACGCAATCACTTGTTACCCATAATTTCAGTGCTTGCAGATTTTACCTTGCTGAAAACCACTTGTCAGATCCTTCTGCTCCTCGTTGGGTTCGACACTCTTACTTATCGAAAGGACTACGATTGATCCCCTATACTTGTGGGTCACCAAGCAGCAAGCAAGAAGTCGTGGCAGCATCTACATGTGAAGCGGAGTACATAGCTGCTTCAGAAGCGGCTCATGAAGGAATTTGGATGAAGGAGCTCATCACCGACCTTGGAGTGGTTCCAAGCGCGTCGGGTCCAATGACACTCTTTTGTGATAACACTGGGGCCATTGCCATAGCCAAGGAGCCCAGGTTTCACCGAAAGACCAAGCACATCAAACTCTGCTACAACTCCATCCAGGACCATGTCCAGAGTGGAGTAATAGATATTTGTAAAGTACACACGGATCTGAATGTTGCAGACCCGTTGACTAAACCTCTTCCTCGAGCAAAACATGATCAACACCATAATGCTATGGGTGTTGATACATCACAATGTAACTAGATTATTGACTCTAGTGCAAGTGGGAGACTGTTGGAAATATGCCCTAGAGGCAATAATAAAATGGTTATTATCATGCTTCCTTGTTCATGATAATCGTCTATTGTTCATGATATAATTGTATTAACAGGAAACAGTAATACATGTGTGAATAAATAGGTCACAAAGTGTCCCTAGCAAGCATCTAGTTGGCTAGCTCGTTGATCAATAGATGATCATGGTTTCCTGATCATGGACATTAGATGTTATTGACAACGGAATCACATCATTGGGAGAATGATGTGATGGACAAGACCCAATCCTATGCATAGCACTAGATCGTATTGTTCGTATGCTAAAGCTTTTCTAATGTCAAGTGTCTTTTCCTTCGACCGTGAGATTGTGCAACTCCCGGATACCGTAGGAAGTGCTTTGGGTGTATCAAACGTCACAACGTAACTGGGTGACTATAAAGGTGCACTACTGGTACCTCTGAAAGTGTCTGTTGGGTTGGTACGAATCGAGATCGGGATTTGTCACTCCGTGTGACGGAGAGGTATCTATGGGCCCACTCGGTAGAACATCATCATGAGCTCAATGTGACTAAGGAGTTAGTCATAGGATGACGTGCTACGGAACGAGTCAAGAGACTTGCCGGTAACAAGATTGAACAAGGTATAGGTATACCGACTTTCGAATCTCGGGCAAGTTCTATACCGACAGACAAAGGGAATTGTATACGGGATTGATTGAATCCTTGACATCGTGGTTAATCCGATGAGATCATCGTGGAACATGTGGGAGCCACCATGGGTATCCAGATCCCGCTGATGGTTATTGGCCGGAGAATGTCTCGGTCATGTGTGCATGCCTCCCGAACCCGTAGGGTCTACACACTTAAGGTTCGATGAAGCTGGGGTTATAGGGAATTGTTATACGAGGTTACGGAAGGATGTTCGGAGTCCCGGATGAGATCCCGGACGTCACGAGGAGCTCCATAATGGTCCGGAGGTAAAGATTGATATATAGGATGGATGGATTTGGACGCCAGAAATATTTCGGGCGTCACCGGTAGCGTACCGGGACCGCCGGGACCACCGGAAATGGTTCCGGGGGTCCACCGGGAGGGGCCACAAGCACCAAGAGGTAGCATGGGCCAAAAGGTGGAGGGAAACCAGCCCAAAGTGGGCTAGTGCGCCTCCCACATGGAGGCCCAAGGCGCAGGAGGTGGAGAGGGGGGACCCTAGGCGCTGGTGGGCCTAAGGCCCACCTAGGGGTGCGCCACCCCCTCCCTTTGCCCTGGCCGCCGCACCTCCCATATGGGGGGCTGTCGCACCACCGAGGGTGGGAACCCTAGGGGTGGCACACACCCCTCCCCTCCTCCTATATATAGAGAGGGTTTTGGGGCTGTTTTGCACACAGTTTTCCATCTCCCTCGGCGCACACCTGCTTCCCTCCTTCCTCCTCTCCCACGGTGCTTGGCGAAGCCCTGCCAGGAGACCTCGTCTCTCCATCGACACCACGCCGTTGTGCTGCCGGAGATCTTCCCCAACCTCTCCCTCCTCCTTGCTGGATCAAGGTGCGGGAGACGTCACCGGGCTGCACGTGTGTTGAACGCGGAGGTGCCGTGGTTCGGCACTAGATCGGAATCACACCGCGATCTGAATCACCGCGAGTACGACTCCATCAACCGCGTTCTAGAAATGCTTCCGCTTAGTGATCTTCAAAGGTATGAAGATGCACTCACCCCTCTCTCGTTGCTGGTCTCTCCATAGGAAGATCTGAATATGGCGTAGGAAAATTTTGAATTTACGCTACGTTACCCTACAGTACCCTCCAACTTGGGGAGCCACAACTAAAGCCAAGTCGCAAGGGTTGTCAACTCGGGGGCGATGGTCCTCCCTGCTCCAGGTTATAGGCTGTTCAGACCAATGGAGGTATCAAGGGAGCGCCGGCTCAGCTATGCTGAAGGTTCTATGCTTCACCTTATGATCCCGCTTGCAGGTGCTGGTGGTGAACACGTGATACTGCCCGCTGCTCAACTGTTTGGGGTTGTTCTGAAACGCACCACGATCTTCCTGACGCTGCGGATCCCCTTGCGGGGGGGGGGGGGGGGGGTTGCTGGAACACTCCGGGCGGGTGGTACTGCTGGTTGTGAACTTGGTACTGGCCAGCGTTGGGCTATGACCCGCCCTGTGGTCCCGGGTTGGGAAAACCACAGAACGTGACCTGGCGTGATCCGGATGCGCCGGGTTGTTCCTGTCGCTGGCCCTGTTCGCCACCTTGACCTCTCCTGAGCGCCTCGGCTCAAAATTCCTACATCACATAGCAATCCTCCCACGAGTGAGTCATCGGTCCTTCTGCCGTGGCATGCTGCGGACAAGGGCCTTTGAGCATGTCGTGATAATTGCGTAGCTTCTTCCCGCTAAAGCCCCGCTTCTTCTGACGCGGGTTTCCATTGACGGTATTAGTTTAGCAACAAATTCCATAGGTCCTTCCTGTTGTCTCTTTCTGCCATGCCCACCATTATGGTGGCTGCCCCGGCCTTGAAACTGAGAATGGCCCTTGTCAACTCGCCCTTCCTGGCGGTACTAGCTTTGTCTCGTCCTCCCCAGGATCCTTGGTGCCGTCTGACTCTGCATACCTGGTAAGGGTATCCATTAACTCGCCCATGTCATGTACTTCTCGCTTAAGTCGCCCTAGCTTTAATACCAGAGGTTCATAATGACAGTTCTTCTCCAGGATCAACACCGCCTGAGCCGCCGAGATGCCTTCCGATGAGTGAATAACTTCCGCGACTCGCCGAGTCCAATAGTGGGCCGACTCATCCGGTCGCTGGTCGCAGTGTTGTAGGTCGACGATGGTCATCGGGCGCTTGCAAGTCCCTCTGAAATTCTTGATGAAATGTTCTTTTAGCTCCGCCTAGCTATTGATGCAGTTGGGTGGTAAGTTTTCCAACCACGCATGTGCCGTCCCTTCGAGCATCATAGTGAAGTACTTAGCGCAAACTGCCTCATTTACGTCGAGCATGTCCATCGCCAGCTCGTAACTCTCGATCCACGATCCTGGTTCCAAATCTTGTGAGTAGTTAGGGACCTTTCGGGGCCCTTTGAAGTCCTTCGGCATTCGCTCGTTGCGCAAAACTGGTGCAAGACACGATACCCCGATGTGCTTGCCCCCGGCGTCCACAGGCGCGGGAGGTGATGGCATGTAAGCCAGGTAAACCTGACCTGCCGCGGTCGTTGGCTCTGCTTAACGTGCGGCTCGTGCTGCATCCACGATATCTTGGGCTCGCGTGTCGAGCATCCCGAGCGGGTCGTATTGAGGGAATCGCCGCGGCCCACTGGTTACTGCGGCCAAGTCCTCATGGCGACTTCTGGTGTGACTCGCCTGAGGCGTGGAGTGCAGCCGATCGAGGCTATGAGAATATTGCGCGTGCTGGACCACGGCCGTCTTTAGCATCTTGATGGCGTTTCTGGCCTCTATCTCGGCCGGGGAGTCTCCGTAGATCGGAAGGGACTCCAGGTGGCGGGTTGCCGCTAGCACATTATCTACGGGATTCGAGAAGTGACCCCGTGGTGTCTGGAACTGAGTCGCATGGGCATCCATTGGCTGAGGCGGCGGCGGATTGGGCGGTGGAACCGTTCCTCCCCTCGGGACAGTTTGTAAAGGACGATCAGGACCCGCCCCGGGGGTGCGCGGGGTGTCGAAAAGGTGAGTTGGATGTAAGTCATCCGGGATGCGCCCGTGGTGCCTCCTTTGATGAACGGCGTCGGACACGTGCTGTCGTCTCTCGAGCCACCATCCCTCGGTGTTCAACCGCTCCGTCTCTGCTGCGATCGCAGCCTACTGCGTCTCCACCCTGGCGGCTTCTGCTTCCATGTCAAGCTACGCCTTGGCCATCGCCTCCCGCAGCTTTGCTAGCTCGGCATTAATAGACTCCTGATTCTCGGTTGTGACGGTAGTTGCCATAAGGCTGGCGACCTCCGCCTCTAGCTCCGCCATGGTTTGTGCCGGGGGTTTGGATGCCCCGCCGGTCTCGTTGTTACCGGCTGGATTTTGCTAAGGCTGTGCCGACCCCGCCATGTAGATGGCGATTTGTCGATGGGATCTTTCAAGGTCCTCGGGATCCATCGCCAACGACAGTCCTCTGAGTTGTCCTTCCTGAAGAGGGTGGATTGAATCTGTCTCACCCATGGATTACTCGCCGTAGGAATTGACGGGGGTGATCTCCTGGATCGCCGGCTCATCTTGCACGTCGTTTCCCTGTGTAAAACCGACGAAAGCGTGGCGACTCCTGGCCCGCCGTGTGATGGGGAGGACGTACCTGGCCGGCTCGACGATGTCGGTGGAGGTGTCCGACTCACGCACGGGCGTCCCAATCATGCCGATGAAGACGTAGATCCTGCCGAAGGGGACTCGGTCGCCAGATTTGACTCAATCGGCTTCCGTCTCCCACAGCGAGTTGTCGATGTAGTACCTCCCGCGGCGGCTCTTTGTCATGATGCCGACGGCGTAGCTTTCTAACCCCGGTAGGGATCCCTTCGAGAACTCGAGTCCACCGTGCGCTAGCCCCACGGTGGGCGCCAACTGTCGTGGTTTTGTCGCGGTAGATGTCCTCGTGAAAGGACTTAAAGATGGAGCCATCGCACCTTGGTGCCGACTCGAAGGGGGTGAGCGAAAGCGAGACTCAGATTTACCCAGGTTCGGCCCCTCGTGAGGAGGTAAAAGCCTACGTCCTGGTTTGTGTGGATTAATGGTGGCTTCGATTACAAGGAGGGCGTAACTCGCCTGACCTAGCTCTCGATTCTCTCTAACCCTTCTGACCCTTCCCTGGGACTCGCCTTTATATACAGGTCGAGGCCCTAGGGTTTACAAAGTCCTGCCATGCTACTCTTTGTGGCTTTCCATATCTCTAAGTCGTCGTGTTCTCCATGATCAGGGGCTTTCTTGGTAATCCATCATCCGCACGACCTCCAGAACGGCCATCCAGCTTCCGGGCCACAGGACGCGCGTTGAATGGTAAGTTGCCCCATTGGTGACCCGGCCCACTAAGGGCGGGTTACCCGGAGGTATATCCACAACACTACCGGTCCTCAAGACTGGGGCCTGACGACGCAGAGCGGCTCGAGTGTTAAAGGGGGCTCCTGAGCAGCACGCCTCAGGAGCCTTACTGGTCGCAAAGCCACTTGGCTCCCCCAAGGTCCCGGGGCCTTGCCCCATGAGGGACAGCCTTGGTAACGGTTTTGTAACGACTAAGATGCGGCCCTTTCCTTATTTGGGGGCAGGGCCTCAAAAGGGAAAGGGGCACATCTACACGTTTCGCAAGCGAGATAATCATAACATTACATAACTGAAAGAGTGACAAGTAGGGCAAACACTTGCCATCTGATAAGAACATAGTCACATAGTCATACAGTCACACTTATTTAGAACATGGTTTAGTCCAGCTACGGACAAGATGAAAATAGATAAAGCTATGAAATCCCGCATGCTGGCCCCACGATCACGACCACGGCCTCTAGTCCTCCGGATAAGTCATGTACAGTCTGCTAGAGTCCTCATCGGACTCCGACTTCAACTGGCTGCCATCAGGATCTCATGCATCAGGTGTACCTGTACCTGTGGGTGTTGTAGTAAACCGTGAGCCACGAGGACTCAGCAATCGAATGACATTGGCATCGAATCTAGCCGAGTTAATGGGTGAGGAAGATTAAGTGTATGGGTTTGCTGCAACCTAAGCATATATGGTGGCTACCTTACGATGATCAGAGTAAACATATGGTGGTCTACACAAGTCGGTCGAAGACTAGTTTGATCACTAAGTGATCCTGAACACCTACTTACGTCAAACATAACCCCACCGTGTTCTCGATCAGAGAAGGATCTCCGAAAGAGACAGTCATGGTTACGCACTCAGTTGGCTGTTTTATTAGAATTACTTTAAGTTGTCTAGAACCGAATGTTAACAAAATATCCATATTTGCCACATAACCATAAGCACGGCTTTCCAAAAGATTAAACCCTATAGGGGTGCTCCAACTAGTCCATTACAAATTACCATAGGCCGCATAGTAATTCTCTATCACAAAGCTCGCGATCTCGTTGGATTCCTTGGAGGAAAACTTCAACTTTGAGGAGATCCAAAGTTTCACCGGAATCCCAATGCGCAAGATATATCGCTATGGTAAGACAAATCTGGCAAGACGTCCCGACGTGTCAACTGAGTGGCCTTATAGAAATCCCCGAGTTGCCCCGGGTGGCCCCGCAAGTGGCTCTAGTTTGGACCAACACTCATGAGGAGCACTGGCCCAGGTTGTTGATTAACTCCTCGGGGTAGCTATTCCCTATGCATTTTTATTATTAAGTTGCGGCAACTAAAACCAAAGTTGGGTCCTGCCACACAAGCCTTAACACTATGTGATGTATCAAGGGGGTCCCCATAACAACGCCAAACGTGTTAGGAGCGAATAGTTATGGAATAAAACACCGGTAGCCGAAACTAAGGCGGCAACAATGGAACAAATCACCCGGAGAAAGGATAGGCCTTCCGTTATTTACCAAGTATATAGGTGCATTAATTAAATAGCAGTTAAACATAATGATATCAATATTCCCATGTTATCACATGGACCACCTGACACCTGCAACTAGCAATGCTATCCATTAGTGGTTGAGCAAGCCTACTTAGCCAAACAATATTTGCTAGGACAGGGAAGTGTTTGAGGTTTCATGGCAAAGACAGATGGCATAAATATCATGTGGTAGGCAGCGGGCATGTAACGAAGGAAATGTGATTCTAAGCATAACAAAGCTAGAAAAGTGTCAAGGTCACGCTCATCTTGCGTGTGATTTCTTCAGACTGGAACTGCTCTTGTTCTTCCTACACGAACTCTCCAGAATCCACGTACTCGCTCTCCGTTCCCGATGCTACCCAAGATAAGATAACATCAAATAAACACCAGCAAAACATAATGCAACAACCAATATGATGCATGTGTGAAGAAGAAGGCATGCACCACTATTCTAGTCACTTTCACATGCATTAGTTGAGTTGTTTATGTTATGGACAGAGCCTCATGTTAATTTATCTTGACATGCATGAACATGGCATAATCATATGCATCACGGTAAAACGATGCAAAAACATATGAAGAACGTAGTGAACGGAGTCTCGGATCAACCGGAAACTACAAAACAAGTTACGAAGGTCTACGGGTTCAAAATAGCCACAAACTCAATTTAAATGGGCACTCACTGGTGTAACCAGGATGCCAAATGATCAAGCATCAAAATACAAGTGGAATGGTGTTTGAGAACACACAAAACCATCAACCATAGCTCACACAAGCTCAAAAGCCAATTTGACACCAATTTGTTTTTAACAGCAACATAGCACTTTGACTACAAGATCTACAGCAGCTACATCCCTCTAAATAATTCAAACAGGACATGATACTGAAGCCATCCAACTACATTACACCCTCTAACAAGTAGCTAAAGCAAAGGGCTCACACATCAGCAGATATACAACCTCTAACTTAGACAACATATCACAGATTGGGACTTAGTGAAAATTACAAATTTTCACCAGCTGCTTATGCTCTGAAGCATTTTAGCAGCCTCCAAAATGATATCTACAGGAGGTATCTAGGCAATTTTACATAGAGCTAGACAAACATACCAGCAAACAAACATTAGTTTGTTGCTTGGGCTAATTCCCATCACATGAACAAATATGAGCAACACAACAGGGGAAGAAAATAACTCCAAATTCCCAGACTTAGTGAAATTCACAGGTTTCAAAAATCTGTCATTTTTAGTCAAGTGCCCACTTTGACAAGGTCTAATAAGCACACGCAAAATCCTAAGAGCAATATATTTATCCCAAGTTGTAGAGGGGTTCACCCACTACCATTCCATCAAGGAATCATCATCAATAGATGAAAGCTCCACCTAATATGAAGTTCTAAACAGGGCATGAAAACATAAAGTGTAAAACTTAGGGAAAAAATAAATACATGGTGAGGGGGTCCACTTGGCAGTGGCCCTCTCTCAGGATGACTTGTGGGTCCTCTGGACCCACTGTCATACACACACACCACCTATACATGCTATAGACACACCCACATGCACACATACACACTTGTACACATGGAAAACAAAATAAAATAAAAGGTGCCAAAGGGGGGGTCGAACCCACCACCTCCCTGGTGGAACTAACCTACTCCACCACTGGGCTACGGCGAGGCATCTCATAGAAGAGGAGCTCGGGGCATTTTGGCCCCTACCCTCTAACTGGACATCCCTCTCCGGCGACAGGAAGGAGACGATCCTGCCGGCGGCAACTAGGGCCAAGGAGAGGCAAGACGACGCGCGGCGCGGCTGCGGAACCCCACGGGATTTCCGTTCTGGGGGCTTGGCGCGGTTATGCACTACGGGGCAAAAGCCCAAGCTTCGCACCCTACTGGGCATGACGACGGCGGTGGCTACAGCATCTACCGGCGACTACGGCGGCGACTAAGCACGGGACACAATGCAGGAAGAAGGGGGGATGCTCACTGAAGGAACCGGAGAGGAGATCGGGGCGAGGAGGAGGAAGACGAAGGCACGCTGCTGCAGGGCTCGGGGCTTCGGGTGCTCGCCAAAGACGAGGTCGTGGTCGTCGTCGTGGACGCGCTCCGGCCTCACTAGCGCCGGGAACGGGACGAAAGCACCGCCGGGGGCGGCGCGGACATCCTTGCCTGAGCGGGAGGCGTCGTCGTTGACGAGGGCGACGGCGACGATGGTGGAGCGCCTCCCACTCCCTCTCTGAAACTCACCTATCTCTCTCTGATCTAACTACAGAGAAGAACAGGGGAAGGGGGAAAGTGGCGGCGGCGAGGAGGGAATTGCGGAACCCTAGGAGGAGGGAGGCATGGCTGACGAGGCTAAATAGGCCCTCGACGTCCGTGAACTTCACGGCATCGACGTTGGCGCTCTCTCTCTCACGCACTCTCGCATGTACTCTGTCTGACGAAAAGAAGAAAGAAGGAACGGCGTGAGGAGGAGGAAGAAAGTAAAGGGTATGGGCTCCAGCGCCTGAGAGAAGGCTATGGGCCAGGAGCCCATCTCACTACCTCACCTCACTTTTAAAACAAGGAGGGTTTTCTCTTTTCAAATAATTTTTTGGAATAAAAGAGAGAGGTAAAACAGAGTAAAGGAAAGAAAAGAAAAAATAAATATGAGTCTCTAAAATGTTGCTCCTATTTATAAAAATAGAGGGGGAATTTTAGAGCAAAGTAAATTAATTATATTTTTATTAAATAAGCCCTTGTTTAAATTAAAAAAAAGGGAAATGATTTAAAATCAGTGATGTTTGACATCCACAATTATTTGGAAGAATTTCCAAAGAAGATGAACATTTTTAAAATCCCAAAACAGCAACATACTTATGCCCCAAAATATATAAAAGAGAGGGGGTTTTGGGCTATGGTGCAACTAAGGTTTGAGGTCTTTGTTGCACCCACACCACACTCCACAATACCATCACAAGCCACATGAGATCTCAACAACAAGGTAGACAAGATCAAGACTAACACAAAAAAATGATATGATGCATGAGATGCACATGAAATGACAAACACATGAAATGATAACCACCTCATCACTTCCATAACAAAGGTTCAACAAGGTTTCCACAATTGGAAAGGGTTACAAATAAGGAAAGAAAGCATGTGGGATGTTACAGGGTTGGACCTCACGGAGGCGAGGAGATGTGCGGTACCGGGACCTGCAAACATAGAGTGCCAAAAGGTTCTTCACCTCGTCCTGCTTACGAAACATGAGCTGCACCGGAGGAACTGCGCGGGGTACCGCGGCAAATCCGCAAGCTAAGAGCCTCACAGGCCATGACTTGAACCCCCTTGCTTTATGATAAACTAAAGATGAATTGAAATATGCACGCTAACGAAGGATGCAGGGCCTAAGGATTCGGCGGCAGCAAGGAGCGAATCCAGCACTCAAGCACGCGGCGGCACGAGGAGTGCCTCACGAAGGAGGAACCCCCGGAAGGTCACGCCAACCTCATCACCCCCAAGCTATAGCAGTTGCGGCGACGGCCCCTAAGCTTTGCAGCTCCGTTGCAACGACCACCACCACGCAAGCCATCGCCTCAAGAGCGAAAGAAAAGAGGAGAGCAGCAAAGGTAATAACAACAAAAGTTTAACGCCCGATCGGGCAAGGTCTTCTCTGGCAACACAGGGATAGGTAGGCAGAAGATGGAGGATACCTAGGAGGAAGGATCACCGGTGGCACACTTGATGACCACGTGCTCGGTGTCGGAGTCTTCCTCGTCGCTGGAGACGGGCACGCGGGTGCATCGCTCCTCCAGAGCGGTCACAAGAGGGCGGACTTCGCCCCAGGAGAGATGATGTGACCCTGCTAGCGTCGGCTCGACAACACGCCGAAGGTCAAGCCCCGGAGCAAGACGACGCAGGTTAGAGAAGACAAGCGTCAGGGCAAAGCCCAGAAGCTCGCGTGCCTCAGCCGCGCTATCCTCCTCAGCGCGGGGGACGCCGGTCTCCAGCGCCTCCACCACCCCCTCGAAGAAGGTGAGGTAGCCCCCGTCGCTCGTCACATTGGGTCGCGCCGGGACCACCCCCACCAGTCGTCGCGTAGCTCCGACCGCGCGGCCGGCTACGTCGGTGAAACGCATGGCGCGCTGGCGGGCCATCGTTCGAGCATTCGACGCATCACCATCGGTAGCTAGGACAATGATGGTCGTCTCCTGGAACTGCTTCCGAAGTGACGCCAGCTCTGCTACGGCCTCCGCATCCTCCCCGCGAACGGTCTAGAGGGCGGCTTCGGCGTTCGCAAGCTGGGCCCGCAGCCCCGCTGCCTCCTCCTGAAGCCTTCCCAACCTCGGCTCCTCGGAGGCGGGCACACTAAAGAAGAAGGAAGATCGACCCAAGGACAGAAGACGGGGCAACACGCAAAGGAAACGCGACGAAGGACTTACACATCAGCCATCACCCAATGAGGCGGGAGCACGAAGGCCCCAAAGGCCCTCCGCCACTGCCCCCAGGGGCGGACGAAGGCGCAAGTGGCACCGCACGCTTTCCCCAGCCAGAGCCATCTCCGGGGGATACCATGACGATGAAGAGCGAACAAGGGGTAGAAGTCTCCTCGCGGCGGATGGGTGAAGCAGAGAAGGAGCCCAAGTTTGCGGTGCCTCCCCCCATAGGAGGCTGGACGTACTTATGGGCGAGCCCTAGTCACCAACCGTCGCAGGAGCATGGGCGTCGCATGCCTCGTGAGGGCCGCGAGGTGGGCCGATGGAGGCGCTGCCACTCACGTCGCCTCACCTGTCCATCGATCGGTCACATCTGCTGAGGCCGTTGGGTGCGGTCGCATTCAATGGGCAAAATGATGGCCTGCGACTCTTGGGAATCGAACCGTCATGGCCTGGCACTGCTGGGCACCTCGAGGAGAGAGGGCCTCGCCGCGCAGCTTCGAGACACGTGGGTCGCCAGAACCGCGGGTAAATGGAGCCCGCGACGCTTCAGGCCGTCTCCAAGGCTTCGCTAGGAAGCCAACCCACGCGCGCCTTGGGCCTGGTGGCTACTGTCGGCGTTCTGGGAACGGGGGTACCCAGACCTGCCTGCCTTGAACAAGTTCGGCAGGGAACAACACCACCTTGAACAAGGCCCTCGTGAGGGACCAAGCCTCACGAGGAGGAGGAGCGTCAAGACCCACAGGGGGGCCTCCTCAGGACCCCTCCTGAGTGGCGGATATTCCAAGGTAAGGTTGGGCCTTAGGAGTCAAGGGTGACGCCAGGAAGGGGCAGGCGATCAGAAGGTGGCAGGACAGGACAACTTCCCCTTTTAGTGCAAAGAAGGCGGGAGCGAATCAGGACCCCAAAGGCATCTTCTAAAGGTTTCCCTTTCGGTGCAACAAGACCCTGGTCGCCCGCCGGCAGGACGGACGTCATCCGTGCGCTCACCTCTGCGACACTGGCAGCAGCTTTGTAGGTGAAGACCACTTTTGAAAGGGAAGGCATGTGTTGGAAATATGCCCTAGAGGCAATAATAAATTGGTTATTATTATATTTCCTTGTTCATGATAATCGTTTATTATCCTTGCTAAAATTGTATTGATTGGAAACTCAAATACATGTGTGGATACATAGACAACACACTGTCCCTAGTGAGCCTCTAGTTGACTAGCTCGTTGATCAAAGATGATCAAGGTTTCCTGGCCATAGGCAAGTGTTGTTACTTGATAAACGGGATCATATCATTAGGAGAATGATGTGATGGACAAGATCCAAACTATAAACGTAGCATATGATCGTGTCAGTTTATTGCTACTGTTTTTCTGAATGTCAATGTATATGTTCCTATGACCATGAGATCATGCAACTCCCGGACACCGGAGGAATACCTTGTGTGTTATCAAACGTCGCAACGTAACTGGGTGACTATAAAGGTGCTCTAAAGGTATCTCCAAAGGTGTCTGTTGGGTTGGCATGGATCAAGACTGGGATTTGTCACTCCGTGTGACGGAGAGGTATCTCAGGCCCACTCGGTAACGATATATAGGAAGTTGGTATTTGGATTCCGAAGGTTTTCGGGCATTGTCGGCAGTGTACCGGGAGTGACGTATGGGTTCTGGGGGCCCACTGGGTCGGCCCACCACACCCCAAGGAGTCCACATGAGTTTATTGGATGTGCAATAAGGCTTAATGGGCTGACAAGTCATCCAAGGAAATCCCATGAGGAAAAATGTGGAAAATCCAAAAGAGGTGGGAAATTTAGGAAGGAGTCCTAATCCAAGTGGGATTGAAGGAGGACGCCTCCCTCCTCCACTTCGGCCGAGCCAAGGAGGCTCTCCTTGAGCCTCAAGGCTAGCCCCTCCCTCCTCCTATATATACTAGAGGGTTTAGGGATTTTTGACACACAACTTTACCACGTGCAAACCTAAATCTCTACTTTGTAGTTCTTCCTCTAGATCGGATTTCTACGGTGCTTAGGCGAAGCCCTGCAGGAATAGATCACCACCACCACCGGAGCGTCGTCATGCTGCCGGGGAACTCATCTACATCCCCGTCTCTCTTGCTAGATCAAGAAGGCGGAGATCATCATGGAGTTGTACGTGTGCGGAACGCGGAGGTGCCGTCTGTTCGGCACTTGATCGGGCCGGATCGTGAGACGGTTCGTGGGACGGATCGTGAGACGGTTCATGGGACGGATCGTGAAGATGTACCACTACATCAACCGCGTTTATTAACGCTTCCGCTTAGCGATCTACAAGGGTAGGTGGATCCGATCTCCCTCTCGTAGATGATCATCACCATTATAGGTCTTCGTGTGCGTAGGAATTTTTTTGTTTCCCATGCAACGTTCCCCAACAACATGTTCCCTTGTCTCCCGTCGAAACTTGCCGTTGTGGGATCCTTTCCCGCCTACGATAAGGGAGGAAGACCCTCGCCTCCACTATAAATAGAGAGGATAGGATACTTGAGAGGGGGATCGGATCATCCGACCAACAGAACCCTAGAACAACACACCAAGCCACTTGGCCTCCAGAGGCACAAAAGCACTGTACTATCTCGTTCATCAACCTCCGAGAGAGGCAATCCACCAAAGCAGGAGTAGGGTTTTACTCCTCACAGCGGCCCAAACCTGGGTAAACTGTTGTGTTCTGTGTTCTCCTCACCTTCGAGTGAGTTCTTTGTCGTTCCCATCGAGTAGCAGGCTAGGCGGGGTGAAGGAGGGAGGAATCTATGCACACGCCCCTGTGTTCGAATCCATAGGGTTTTGCGGAGCCCGAAATCCGACAGTCGCCAAACTCCATGTGTATGCCGGCGATCTCGGAATCGATCAACTTGTGCTCGTCGAACACCGTCTTGATCCTCCTCGAGTACGTTTCGGTGTTCTGGTTTTCGCCGGTGATCGGGTCCATGCTGACAGTCTTCCATGCTTCGGTGAGGCACTCGTCCTCCTTCGCCGCCCACTTGACGTGAGGCTCAGCCGTCTTCTCGTTGGCTGCATGTTTCTTCTTCTTTCTTCTCTTGCTCCTCGTCGGCTCCGGCTCCGCTGGTTCTTCGTCCTCCACCACATCCTCCTCCTCGTCCATGTTGACGCCGATGTCCAACGGTTTCTCTTGTGTACCGAACCCGGGGCACGAAGCGGTGGCTGTTGAGCCGATGTTGATGATCTCCTCCATCTCGGCGTCGGCGTTGCAGAACTGTGGCACCAAACCCAACGCGACAGGCAGGGGGCCACGACACAGGCCCGTTGCGGACGAACACGAGTACGTCGGAGAGTAGCCATACTGGTTGTTGTGGCCGGCGGTGAACGCGGAAGGCGTGCGCGCGAAGGCGATGTTGGGGTTCAAGCCGCCGAGAGCATCGTCGTTGACATATTCCGACGAGCAGGGCGCGTAGCCCCACCCTGGCGACGGGAAGTTGGCCGGCGACGCGACGCTCTATTGGCTACTCCACACGCCATGCGGAAACGGGCCCGCCTGTTGAGACGGAAAGATCGGCCGCTCGTTCGCCATGACCGAGCGAGACGACGCCTCCTGGTCCGCCGCCGCCGCATCCCTATTTCTCTTCATGATGAGCCTGTTTCGTCGATCGTCGCTCACCGCCGCCCGCTGATCAACGTCGGCCTTTCACTGCGCGTTCATCAAGTTTGCGGGCCTTGGCATCGACGCCCTCGGCTTCCCCGGCTTTGGTACGGCGGGTTCGGTGGCTTGGCGGGGGGCAGCATATCTCTTCGACGGCATGATGGGGGAAGAGAAAGATGGACATAATTGCGGGAATGGCAGGGTGTGTGTGAATGATGGGGAAGGGAAGGGAGGGAAAAGGTAGAAATGGCGGAAAAATCGGCCAGCGTCGTCGAATAGTGCGGCCCCATGCGACTTTTCGCTTCATCCAGCGCCCCCAACGCGCTGGCGACTTGGGTCCACTCGCACCAATTTCGACCCAAACCGGTGAAAAACGAGGTTCTGGTGCGTGACTGGGGGATTTTTAAGCGTCGGCGATAAAAAAATAGACGGGAGGGGGTGGGGGCTGGAGATGCCCTTACAAATGCACCAAATTCCTTGAAGCGTTGTTGGACCGCCGACAGGCTTGCCCGACGAGGGCGGCCACAGGAACCAGCTTGCAGGAGCCAGAAACTCTGCAACATATCTTGACCGGGTGCGTCTTCGCGTGGGTTGTGTGGTATGAGATCCTGGCCTGGTGTGCCCCTAGCCCCCCACCCTCCCCGTGTGCCCCTAGCCCCCCACCCTCCCCGCTCGACGGGTCTGACGGCTACTTTGGTTGACTCACCACCGCGCACCTAACGCTACCCGTGGCCAAGCGTCGAGGACTCACGACCATTGCTGCCCTGGTTGCATGGGCTCTATGACGTCACCACAACGCGATCACCTTCGACAAGATCCCCCCCCCCCCTCCTTCTACCTCCACAGTGATCGCTTCGATCAAGGACGAAGCCCGCTCCCTAGCATTTGCTGGAGCCAAAGGACTAGCTAGCCTTACGCATGTAACCTGAAACCATGTAAGGGGCTGAGCAACCCCACTTCTCCCTCCCTGCTCACTCGATCGCCATGAACACGCCCTCTAGCGCACGCGTCCATGGCATCACCATGTAACTCTCTCCCCTTCTCTCAATGCAAAGATACGCTATCTAGGCGTATTCGCATTAAAAAAATCCCCGACAAACGACAGCAATGCAAATCATATGAAATTTCTTAGCCTCGGGAAGGACACGATGGAACCACGATATACTTTGCCAGAGAAAATTAGGAAATAAGAGGTGCCCAAAGCTATACCAAACACCCTGAAAAACCCCAGACTAACAAGCAAAAGAACAAGTGAATAAAAGATGTTTGTTGTCTCAACCTCTTTGCAAAAAGCACATGTAGGATTACCAGTCCGCTGCCATTTACACATATTATCATGAGTAAGTACAGCATTCTGAAGGAGCTGCCAACAAATAATCTTGATCTTTAGAGGGATGCAAGCTTTCCATATCCATTTGTAATGAGACGCATACAAGTCCCTTTCAAGCCACTCGTATACAGGCTTATAGTAGAGAAAATACCCATGTTATTGAGAGACCAAGAGATATTATCAGGAAGCAAATTAACATTAATTTCATAGCAGCAGATCTAATATCATGCCGTTGATCAATAAGCTCCCCAAACATAGAATAACTGAGATAGTCCTCGATAACACGGGCAGAATTTCGTTCATCAGTTGCAGAGAGACTACAAACTAAGCAGCCATTTGAGACATGGCCTGATGCATATTCCCATCGAAAATGAGAAGTACCAATGTATCATAATTTACAGATCCAGTTCCATGCCCTACATACACTACCACCAACTGGCCTCTAACATAATCCCATTGCCACTGTGGACCCAGTAAGATTCTGTTTCCACGAGCTTACAGAGCTGTTGGCTTAAAACCAGCGCTGTTCCGTCATACCAGATTCAAAACTGGATCAGCAAAACCGGTTCTTAGGAATAAGACCTGCTGGTCTGCTTGCACCTTCTTGATATTCAGCATTACTGTCTTCTGAAGAAAGATGACAAGTCGTTTGCCAACCAGACATGTAAGCCGCATCATGCTCGAGGGATGGTCCTAGAAACAAGAGAAGAGATATTCAAAAGTATCAATATTTCAATATATTCTCATACATGAGCATGATACTGTGAACCTAGGAGAATGCTCAAAAGAACTAGCCTATATATCATGATGATGGTGGCGGTTTTCCCATATTCCTGTCGCATGCAAAACAAAGGGTAGTTGAAGAATAAGTTGCTACTTTCTAACTCCCTCCGACATAAAATGAAGGATTTTTTTAGCCTTTCAAATTTGATCCATATATGTAGGTCCTCCTACACCCTATATGCACTTTTCTTTTGCTGTTCCAGTTTAGCCACTCATTTATACCCAGTGTCAAAAGCTCCCACACAAGGTGGGTCTGGGGAAGGGAATTCCTAGACAGCCTTACCCTCTCACAATAATTCTGCAAGGAGTCTGGTTCGATCCCAGGATCCCCCAGGCCTGGAGAGACTCTGCTACTGCACCAGGCCCGCCCTTCCTAGCCACTCATTTATCATAAAGAATAATGAGCCTATAACTCTAGCATTTATTGTATTTAGGAGGGAAAAGGGGAAATATTTGAAACAAATGAAGGGTAATATGGCATTTTACCAATAATACTTGAGTAAAATTCTAAAAGGACGTATATTTTCGATACAGGGTAGTGAATCTATACATTTACAGATTTACTAGAAAATATATCCTGTTTCGTCTACCATTAAAATTAATACAAGTACATCGCAGGATTCGGCACAACATTATCAATGAACTAGAGATAGAAGTTCCTCTCTCCAAATATAGTTACATAATACTACATCAATTTGTCTTTACTCGGGAGCCTCAAACCACTAAAAGTACATTAAGCAAAAAGATTGTACACCACATTAGTCTAGCAGAGAGCTTATCATTTCATTCCCGCCAAAATGTTGCTCCTCTTACATTATGATAATTTTTAGATATAAGCCCTTTTATAGATTTCAATACGGACTACATATGGAGCAAAATGAGTGAATCTACACTCTGAAATATGTCTATATCCATCCATACGTAGTCCGTGTTGAAATCTCTAAAAGGGCTTATATTTAGAAACGGAGGGAGTACAACATAGGATGCATGTCTGCATTGTGGTAAACTGTTCAAATAGGAAAAGGAAGTGCAAACTAGCTGCATTGTGATAACTCTCTGAATCAACAGGCCATGCTATTACTGATAGCAGATGTATGTTATTAACAAGAATAGAACTCAATGATAGGTCCACTAATTTAGTAGCTGAACCTTCGAAAAGAATCAGTGACTTTGTTTAGTCCATTTCACAGAAACTTACATCAGGAAAACAGAACTCATGCATGTAAATAGTTATTCAAAAATATGCATCAACAACTAAAGTTAATTGTTCATAATTTTACCCATGTGAATGGTGCACAAAATATAGGAGCTGGTAACATGTAAAATTTGTGTAGATATGTGAGCTTCAAAAACTGAACATATCATCACATTAATAATATGAAGTGAACCAAAAAACAAGGAAGATACTAGATAACATTTGAGAATAAATAATCTTACTGTAAGGTAGTCTCAGCAACAAGGGAATATACCATGAAAGATTTATAACTTACACAATATGGAGTCTGCCTTCACTAAGCTCAGCAAGTTTGGTATCTGCAACCAAACACGGCAGTAACCTCGTTTATGTGCTTAGATTTTGTTTTGTTGCCTCCATTTTCAACAATAACTCCCTAATGTTATCTTTCATCCTTGTTTTCATGCTGAGAAATTGGTGGTACGATCTTTCAATGACTTGAAGTTCTTCAATATTTTGCTTGCGCCTCTCTTGCAACTCATTAATGTGGAGTTCAGACATTTGAGTAGCATAATGTTCTTCAATGCGTGCATATTTTACCATCACGATATTTTTCAGACTCTCAGCTTCTTTCCGTGCTTCATTGACACGTTCCTGGTACATATTTGCTTCAGCCTGCTTTAACCTCACTAGACCATCCAGTTCATCAGAAACTGGCTTATTATTGACCGCCTGAAATCCAGTTTCAGCTATTTTTCTAGACATTGATTGGCTCCCAGTAGTAGAAACAACACCTGCTTTTTGTAGGAACGGAACTCCTTCTAAGGTAACTGATGGTAACCATGTTGCTGTTCGACTCGAACTAGGAATCCCATTTATTCCTTCAGCAGTGCTGCATGGAATGCCCTTTAGTGGCACTAATGGACCACTGCCCATGTTAGGATTGTCATCTGGAATTAGAAACAGAGCGTTAGCAAGATATAATTTGCCAACAGATGATAGCTTGCACTCGTATTTACACCAGTTTTGAAAGCATGGACCACAAATTCTGCAGTACTAGAGAATCCTTAATGAGAAAGCCTACAAGCTGGGTAACTGTTATTGGCTTGAAGATAAAGCACAGTTGACGTTAACATGGTTAATAGTCTTATATGTCTAGAAATATACAAGTAAAAGCAAGATGTGAACAAGCATGGCAATGTTAACTATTATTTCTCACTACTTATGGTAGCAGCTTACCAGAAAAGAATGCAATGACATATTTGATGACTTCAGAATAATAAGCCCTGTTTTCCAATTTAATCAACATCTGCTTGACAAAGTCCCTGACTCTCCTACCCCTTACATCATCACTTGCAGAGAAGATCCTTTCCACATATTGAAGCTCTCTGATCAGAGCCTCCACCCTCCATTGTTTAGCACATGTTCGGAAGACTTCTTTCACAAAACCATACATCTCTGATGGATGTCCACAAGCACCGCAATGAAACTGCATTTCATTAGTACCATGTGCCCTAGAACCAGCTCCCCCCTTTCGAATAAAGGAGCGTCGTAAGCCACAATCCGTGTGGCACCAATGAAGACAGACATCACAGCCAACCCAACTACATGTATTAGATGCCGTGTCAAACTTCAAGCAGACAATGCACATGCAAGAACTACAGAAACCATTCTTCTGCTTACAAATTTTACAATCACAATCAACCACTGGTAGAACGCTTTGGCATGAGAGATTGCGGCATTTCAAATTCAAAAAAATGTCAACCAAATCAGGTGTAGCAATGCTATTGCTTTTCTTTACAAAATCTGGAAGACCCGTCCTTATAGCAACAAGTATCTCCAACAACACCCGTGGACACCTTTGCAGTATTTCGCTATTCATGTCTTGTCGTTTTTTAAGTGCCTCCTGCAACGCTACTATTTGTCCTCTTTTATCAGCATTAATTATGATTTCAGAAATGGCCTCTCTCAAATATGCTCTAGAATTGCCTGTCATCTCTTGAAGCATCCTTCCTGTACAATTCAGAGGGTCTGAAACAATCTTGGAAATAACCCTCTCAACAACACCAGCACCATTCAGAACAAGCTGCTCCTCATGCTGCAGCTCACCCCTTGAAAGACTGCTGCTACTTCTCTCTCTTGTGAGCTGCCTTCTATGTCTACTATGTCCCAATCCAGCATCAAGAGAACCATGATTATGTGCTGTCGACAGGACTGGCGATAAACCATTGTTCTGCATGTTCACACCAACCAAAGTGTTATCTGACAAATGACCATTTTGGAGTACTTTCTGAAGTAGCGGGGTAGGGTTCCCTTTCTCGGTAGATATGTTTGACGACAACTCAACTTGCCATCCTGTGCTGTTGTTCACCTGATCAACTCCTTGAAACAAAGGTTTACTGCCTACTGAATGCTCACAATTGTCTAATGACCGTTGAGTATGTGAGAAACTAGGGTTGCGAACAAATGCTTGAGAATTGGTCAATGATACGGAAGCTGTTATTCCATCTGAATTTGTGCAGAATGATGATGATGACGACGACAACTGAGAGCATGGTCCATGGGCTACAGAATCAGGTCTCGGAATAAAACTTCTGAATTCAGGATCCTGTAAACCACCTGACAAGCTTAGTGAAAGATCAAGTCTCCCTATCTTGAGTGTGTCATCTTCCTGCTTTACGGAAGTAGTGCTTGTAGATTTCCATGCTTCTTTTTGGTCTGTGTCAGGCTGCGATCCTATGTCAAAACCTCTCCCCACTAAAGTACCACCACCTGCCTTATTAAGGACATCAAATGCTATACCCTTTCCTTTATCTTCAGCCCTTGGCTTCTCCATAATCAGATCCAAAGTCGTGCCCTTTCCCTTAGTATCCTTAATATGGTCCTTGGGTGATTGAAGGAAAACACCAGCACCTACAAGATTGGCCTCCAGATCAATATGTTTTACTTGTTTTGCAACGATTTCATTCTCAACTGCTTCTTCTTTTTCTTCTACAACTTCAGTTTTGTCAAGCGCAACTCTATTTTCACAACCATACCTCTCGAGCCCCCCTTCCACTGGTTGGGATGCGATAGATTCAGTTGTTTCATCAACCTTCTTGTCTCCAACATTTCCTATTTCAGTTTCTTTAATTTCTTGAGACTCTTGGCAGAGAGAAGTCATGACATCTTCCTGGAGCATAGTGGATGAGCTACTCTTTCCAGCTATGTCAAGCACATTGGCAGTTAGTTCTTTCGTGGTTACTGTCTCATGCATTGCTTCCCCCAGCATAACGGATGAATTGCTATCTCCTAGCAAATTAACGGTGTTGGCAGTTAGCAGTGTGCCATCTTCATGCACCGCTTCCTTCAGCATACTGAAAGAACTGACCTCTTTCGGCGCATCTGTGATATCGGCAGCTACATCTACATATTTCACTTCCTCCTGCATCGCCCCCTGCAGGATACTGGATGAAATGCAATTTCCAACACCGCCATCTGCATTGATGTTTCCATCTGTTGCTTCTTTAGGAAGAACTTTGTGCAGCGTAGTCGATGAACTGCCAATCCAAACAATATCATCATCACTAGCAGTCTCACCTAATGCCATTACAGCCTCCTGCAGTGATTCTTTCTGTATGCTCGATGAAGTGCCCTTCCCAACATCATCGACAGCAATGGCAGTTTCAACTTGTGGTGTCACTTCTTCCATGCTAACCTCCTTCAGGATACCAGACGAAGTGCTCTGCCCACCCACATCAGCAGCATTGACACAATCTTGTCGTGTAACGGAGGAAGTGCTCTGTCCACCTTGATCAATGGCACTGGCAGCTTCATCTCCTCCACACACTTTCTCTGTGACATCCGATGCTGATTTCTCATGCTGTCTATTTGTTACTTTCTCTGTGACATCCGGTGCTGATTTCTCATGCTGTGTATTTGTTACTTTCTCTGTGACATCCGATGCTGCTGATTTCTCATGCTGTGTATTCGTTACTTTCTCTGTGACATCCGATGCTGCTGATTTCTCATGCTGAGTATTTGCTGCTTTCCCTGTGACATCCGATGCTGATTTCTCATGCTGTGCGTTTGTTACTTTCCCTGTGACATCCAATGCTGATTTCTCATGCTGTGTGTTTGTTGCTTTCCCTGCTTCTGCAACAGCATCATCCCTGATCTTCCCTTTCTCCTTCCCCAAGTTGTCAGCAGCCTGAGTTCTCACATCCACTCTTAGTCTCGGCCCAGGAGAATCCACTTTCTTCAACTCGCATCTCTTACTAGTTCCCTTGTCATCAGCACGGCCTGAGTCAACCCACTTCTGATGCTCCGCGGTGGCAGGCGGATGCGGAGGCGGGGCTTTGGTGTCCGGATCTGGCGCAAGTTCCCCTTCCTCGATCTCACCGGCGGCGCAGTTGTGCTTCCTCAACTTGTCCCCCTTGGGACCATCGATCCTCCTCCTGGGCTCACTGGGAGACCGGCGAGGGGGCGTCGGCGGCGACGGCGCCTGCCGCCTGGTCGCAGACTTGTGGCCGTCCAAGCCGTGCGGATCCCTCCAGGGGCCACCGGGACGCCGCCACGCCGAGCCGCTGCCGCTCGCATCCCAACGCGACCGGTCGCGGTCGGCGCGGAAGCCCTTGGGGAACTCGCGGCGGAAGCCGGAGAAGCTCTCGGAGCGGTGCATCGCCCGGTCCCCTCCATAGCCCCGCGGCGATGGGGAGTCCCGGTAGCGGTGGTCGTAGAACCTGCCGCCGAAGCCGCCCCGGCGGTCGAACTCGTCGCTCTCGTACTCGGCGGGGCGGCGGCGCGGCGGCGGCGGGGACGGCGGGCCCCCGCGGTCGTAGAACCTCCGCCTGTCGCCGTCCGGGTCGTCGTCGTCGACGTAGGACGACCGCTGGCGCTTCATGCCAGATCGGCCGCGCCGAGGAAGGGTGTGGGGTGGGGTGGGGCTGCCGCCGAGGAGAGATAAGGAAGTAGCGGGCGAGAGCGTACGGGCAAATGCTCGCGTCGCCTCGGCTTGCTTCCGGCTCCCTCTCCCTCCCTCCCTCCTCTGGCTCTGGCTCGCTCGCTCCCGGCCACTCCCCTCACCTCCTAGTCGCGGTCAACGGGCGTCACCCAGATTTGGACCCGGGTCTCAGAGTCGGCCGCGCTTCGTCTCTCTCTCTCTCTTTTTTACCGCCGACGGAGAGCGGTGCTGCTGGCCCGCCCGTGGGCTCTGACGCGCGGGGGTCGCTCGGCCGGGGCCCGCCTTCGTAGATGGCGTGGCGCAGCGGATCCGGCGCCGAACAGGGGACGCGGGGCCGGGCGCCGTGGCGCGGTGGCGCGTGGCGGAGCGGGGAGAATGGCGATGGTGGAGTCGCGGTGGTGGATGTGGTGGGGTTGGTGGCGAGCTGGGGATGCGGCTGGGGCGATGGGTCGTGTCGTGGAGGGAGGCCTCGGGTGGCGTGTGCTGCGGTGCGGTGGTCTGATCTGATGTGTGTGTGAGCCAGAAAGGTCAGCTTTTGACTGGCGTTTGCGTGCAGACGAGATAGCATGGGCATCACCTCCGCCCTTGTGTGACTTGCCCCGTCGACCCCACGATTTTTCTCTCTCCAGATTCCGGTGGAGTGGAGTGGAGTGGAGCCGGTCAGCCAAGTGGAGCCCTGCCACAGACTTCGAAAGAAAAAAATGGAGTTTGCCGCGATGTTGCGTGCTTCTCCCTCCTTTGCGGCCAACAGATTCCTGGATTTAAAACGGGTTCCCTGGTTTTTTTTTCCTTCTTTTTCAAGACGAGATGAGAGGGACTGCGGAGACCGGAGGCGCTTGTCAATTGCTTGACGAGAACAACAAGCCACCTGTTTTTCCTCCGCCTCGGCGAGTAGAAGCTGACTACTCCTCCACTAATTTATGTTCCAAAGTTTGCTTGCATTACAGGTTCTCTGTTTTTCTTTAATTAAAACACTGGTAATATTAGGAAATCACGAGTGGATGTTGAATATGTAAGAACATATACAGTTGGACCCTCAAATCCGTCTCAAACACCGGGCTAGGCTTCCCGGTAACTCACTCGTCATAAAAATTCGATTTAGTCGGACCCTTCAAACGGGCCTCAAATGTTCGGGCTCACAGACATCTTTCATATCCAACCCAAATATGGGGTGGGTATACGGGATCCTGGCACGTCCATCATGTCGGTCTGATGACGTGGCCCCATGCGGACTCGTTCGAATTCCCGACCATCCGACGGGCACCTCCACCATCGACGCGTTGCGAACGCCACGTGGCGCCACTTCGGCTCACCATCCTTATCCATAGCCGGCTATTTAAGCCGGCCAGCGTCCCCCAACCCTAGCACATCCCCCTTCCTCCCTTCCATCGTCGTCACCCGAGCCCGTCAGCCATGCCCCCACGCCGCCGCCACTACATGATCTAGCAGTGTCTGTGGCTCCTTGCGCAGGTCCGGATCCGGAGGGCCGCGGGGCTACCTGTGGATCCGGAGGAGGATTTTGAGGAGGCCGAGGGGGTGAAGGTGGAAGATGAGGAGGAGGTGGGGATGGACGAGGGCGAGGAGCAGGAGTCATCGTGGTTTTGTCACGACAGATGTCCTCGTGAAAGACTTAGTGATGGAACCATCGCAACTATGTGGTGACTCAAAGGGGTTGATCGGAAAACGGGAGACGCTGTTTACCCAGGTTGGCACCTCCGATTGAGGTAAAAGCATACGTCCTGCTTTGTGTATATTGTTGTGGGAATCGATTACAAGGGTGCGGATTCGTCTGACCTGGCTCTCGATTGATATTAACTTAACGCCTCAACCCTAGAGACTCGCCTTTATATATAGGTCGAGGCTCTAGGTTTACAAGAGTCCGGCTCTCCTTACAATTCGTAGGCCAGCCTATCTCTAACTCGCCTTGTCTCCTACGTAAGGAAGCTTCTGGCGTCTCTTTCCTTACGTGGATCGTAAGTCGCCTTCTCTGAATCTTGGGCCAACCATCTCTTCACAGCCCATCTTGTTCATCGAGGTAGAGCCGCCATTATCCTGACCCGGCCTTATAAGGCGGGTCTTATAACGGGATAATATCTCCAACATTAGGCCTCAGATTGACTTGAATTTATTCACGTCAATAAACCTCTCTTTTAATTATTGGCGGCTCACTTGAATCGCCATTTTACTTCCAACGGAAACATTGCCGGCTTGTGAACTTTTTCTGATTTTCCGCCACGTGGAATGATGATGTCATTTACTCCGCCATACCAAGGATCTTCATGACGTCACCCAACGGCTCCTTTCGATCTTATACGTACAGTCCGAAAATTGAGGCGCCATCGATTTCGAATTTACAGCACCTGTCGTTTCCATTTCCCCCCTCCGGTCCTTAAATATCGACAGGGAATCTTTTTACTTTTTACCCTAGCTCATCTTCTTGCTCCTCGAGCTGCTCGACCTTCGACGCGCCGCCGCTGCATCTTCTCCGACGATCCCCTCCGACGCACGGATTCTTTCTTCGTTCATCTCTGCGCCCAGATTCGATCTTTTTCCTCCGCCAGTCGACGCCGTCAGGCATGCCTTCATCTCCTTGTATAGATCTACTCAAATCGCGTGTCATAGTTCGTCGGAGCTCACCTAGGGTTCGTCGCACCTCCATTAGCAGTGCTGGTTGATGTACTCTTTTAAATGCAGCGAAACTCCCTTAGCGAGTAGTGGAAGCAGATGCGGGGTGAATCTAGCATAAACTTTACTTCCATGCCTAGCCCTTTTCGTGTCTCGCCATTATCATGCGCCCTCACATTCTTGGGCGACTTAGAACATTGCACTGTCCCTTCTTGCTAGTATTTTTAGAATAACCCGTCATTTATATCCATGCAGCCAACCTTTTTTCGGCTTGGGACATTATGTCAAAACCATCGAGATGCGACTGGTTACCTTCTGATATTGATGAAGCCGTCTTACAATGTTTTGTGTCAATAGGGATCTTGCTTCCTAAAGAGGTGATTGAATGGAGGGCTCCTGCCAAAGAAGCTTGACCTCAACCCGCTGAAGGGGAAGTATTAGTTTTTGGAGCCCCCCGACTCAAAGTTCTTTCGAGATGCCCTCAATTTTTTCAATCTCCACCCCCAAGATCCGGGTCCCAATTTAATGAGTAACATGTGCCAATTCCAGGTTTATTGTGAAGCATATTTAGAAATAGAACCCACAATTTCTTTGTTTAGAGATTTTTTTCTATTTAAATCGCCAAACGGAATGTGCTGATGGTCCTAGCTTGGAGCTTCGCAGAGCTAGCATCCACAGGCGTCGTGAAACTGGATTCCCTGTTGCCGCCTTGCCCAGCCATCCTAAAGGTTGGGGAAAGACCTGGTTCTACTGCAAAAACACCGCTCCAGATCACGAGAATCCCCTACCAGGTTATAGAGAAGATCGCCTTCCAATGGATTTTCAACTCCCTAAACATGTGACTTCAGAAGAACAAGCCGCCCACAAATCTATTTGGCCCCGGCTGAGGGCTCTGTACTCCAATGGTTTGACTGGCGTCGACTTGATCCGATGTTGGATTGAATGGCGAATCATGCCTATGAGCCGCCGTGAGGGTCTGATGTGTCCGTATGACGGTAACTTGAACAATGCTGAGCGTTTCACGAATGTTATGCTTGACACTAAAGAAATCAACAGTCTCGTGAAAAAGCTATGTGGTGAAACCAAAGAGGCTTGTTCCAAAATTGGTCTAAAACCATTCTGTCGTGCCAACCCTACTCCTGAGGTAGATAATTTTACCTCTCACCCGTTTGATTTGATACCTTCTTATGTTCTTTGGTAGAACTAACTTTTCCTCTTTACAGAAAAATGCACCCTTGTGGAAACGTAAGGTCGTCAAGCCGCCTGTGAAAAGAGTGAAGACCCTTGCCAAGAAGAAGAAAAGCAAACCCGGCGCGGTCGACTCATCCGTTGTGGGCGAATCACCACATGTTGAAGATATGTCTGAGGTAAATACCTGGATCGTCCCGTTAAGGCATCATAGATCTGTTCTAACCATGTATTTTGATTTCCAGGAAGAAGACGGGGAAAGTGATGCTGAAGAGGCAGAGGTAATTTCCATTTCTTCTGATTCAAGTATTTCCTTGGAAAGACCTCACACGCGGGTTTGTAGGAAAGTCCCTATGAGTCACCCAGATGCTCACTTGGATTCCTTTTGAAAAAGGCCTTATATCACTACTGGAATCAGAGAATTTGCCATCTGCTGCTTCTTTGCCGTCTGCTGCCTGATGACAAAGACACTCTTTGCCATCAGCTACCCAAAACCTGACGGCAAAGAGCAGGCTGATGGCAAAGAGTGTCTTTGCCATCTGCTGCCTCTTTGCCGTCTGCCAGCTGACGGCAAAGCACATGCAGGCAGACGACAAAGAACCCACCCCACACCGCCCTCTAACCCATAACGGTCCACCTCTTTGCCGTCAGCCTGTTACCCCTTTCCGTCGGGGGCAGACGGCAAAGCGCCCACTAGACCTAACGTCGTCAACCCCCACCCCACCCCCTCCCCCCCCGTAATGGCTCACCACATCCCGTGACTCTCTCCCTGCACCGCCGCCGGAGCTCGTCCTCCCTCCTCCCTCCTCCCCGCGACCCGCCGCTAGAGCTCGCCCTCCTCCTCCCTGCGACCCCCTCCTCCACCATCGTGCCCCTGCTCCACCACTGCCCCCTCCTCTCCATTCCCCTGCTCCACCATCGCCCCCGACTCTCTCCCTGCACCGCCGCCGGAGCTCGTCCTCCCTCCTCCCTCCTCCCCGCGACCCGCCGCCGGAGCTCGCCCCTCCTCCTCCCTGCGACCCCCTCCTCCACCATCGTGCCCCTGCTCCACCACCGCCCCTCCTCTCCGTTCCCCTGCTCCACCAGCCCCCCTCTTCCCTGCGACCCCCTGCTCCACCGCCGCCCCCTCCTCTCCGTGCCCCTGGTCCACCTTGCCGCCGGCATTTCCCCCGAGCTCCACCTCGCCGCTGACGTCTCCCCTAGCCACTTGTAAGTCCTCCGGCCCTCCTTTCCTCTCTTTGCCAATTTGCTAAGGGTAATTTAGTTAAGTTTAGTGAATTAGGTTAATTTAGTTAGGTTCTTGTTGCTATTAGGTTCTTACTTTAAGTTGTTTAGGTTAATTTAGTTAAGTTACTTAGGTTAATTTACTTAGGTTAATTTTTATTAGGTTCTTAGGTTAAGTTACTTAGGTTAATTCTTATAAGGTTGCAAATTTTTCTTCAAGTTTCATATAGGCTATTTAAAGAAAAGAAAAACAGAATTGATTACCACTAGTTCCAAATATTGCGAAGAAAAAAGACTCTTGCATTTTGGTTCAAGTTCTATAATGTTCTTCCTATTATATGAGAATTTGAAGTGGACATGTCATATCTGGACATGTGATTTGGAGACGTGATATTTCGAATTGGGACATGTCATGCCGAAATTTCCCATGAAAGAAGAAGAAGAGGAGAGGGGGAGGAGAAAAGGAGAGGAGGAGGAGAAGAGGAGAGGAGGAGGAGGAGGATGAGAAGAAGAAGAGGAAGAGAGGAGGAGGAGGAGGAGAAAAGGAGAGGAGGAGGAGGATAAGAGGAGAGGAGGAAGAGAAGAGGAGAGGAGGAGGAGAAGAGGAGAGGAGGAGGAGAAGGTCAAGGACCTTCTAGCCCTTCTCCTCCTCCTCCTCCTCCTCCTCCTTCTCCTCTTTCTTCTTGATTTCTTCTTCTTCTTTTCCTCCTCCTCTTTCTTCTCCTCTTTCATATTATCCTTGCTTTAATTTCCCCAACAATGACATAATTAGCCCATTTAGCTCCAAAATACCATAATAAGCTCAAAATGGCATAAGAACCTTGGTTAGCTCATGAATATTATATACTTAGCTTGTTTTCCTCTAAAATGGGATAATTAGCCCATTTAGCTCCAAAAAGACATAATTAGGTAATTTAGCTCCAACAAGAGGAGAAGAAATAGGCAAAATGAAAAGAAAGAAGAAGAAGAAGAAGAAGATAAGAAGGACAAGGAGGAGGAGGAGGAGGAGGAGGAGGAGAAGGCCAAGGAACTTCTAGTCCTTCTCCTCCTCCTCCTTCTCCTCCTTCTCCTCCTTCTTCTTGATTTTTTCTTCTTCTCCTCCTCCTCCTATTTCTTCTCCTCTTTCATATTATCCTTGCTTTAATTAACCCAACAATGACATAATTAGCCCATTTAGCTCCAAAATACCATAATAAGCTCAAAATGGCATAAGAACCTTGGTTAGCTCATGAATATTATGTGCTTAGCTTGTTTTCCTCTAAAATGGGATAATTAGCCCATTTAGCTCCAAAAAGACATAATTAGGTAATTTAGCTCCAACAAGAGGAGAAGAGGAGAAGAAATAGGCAAAAGGAAAAGAAAGAAGAAGAAGAAGAAGAAGAGAAGAAGAAGAAGAAGAGAAGAAGGAGAAGGAGGAGGAGGAGGAGGAGGAGAAGGCCAAGGACCTTCTAGTCCTTCTCCTCCTCCTCCTTCTTCTTGATTTCTTCTTCTTATCCTCCTCCTCCTCTTTCTTCTCCTCTTTCATATTATCCTTGCTTTAATTAACCCAACAATGACATAATTAGCCCATTTAGCTCCAAAATACATTAATAAGCTCAAAATGGCATAAGAACCTTGGTTAGCTCATGAATATTATATACTTAGCTTGTTTTCCTCTAAAATGGGATAATTAGCTATTTAGCTCCAAAAAGACATAATTAGGTAATTTAGCTCCAACAAGAGGAGAAGAGGAGAAGAAATAGGCAAAATGAAAAGAAAGAAGAAGAAGAAGAAGAAGAAGAAGAAGAAGAAGAGAAGAAGGAGAAGGAGAAGGAGGAGGAGGAGGAGGAGGAGGAGAAGGCCAAGGACCTTCTAGTCCTTCTCCTCCTCCTCCTCCTCCTTCTCCTCCTTCTTCTTGATTTCTTCTTCTTCTCCTCCTCTTACTCTTTCTTCTCCTCTTTCATATTATCCTTGCTTTAATTTCCCCAACAATGACATAATTAGCCCATTTAGCTCCAAAATACCATACAAAGCTCAAAATGGCATAAGAACCTTGGTTAGCTCATGAATATTATATACTTAGCTTGTTTTCCCCTAAAATGGGATAATTAGCCCATTTAGCTCCAAAAAGACATAATTAGGTATTTTAGCTCCAACAAGAGGAGAAGAGGAGAAGAAATAGGCAAAATGAAAAGAAAGAAGAAGAGAAGAAGGAGAAGGAGGAGGAGGAGGAGAAGGAGAAGGCCAAGGACCTTCTAGTCCTTCTCCTCCTCCTCCTCCTCCTCCTTCTTCTTGATTTATTCTTCTTCTCCTCCTCCTCCTATTTCTTCTCCTATTTCATATTATCCTTGCTTTAATTTCCCCAACAATGACATAATTAGCCCATTTAGCTCCAAAATACCATAATAAGCTCAAAATGGCATAAGAACCTTGGTTAGCTCATGAATATTATGTACTTAGCTTGTTTTCCTCTAAAATGGGATAATTAACCCATTTAGCTCCAAAAAGACATAATTAGGTAATTTAGCTCCAACAAGAGGAGAAGAGGAGAAGAAATAGGCAAAATGAAAACAAAGAAGAAGAAGAAGAAGAAGAAGAGAAGAAGGAGAAGGAGGAGGAGGAGAAGGCCAAGGACCTTCTAGTCCTTCTCCTCCTTCTCCTCCTTCTTCTTGATTTCTTCTTCTTCTCCTCCTCCTCCTCTTTCTTCTCCTCTTTCATATTATCCTTGCTTTAATTAACCCAACAATGACATAATTAGCCCATTTAGCTCCAAAATACCATAATAAGCTCAAAATGGCATAAGAACCTTGGTTAGCTCATGAATATTATATACTTAGCTTGTTTTCCTCTAAAATGGGATAATTAGCCCATTTAGCTCCAAAAAGACATAATTAGGTAATTTAGCTCCAACAAGAGGAGAAGAAATAGGCAAAATGAAAAGAAAGAAGAAGAAGAAGAAGAAGATAAGAAGGACAAGGAGGAGGAGGAGGAGGAGGAGGAGGAGAAGGCCAAGGAACTTCTAGTCCTTCTCCTCCTCCTCCTTCTCCTCCTTCTCCTCCTTCTTCTTGATTTTTTCTTCTTCTCCTCCTCCTCCTATTTCTTCTCCTCTTTCATATTATCCTTGCTTTAATTAACCCAACAATGACATAATTAGCCCATTTAGCTCCAAAATACCATAATAAGCTCAAAATGGCATAAGAACCTTGGTTAGCTCATGAATATTATGTGCTTAGCTTGTTTTCCTCTAAAATGGGATAATTAGCCCATTTAGCTCCAAAAAGACATAATTAGGTAATTTAGCTCCAACAAGAGGAGAAGAGGAGAAGAAATAGGCAAAAGGAAAAGAAAGAAGAAGAAGAAGAAGAAGAGAAGAAGAAGAAGAAGAGAAGAAGGAGAAGGAGGAGGAGGAGGAGGAGGAGAAGGCCAAGGACCTTCTAGTCCTTCTCCTCCTCCTCCTTCTTCTTGATTTCTTCTTCTTATCCTCCTCCTCCTCTTTCTTCTCCTCTTTCATATTATCCTTGCTTTAATTAACCCAACAATGACATAATTAGCCCATTTAGCTCCAAAATACATTAATAAGCTCAAAATGGCATAAGAACCTTGGTTAGCTCATGAATATTATATACTTAGCTTGTTTTCCTCTAAAATGGGATAATTAGCTATTTAGCTCCAAAAAGACATAATTAGGTAATTTAGCTCCAACAAGAGGAGAAGAGGAGAAGAAATAGGCAAAATGAAAAGAAAGAAGAAGAAGAAGAAGAAGAAGAAGAGAAGAAGGAGAAGGAGAAGGAGGAGGAGGAGGAGGAGGAGGAGAAGGCCAAGGACCTTCTAGTCCTTCTCCTCCTCCTCCTCCTCCTTCTCCTCCTTCTTCTTGATTTCTTCTTCTTCTCCTCCTCTTACTCTTTCTTCTCCTCTTTCATATTATCCTTGCTTTAATTTCCCCAACAATGACATAATTAGCCCATTTAGCTCCAAAATACCATACAAAGCTCAAAATGGCATAAGAACCTTGGTTAGCTCATGAATATTATATACTTAGCTTGTTTTCCCCTAAAATGGGATAATTAGCCCATTTAGCTCCAAAAAGACATAATTAGGTATTTTAGCTCCAACAAGAGGAGAAGAGGAGAAGAAATAGGCAAAATGAAAAGAAAGAAGAAGAGAAGAAGGAGAAGGAGGAGGAGGAGGAGAAGGAGAAGGCCAAGGACCTTCTAGTCCTTCTCCTCCTCCTCCTCCTCCTCCTTCTTCTTGATTTATTCTTCTTCTCCTCCTCCTCCTATTTCTTCTCCTATTTCATATTATCCTTGCTTTAATTTCCCCAACAATGACATAATTAGCCCATTTAGCTCCAAAATACCATAATAAGCTCAAAATGGCATAAGAACCTTGGTTAGCTCATGAATATTATGTACTTAGCTTGTTTTCCTCTAAAATGGGATAATTAACCCATTTAGCTCCAAAAAGACATAATTAGGTAATTTAGCTCCAACAAGAGGAGAAGAGGAGAAGAAATAGGCAAAATGAAAACAAAGAAGAAGAAGAAGAAGAAGAAGAGAAGAAGGAGAAGGAGGAGGAGGAGAAGGCCAAGGACCTTCTAGTCCTTCTCCTCCTTCTCCTCCTTCTTCTTGATTTCTTCTTCTTCTCCTCCTCCTCCTCTTTCTTCTCCTCTTTCATATTATCCTTGCTTTAATTAACCCAACAATGACATAATTAGCCCATTTAGCTCCAAAATGCCATAATAAGCTCAAAATGGCATAAGAACCTTGGTTAGCTCATGAATATTATATTCTTAGCTTGTTTTCCTCTAAAATGGGATAATTAGCCCATATAGCTCCAAAAAGACATAATTAGATAATTTAGCTCCAACAAGAGGAGAAGAGGAGAAGAAATAGGAAAAATTAAAAGAAAGAAAGAAGAAGAAGAAGAAGAGAAGAAGAGAAGAAAAATACCTTCTCCTCCTCCTTCTCCTCCTTCTCCTCCTTTTTGATTTCTTCTTCTTCTCCTCCTCCTCCTCTTTCTTCTCCTCTTTCATATTATCCTTGCTTTAATTCCCCCAACAATGACATATTAGCCCATTTAGCTCCAAAATGTCATAATAACCTCAAAATGGCATAAGAACCTTGGTTAGCTCATGAATATTATATACTTAGCTTGTTTTCCTCTAAAATGACATAAATTGAATATTTGTGTTGATCTGGTGGATTTACATGTGATAGTTGTCTCGTCGCTATGAGGTCTGCTGTGCGAAGTCCTGCCCGTGCGTTGTACGAGATCCGCCCCTGCATTTGTGGGTCAGTACAAATTTCATCTCCTCCCCGCCCCTTCATTTACTGTGGCTCGGTTTCCGGATGAAACTTTCTAGATTTAGGTAATTCAATTAATTTATCAGTATGCGTGACCAGTATGTGTCTCCCGTTCGAAAGGGCGACATCTATAAATATGCATGTCTTTGCATATTTATAACCGCCATCCTTTCGAATTGTCCAACATTATCCATCGACAGCCCGAGTATGTGTAGATTGGGTTCGTTTTCCCGTATGCTGTGCTCTGGATCCGATGCAGAATTTCGTCAGTGCCTCCCCCGTTGTTCTCCGGATGCACATCCTCTCTGTTTATTGCGGAGACGTGTATCAGGAGAACAGCGGGGAGGTGCTGCCGAAATTTTGCATTGGATCCGGAGTAGAGCATGGGAAAACGAACCCAATCTACACATAGTCGGGTGGGATTAGGACCTATCTTTACCTATTAGCGTGTAGGTTGCCTGGACGTAATAAAAATGGCGAACCTGATTAACCGATGAATATAAATGCTAAATTATATATAAATATATTTCTTCTGTCTTTAGTAGCTATGCAAGATGAGTGATCATGCGTGGATGTATATCGGTCACCCTAGTCAGAAAGAGATGACGAAAGAATGGTTTGTAAAAACAAAGGAATTTGTGGAAGCCGCATTCGCAAATGGCCAGGAAAGAAACTATTGCCCATGTCCTGGATGCGACAACTATAAAAAGACGACAGAGGCTGCAATGATTAAACACCTGCAGAGGAGGGGTTTTAAGCCTAATTATGCAGTGTGGACATTTCATGGTGAGTCTATACAATGCACAAGAGCTGAGGTGGTCCGTCGTCGCACGGACGAGCATGGTACCCGCGATCGAAGACATGGTGCAAGACTTTGATGATGCTCGGGATTCAGAAGATGAGATGGAGGAATCTGCAAAGGCCTTTTATGAAATGTTGGAGTCTTCAAAACGTCCTCTCCATGAGCACACTGAGCTCTGTCAGCTGGATGCAATTGCACAAGTAATGGCTCTGAAGGCTCAGTTCAACTTGGGAAGAGAATGCTACGACGCGATGATGACACTATTTGGACGTTTCCTACCCAAAGGACATGTCATGCCTGCAAACCTGTACCAGTCGGACAAAATACTTCATGTACTTAAGATGCCCTATGAGAAGATAGATGCATGTGAGAAAGGATGTGTCTTATTTAGGAAGGAGTATGCACACTTGGACTATTGTCCCAATTGCGAGTCTTGCAGGTATCTTGTGGTAGACAACGGTATGGGTGAGAAGAGGCAGACCAAAATCGCAGTTAGTGTTCTTCGGTATATGCCAATCGTACCAAGACTTCAACGTATTTTCATAGTCGAAGAGACAGCCAGACAGATGACATGGCACAAATTGGGCAAAAGAACCGAACTAGATGCGGATGGGAATAAGATGATGGTACACAGATCGGATGGGGAAGCGTGGAAACATTTCGATGGATTGCATCAGGATAAATCGGCAGATCCAAGGAATCCTCGAGTCTGCGCCGCCACGGATGGTTTTAATCCCTTCGGCATGACGGCAACCCAATACAGTTGTTGGCCTGTATTTGTCATTTCACTCAATCTCCCCCCCCCCCCCCCGGCAGATTATGCAAAGAAAGAACATATTTCTGACGTTGATAATTCCAGGGCCCAATTATCCGGGGAAGAATATGAATGTGTACCTGCAACCGCTTAAGGATGAATTTGAAGAAGCTTGGGAAAATGGGGTCAAGACATACGATGCCGCTAGAAAAGAAAACTTCAAAATGCATGTGTGGTACATGTACTCTATGCATGACTTGCGAGCGTATGCGCTATTCTCTGGATGGTGTGTGCATGGAAGGTTCCCGTGCCCCCAATGCAAGGCAGCTCTTCAGTTTCATTGGTTGCAGGAGGGTCGGAAGTATTCTTGCTTTGACTTGCATAGACAGTTCCTGGATCCTGACCATCAGTTCAGAAAAGACAAGAAGAACTTTACCAAAGGTAAAGTTGTCAAAAACTTGGCACCACCCGCGTTCATAGGCCAACAGATCCTGGATCAGTTAAACGCCCTCGAGCCTGATCCAGAGCGTCCAGGGTATTTCAAGGGGTATAATTCAAAACACGCGTGGACTCACAAGCCAAGCTTCTGGGATCTGCCTTACTTCAAAGACCTCCTTCTTCCACACAATATCGACATGATGCACACTGAAAAGAATATCGGAGAGGCTATTTTTGGTACATTGTTTGACATAGATGGGAAGACAAAGGATAATATTAAGGCTAGAGTCGATCAAGAGACACTATGTCATAGACCGTTACAAAACATGCTAGAAGGCAAAGGAAAGCAGAAGTGGTCGAAGCCAAAGGCCTGGTTCAATCTTGGAAGACCAGCTATGAGGGAAATTATCTTGTGGGTCAAAATGCACTTGATGTTCCCCGATGGGTATGCAACGAATCTAAAGAGGGGAGTGAGTCTTGAAAAATTAAAAATCTTTGGTCTCAAGAGTCATGATTGGCACATATGGCTAGAGCGGGTGATGCCAGTGATGTTATGTGGCTTTATTCCTGAGGATGAATGGCTAGTACTAGCGGAGCTGAGCTATTTCTTCCGTGTTCTTTGTGCGAAAGAATTGTCGCCTGGCGTGGTAGAAGACATGGAGGAGTTTGCACCGGAGTTGTTGTGCAAGTTAGAGAAGATCTTTCCACTGGGCTTCTTTAATCCAATGCAGCATTTGATTTTACATCTATCGACCGAGGCAAGATTGGGTGGGCCCGTGCAAGATCGTTGGTGCTATGCAACTGAGAGGATGCAGAAGACCCTTCGAGCTAAATGTAAAAATAAGCGTAGAATTGAAGCATCGATGGCTGAGGCATTCATTACTGAGGAGGTGGAAAACCTTGTGACAGCACACTAGAAGCCAAAAAATCATCATTTGCATAATCTGAAGCCTCGGCACAATGATGCAGACCCTAAAAAAGGTGGGTCCAACCTCAGCCTATTCAAAGGGAAGCTCGCACCAGCCGGTGCTTCGAAACCAATAACGTTGGATGTCGAAGAATGGCGAAACATTTCGTTGTATATCTTCAACAACCTAACAGAAGTGCGGCCGTACATCGAGTGAGTTCTCAGCACATTTTCCCGTAACTTCTAATTCATTTGAACTGCTCTTATTCCCGGATATTTCAAACAGCCGTTACGTCGTCAAATTCTCGGATGGAGCGGTGATCGAAAATGATTCTGTCGAAGAGTATGAGCTTCTGTCAAAGACAGGAGGCGGCTATCCCGGTTTCATCTCTTGGTTCAAACAAACGGTAATTATCAATAATGGACCATTTCATTCTTGGTCTAACTTGCGGCTAATGCAACAACCGTTTCGTATTAAACTTGTAGGCTAATTCAGAGTCTATGGACGCCGAATTGAGACAAGTCGCTAATGGTTTTGACTATAAGGTCCGTTCATTTGAGAAATACAACATCAACGGGTATCTCTTTCGTACCTTTGGCAAAGAGCTATCTATGCCCGACCGGAAATCTACAAATTGTGGTGTCTCTGCTATCGGCGAAGGTGTTATCGAGTATTATAGAAGAGTTGAAGCAATTTATGAAGTTCAATTCTATGGTGAAAACCCACCGAACGTTGTAGTCTTCAAATGTTATTCGTTCCAGCCGAAAAAGACTAGAAGGACTCATGAACATATAGGACTAGTCGAAATCAATCCAAACACCCATTTAGATGTTCCCGATGTCTATATTACAGCTCAACAGGCGACCCAAGTTTTCTATCTACTATGGGCATGCCAAACGGATAAGAATCTGGAAGGTTGGTATGTTGTTTATGAAGTGCCGCCACATGTCAGACCACCTCTCCCAAATGAACAGGATTATGAACCTCACATTAACCCAGACACATATGATGGAGAATTCTTCCAAGAAACACGTCTTTCCAAGAAACATTTCAAGAACCGCCGTGCTTCACCCAAGAACATGGAAGTAGACAGCGACAATGAATCCGACTCCAGCCCTGATTCGGAACCAGAAGACCTGGAACTCGTAGAGGTTACTGATGCGGATGACCTGTCAATGCTTCAACGATTAAAGGAAGGCCTTTCACAACTTCACGCCGTTGAACCCGACGAGCACGTCATTCATGAAGACATGCGTGATAGTGATGATGATGATGCATTTATTGATGATGATTATTAGTTTGTAAGATTCACAACTTAAATTATATATATTTTAATCTTTATTATTCATGTACATATTATTATTCATGTAAGTTATTCAATTTTTTTATTTTGTACTAAATTCTTTTAATCTTTATCATGGCAGGTCACCAGGTGTGGAAAGATGGTGGGCGCTGGTCCAGAGCGCTCGACGGGTACTTCCCAGGCGCCCCGCACGAGGGGTGGTACTTCCCTTCCACCCCTATCTCTCCGTAGAGCCTTGGCAGACAGTCTGTCGACACCACCCGTGGGTTCTTCTTCGTCGGCGGCATTGCCCACTGGGAGAGGTGCTGGTCGGGTAGGGAAGAAGGGGAAGGGTACAGGGAGAGGTGGTGGCCGCGGAAGATCCAGGAGGACTTTTGAGCCGTCCTCGCCACCACCACCAGCTCATTCACCCGAGCATAGGACTAGTATGGTTGACCTGTTTGCGGAGGAGGCTACGGGGACTCCGTTCCAGGAGCCTGTTGTTGACGGGCATTCGTCCCATGAGACTCCGGTCCAGGAGCAGCCTCGGGTCAAGGTGCATTCGGCCCAGGAGCAGCCGGAGGAGACTACGGTTCCGGAGGCTTCACCCGACGTGGAGAGGCCCGGATAGGAGACCTGGCCGGATCGTACCGAGTTGCCGGATTGGACCGAGGGTCCGGGTGGCTCAGGGGGCGGGGATGGCGAGGATGAGCTTACGGATAGTGAGGGCGACGTGCAGGTGGACGGGGCCACCGTGTACAAGCGTGGTAGTACACGTCTCCCGATCGCCCCGGCTACCCGCGAGCAGAGGCCAGTGATTAAACTTGAAGGAGATAGGTAAGTACATTTACCCTTTTTTTAGCTTTTGCCTTCAAGTTTGTTCAAATATCTAATGCGTTGACCTTATCATACTGTAGGGGATGGGTACACCCTTTTGGAGTCCGCAGGCCGAACTCCGTCCTTGGTGTGCTTTGCCGGAAAAATTTCCCGGGGTTTGTCACGTTGCCTGGTGAGGGTCAGGTCCCTACACTAGGATTTACCTGGGAGCACTACCAGGCTGCGCAGGCCCCGCCGGAGGAGATTATAGATGGTGTCTTGTGCCACACGAGGGCCGAGATGGTGATCAAGAGCTTTTGGGTAAATTATCCTTTTACAGAATCTAAAATTAACAATATAGCTAATTATTGTACTAATCGGTGTTTTCACGTTTGATTGCAGACCTTCTATAGGTGTGAGGATGGATATGAGGAGGAGGCGGCCAGGGTTCTCGAGGCCGAGTGTAGGCGGTTACTACAGAACTTGCGCCACGAGGCTCGGCCGCAGGCTATTCGAGATTACTACGCCACACGTGGTATTAAGAAGCAGAAGAAGGATTGCCGCGGAAAGTTTCTGAAGAAGGAGCAATACATGAAGGTAATTACCTATTCTTAAGTCCTTCTACGTAGTTTTCTTGATTTCATTCATAGGCGTAGTGCTGAAAATTCTTTCTAATAACTTACAGGTGCCCCCGAGATGGTGTGCGGATAAGATGGATTGTTGGGAGGCGTTGGTTGATGAGTGGTGCACAGGCAGCTGGCGAGCCGTCCACGAGAATGCGAAGGATCGGCGTAGCCAAATGGTTGGTGTGCCACACCATCAAGGCAGCGCCAACTTACTTCAGTTTGGACGAAACTGGGTATGTGATTTGCTTCATGATTCATGCAATTCATTCTTGATGCTAATATTTTGTTCCTCTCTTTTAGGCGCATCAGAATAAGACTGAGATGCCACAGTTGTACGACCTTTATGGCATGGCCCATACTGCCTCGTACAAGAAGGCGAATGCATTCTCTGAGTCTGACCTGGATGATCCCAATAACTTCACCAACATATCATCCCACAAGAAGCTCGTGGCATACAGGGACGCGAGGAAGGCTACGAAAGGGGATGACTTTAACCCTAGCCAGGAACCTTTGGATCCAGAGCTGGTGATGGTATCTGGTGGCGGGAGGCCCCATGGCTCGATAGCCATTGGAGATGGGATAATACGTTGTCCACTCACTCTTCCGGAGATCAAGGCGCGCCAGTCGAGCAGCTGTCCTGAGATAACGCGTCGTCCACGGCCAGTCGAACTTGCCATCGAGGTTAGTTGTACGGACTAAGAACAATTTCATCCATTTAATTATGTGTGTCACCATAGATTATTACTGTGGTAACGAGGGATGGTGTTTCAGGCTGCTCTTCAGAAAGAGAGAGCGGAAAACCAGGTTGCTCTTGAGAAAGAGAGATTGGCAAGCCAGGCTGCTCTTCAGGCTGCTCTTGATGAGAGGGACCACACCACGGCATGATTGCTTGAGGAGGAGAGGGCCCGGAATGAGGCGGGTCAACGGTCCTTGTACGAGCTTTTTGTGGTATGGTTTTTTTCACATTAGCCAAATCATGTGTGTAATGTCTGTTTCATTACTAACTAATACGACCCACTAATAGGCAAAATGAAAAGAAAGAAGAAGAAGAAGAAGAAGAGAAGAAGGAGAAGGAGGAGGAGGAGGAGGAGAAGGCCAAGGACCTTCTAGTCCTTCTCCTCCTCCTCCTTCTCCTCCTTCTCCTCCTTCTTCTTGATTTCTTATTCTTCTCCTCCTCCTCCTCTTTCTTCTCCTCTTTCGTATTATCCTTGCTTTAATTAACCCAACAATGACATAATTAGCCCATTTAGCTCCAAAATACCATAATAAGCTCAAAATGGCATAAGAACCTTGGTTAGCTCATGAATATTATCTACTTAGCTTGGTTTCCTCTAAAATGGGATAATTAGCCCATTTAGCTCCAAAAAGACATAATTAGGTAATTTAGCTCCAACAAGAGGAGAAGAGGAGAAGAAATAGGCAAAATGAAAAGAAAGAAGAAGAAGAAGAAGAAGAGAAGAAGGAGAAGGAGGAGGAGGAGGAGAAGGCCAAGGACCTTCTAGTCCTTCTCCTCCTCCTCCTTCTCCTCCTTCTCCTCCTTCTTCTTGATTTCTTCTTCTTCTCCTCCTTCTCCTCTTTCTTATCCTCTTTCATATTATCCTTGCTTTAATTAACCCAACAATGACATAATTAGCCCATTTAGCTCCAAAATACCATAATAAGCTCAAAATGGCATAAGAACCTTGGTTATCTCATGAACATTATATACTTAGCTTGTTTTCCTCTAAAATGGGATAATTAGCCCATTTAGCTCCAAAAAGACATAATTAGGTAATTTAGCTCCAACAAGAGGAGAAGTGGAGAAGAAATAGGCAAAATGAAAAGAAAGAAGAAGAAGAAGAAGAAGAAGAAGAAGAAGAAGAAGAAGGAGAAGGAGGAGAAGGAGGAGGAGGAGGAGGAGAAGGCCAAGGACCTTCTAGTCCTTCTCCTCCTCCTCCTTCTCCTCCTTCTCCTCCTTCTTCTGGATTTCTTCTTCTTCTCCTCGTCCTCCTGTTTCTTCTCCTCTTTCATATTATCCTTGCTTTAATTTCCCCAAGAATGACATAATTAGCCCATTTAGCTCCAAAATACCATAATAAGCTCAAAATGGCATAAGAACCTTGGTTAGCTCATGAATATTATATACTTAGCTTGTTTTCCTCTAAAATGGGATAATTAACCCATTTAGCTCCAAAAAGACATAATTAGGTAATTTATCTCCAACAAGAGGAGAAGATGAGAAGAAATAGGCAAAATGAAAAGAAAGAAGAAGAAGAAGAAGAAGAGAAGAAGGAGAAGGAGGAGGAGGAGGAGGAGAAGGCCAAGGACCTCCTAGTCCTTCTCCTCCTCCTCCTCCTCCTCCTTATCCTCCTTCTTCTTGATTTCTTCTTCTTCTCCTCCTCCTCCTCTTTCTTCTCCTCTTTCATATTATCCTTGCTTTAATTAACCCATTTAGCTCCAAAATGCCATAATAAGCTAAAAATGGCATAAGAACCTTGGTTAGGTCATGAATATTATATTCTTAGCTTGTTTTCCGCTAAAAATGACATAATTAGCTGAAAAACATCATATTTTGTTCTTCTTCTGAATTTCTTATTCACATTTTTGCAGATTGGATATACTAGATGCATGGAAGCTGGCATTCATGGAGTTGAACAATGTGGATGGATGAACTTTATATGTATATCATCTAGTTTTCATTTGAGTTGATGAACAATGTCGAACTATATGTATATGTATATATGGATAAACAGTGCAATACTTTGTATGTTGGTTCTTTAGATATATGGGGATGTACATTGATTTATATGTATATCATATATGTGTGGTGAATTATATATATGTGTTGGCAAGTATATGTGTGGTGAACTATATATCATATATGTGTGGTGAATTATATAAATGTGCTGTCAAATATATATATATATATATGTGTGTGTGTGTGTGTGTGTGTGTGTGTGTGTGCTGTGAAATAATATAAAACAAAAAAAACAGGTACTATATGGGCTCTTTGCCGTCTGCGAGCTGATGGCAAAGACCTGTGCCATCAGCTGGCAGATGGCAAAGGTGCCACATGGCACCCAACTGTGCATCCTGGGGTGTCTATATAGGCTCTTTGCCGTCAGCCTCCAGGGTGGGCGGACGGCAAAGAAGAGGGCACAGAGGAGGTGGGGAGGAGGCAGACGGCAAAGAGTGGAGGGGGCAGGGGAGGAGTAGGCAGACGACAAAGATGGAGGGGGAGGCAGACGACAAAGAGTGGAGGGGGGAGGGGAGGAGTAGGCAGACGGCAAAGATGGAGGGGGAGGCAGACGGCAAAGAGTGGAGGGGGGAGGAGGAGGAGGCAGACGACAAAGATAAAGGGGGAGGCAAAAGGCAAAGATAAAGGGAGAGGCAGACGGCAAAGCCTCCGTTAACCCCTAACGGAGGCAACTCCTGTCGGCTGCCGTCTCGAGCACTTTGCCAACTGCTCCTAAGGAAAGCTGACGGCAAAGAGCTTTGCCGTTCGCTTTGGGGGGGGGGGGGGCAGACGGCAAAGAAGGTCCTATGCCGTCGTAGGCTGACGCAGAAATTTTGCCGGCCGTGAGAATCTTTGCCGTCTGCTATTTTGTCTTTGCCGTCCGGGATTTTGTCTTTGCCGTCTGTGATGGCAGACGACAAAGAAGCTGATTCTTGTAGTGTATACTCCAAAGCTCCACACCCGTAGCTCTTCGGGGTGATCTTATGGCGGGTTTGTTGGAAATATGCCCTAGAGGCAATAATAAAATGGTTATTATCATATTTCCTTGTTCATGATAATCGTCTATTGTTCATGCTATAATTGTATTAATAGGAAACAGTAATACATGTGTGAATAAATAGATCACAATGTGTCCCTAGCAAGCCTCTAGTTAGCTAGCTCGTTGATCAATAGATGATCATGGTTTCCTGATCATGGACATTAGATGTCATTGATAACGGGATCACATCATTGGGAGAATGATGTGATGGACAAGACCCAATTCTAAGCATAGGAATAGATCGTGTTGTTCGTATGCTAAAGCTTTTCTAATGTCAAGTATCTTTTCCTTCGACCGTGATATTGTGCAACTCCCGGATACCGCAGGAGTGCTTTGGGTGTATCAAACGTCACAACGTAACTGGGTGATTACAAAGGTGCACTACGGGTACCTCCCGAGCACGGGCGCGCCCGCACGCGCGAGAGAAATCCCATCAGAGATGGTCGCCGGAGAGGATCGAGGAGTCTGGTGCGAGAGAGAAATATACAGTTTTATCGCTTGTGTCCCACGTGTAAGTGAGGGACATGGGATAGAGAGTTTTATTTTTCTTTTTGCTCGAATGGGTCCCATGTTTCAGTGGCACACTAAGCGAGGGATAAAAATGTACAACAAATGTTCTAAAAATGGCCAAACATCATTGACTAGACAAAAATGGCACGGAAGGGCATTTCTGTAAGGGGACTTGACAACGAAGGGGTAAATTTGAACATGCTTCAAAATTAGGAGCAAACCTGAGTAGTGGGTTTGAGTTAGGGACAGAAATGCAAATGGCCCTAAATATTTTGAGGTGCTAAAACACAATACAAAAATGTGGCTTACAATTAATAATTGTGTAGGGAATATTTGCAACCCATCCATGAATTTAGTTTTTAGGTTTGCAAAAACTACTAAATCCACTTTTCCGATGAATTTGAACTTCAAAAGAAATTGAATTAAGAATTGATTCCAAAAGTGATCAAACTTGGATTACCACTAGCATTAGCTTAATCTCCTGGGTTATTGTAGCCTAAATACAATGATCAGTGTAGCATGAATCCAAGGGTGTTACAACTCTCCCCTACTAAAAGAAATTCTTATCCCGAGAAATAAGAGGTAGAAGGAAAAAAGCTCACGGGTGCACCACATTTCCCAACACGCTTGATAACACTGGTCGGACACACTTTCTTGGGTCATGACTGGCCTCGGGACATCAACACGTCGTAGCCCTACCTAGGCTTAACTGAGAGGCCAGCCCGCCAGACCAAATCCTATACACGGAGGGGTCTTGAGCCCATCGCCCTTTGCCCTCCTGCATGTGGTGTGGGCAGCCGAGATCAGTCGTGGCACCTCTTAATACAAGATCAATGGTTATGCAGACCACTCGGGTGTGCGCCGCTCCAATGCTCACGTTCGAAGAGCTTCGGGTGATACAATGACGCCGAGTACCCATAACTGAACCAGCGTGAAGGTTAGTGCGTATAGGTCAATCAACCAACTCAGGTCAAATACACAAACCCATTAATGTTTTGTTAACTGCGATGATGATCAATGGCCCCCAATATGTGGTCCCGTAGCCCCGTCTTAAGGATGTATGGCAAGGGCCAAGAACGCCCGACCAGGCCTTGTCACAATCACGCGTGTATCCACCCGCTCCACGCGTCTCATCATGTTCAAGTAGCAAGTTAAATTAACCATGTGTCTATAACATTAAAGTAATCGGAGGTATCACCCTTGATGGATTCCAGTCGATGTAACCATCAAAGTGACCAGGGAGGAATCACCCTCTTCGGTTCACGCTTGAGGGGTTGCATGACAGAGTCATTATCGGAAGTGGTGAAGGAGGAATCACCCTTCGTAATCCACCTCCGGTTAACTACACTCAGGAGTTAACATGAGGAGTACATTAGGAGGTATCACCCTCGGCACTCTATAGTAGTTCTGCAGGGTCGTACAACCGAGGGGTGTGAGATGATGTGACGGGTCATGGCTTGTCGTTCGTTGATCGAGTCGTCGAGTGTCTGACTCTTCAAGTCGTCGAGTCTTCGATGATCAAGCAGGCGCAACTAGGGCTAAGTGGGGTCAGTGGGGATCACTAATCAATCTATACCAAACATTTAATATGCAGAAGGGTACAACACTAGTTTAACAAAAACAAGCTATGCATGAGAATAAGAGGTATCTACAACAGTAGAAAAATAATGCAAGCATGAGGGAGAAAGAATGGGTGATATTAGAATGATCAAGAGGGGTTGCCTACCTTGTTGATCTGCTACAAAAGGTTGATTGTCACTGGCGTAGTCGTACCCGACAACAATGTTAATCTCGGTGTCTACTGGAGAGAAGAGGGGGAAGAAACAATAAATAAAAGCAAGAACGTGCAACACGATGCATGACATGGCAATAAGGAGTGCCACGGATGAGGTAACGCAGTACTAGACATTATGGATAGAGCGACAAAATATCTCATGATATTTCCCCGGTCTTTGGCTATTACCGGAGAGACGAATCGAGGAGGAAAGTTCCAAGTTCATCGTGCTAGGGGCATGTAACAGATGAACGAATAGCATATTCGAATTCGTTGGATTTGTTTTGAACAACTTCCATATATAAAATATTTTCATCCGAGTTATAAATTATTTTATATGATTTTTCAAGGTTTTAAGAATATTTTGAAATTGCTGGATTTAATACTAATTCAAAAAAATCCTTTATTGCATCAGCATGACACTAGTATGACATCAACAATCAATATGGAGTGCTAACTGGTCAAACGTGACGAGTGGTCCCTAGCTGTCATAGACAGTGGGTTAACGAGTGTTTAGTTTAATCTAAAATGAGTTATTTAGCATAGGGGAACCACATGTCAATGTATTATTAATTAAAATTAATTATCTTAATTAATCTAATAGTGTAATTAGGGCTAAGGACCCTCGCGCCAGATGTCATTGGCCCGGGGGCGTGTGGTATTGGTAGTGACTGGACAATGCCGAGTTAGCGAGTTGACCACGGTAAGCTAGTCAACTCGAGCCTGTGGCCGAGTGGCCAGTGCCACTGGGGGTGGCCCCAACCGGGGCAGGTCAGCTCCAGTGACTGGAGTGTCACCGGCAACCTCTTTTCATGGTGGAGGGCTTGGGCGTCGTTGGGAAATCATGTACAAGGCAATATTTGGCGCGTGGTAAGATGCATTTGAGAGTTGTGGCTTGTGCGCGTTCATTCCGACTAGCGGGATGTGCTGAGGTGGTCGGAGCTTGTTGGAATCGAGCTCGCAGCGGCGTCGCGTTTGAGTGCTCGACAGGAACGGCGCTAGAGGGCGCTAACCGACATCCTAGCTAGCCGACAAAGGTCTATGCGACACAGGGAAGGCGGCGGGCACAAGCCCGGGACCTAAAGGCCAGCGCAGGCTCGCTCGTGTCGAGCTCGAGTGGAGCTGAGCTGCGGCCATGGTAGCTAGCAAACTACGGGGCCGGAGTGGGCTCGGCGAAAGAGGGGAAAGGACACGAGGCTCACCGAGGTCGTGTAGGTGAGCAAAGCAGGCTCGGGAGATGCTCTAGGCGGACATATTTGCCGACGGCGAGTGGCGGCATTCGAGAAGGTAGAAGGGGCGACGGTGATGATGCAGTCACTCCGGGCTAAATCCCGTGGGAAGGACGACGTAGTGCAGCACGACAAAGCCGGGAAGCACGACTACCACACGTGGGAGGCTTGGTGGCTACGCGGGTAAGCAGGCGACGGCGACGGCTGAAGCGGCCATTGAGGGAGTATGGGATTAAGGGGCGCTCGGGCCGCCTACCTATCCTTATGGGTCGGACTCTCTATCCTGTTAGACCATTGACAGAAGTGTTGGATTCAAAATGGACTCTTCTGAAGATTTTGCATGCAATCCAAGGAAATATAGTTATCAGCATATTCCTTCTACGTTGTAACCGACTTTGTGTAAACCCTCACACCCCTAGCCTCTATATAAACTAGGGGGTCATAGCGCATACGACATATCCCGTTATGATTAGGGTTTAGACCACAACATCGATCTCGCATGGAAACCCCGACACTTCTGAAGTTTGGGACGGTAATGGTAAGCCATGGCGCAAAAAGAACAAGTGTAGACAAAACAACGGTGAAGCCGAAGACACGACAGTCAACGACGGATTCAAGAACTCAAGGTTTGGACCATGAAAGAAACCTCTAAGGGTAATCGGGATGGACCAACCGCACAAGATAAAATACGGGACATGCCCTGCGAGATCCATGACACCTCAAACAAGCCCACTACCCACACCAACGTAACTGTCGGATGATCAAACAAGAGAGAAAACCCACTTCAAGATAAAACAAGAGAGCAAACCCGCAACAAGGATGATGAGGAACCTCGCAGGCTGAACAATGGAGGCCAAAAGCAATTCCCTCCTGAGGTCAAAACTATGAACATGATCTATGCCACACACATACCAAAGAAGGAGAGGAAGCGCACGCTTCAGGGTGTTTATGCCATAGAACTAGTGGCCCCGAAGTATAACCCATGGTCGGCATGCCCGATCACCTTTGATCACATGGACCACCCGACTAGTATTCGACACAGGGGTTTGGCGGCCCTGGTACTTGAGCCCATTATCAACGGTTACCACCTCACTAGGGTCCTCATGGACGAATGCAGTAGCCTCAATATGATTTATGTAGATACAATGAGGAAAATGCGTATCGATCCATCAAGGATCAAACCCAGTAACACCACCCTTAAAGGAATAATCCCTCGTGTCGAGGCCCGCTGCTCGGGCACGATGACCTTGGAAGTAGTATTCGGCTCGCCCGGTAACTTCCGCCGCAAAGACTTGATCTTTGACATTGTCTCTTTTGCAGCGGCTATCATGCACTTCTCGGCCGTACAATGTTCGCTCACTTTAACCATGTTCCCCACTAATCATACCTGAAGCTTAAGATGTCGGGACCTAAGTGTGTTATCACCGTCAATGGTAACACTGAGAAATCACTTCGAACCAAGGAACATACAATGGCTCTGGCTGCCGAAGTCCACACCGATAATACAGCTCCAAAACCCAAGTTCACGGTCAAGGAAAAAGGGCTGAATAAGCGAGCCGGAGACCCACAACAGTTCGTGGATTCTTCCCGCGCTCAAAACAAATAAGGATACACTCCCCATGGTAGGGCCTTGCTAGGCATAAAATACTTGTCCTAGAGGCACAATTCCGCGCTCAAAATATCTTGGGCAGCCTTGGGGACCAAATACATAAGGACCAAGTATCCGGCTTTACCGAGCTATGGTCAAACTTGTCTTCGGACAATATCAGGTACTGTCAAGGACCTCTTCAGCAATAAGCTAACATAATTCGGTGACTTCTGAAGATCTTCTCTTATAAAAGGCCCACTCACCAACTTCTACCTCCTCCAAAGGATCACTTCCCGAAGAGCAAAGGCGCAGACGTACAGGAGGGTGCAGTTAAGGACATCAAGCCATCCGCAAAAGACCCTGTGTAAACCTTTCCTTTGTAAATTTATCTTATAGTATCAACAACATTTGCTTGGGCAGATTGAATTGTACGTCTAGACGTCACGAGTTCACCGGAAATAAAGACCATTTTTTACGGTCACATGACATTCATTTATCATGTATAGCCCTTTCTCCTTTTTCCTTTTTTCTGCTCATCAATACGAACACAAGACAGTTTGATACATATTTTAGATATGGTCGGTTAATCGACCGGGGGCTCAACCACAAAGCTCGCCCTAAGCATCACCCCAACACCATTTTCTACCCTGTGTGTTCTGTGTCTTGGATATTGTGCTGTATGCATTGGTTCCGAATTATGTCTTGGGTAAAAAGTTGGTTTATCCGAATCTTGTGCTTACCCCTTTCATGTTCCGCATGTTCTGCTAAAGGGGTAAAGGGAGAACCAGTGCGATTGTACTTTTAGCTTGCCTAATTAAGTACCTTAGTGGAGAAAGCCGAAAACTGTTTGTCATAATAAGTGTGGACTGATTTGCGATCCGATGACAAGTGTTAAACTAAGAATCGATGGAGGTTCGCCGTGTTATATGGAGGTTTTGAACTTACACAAATCAAGTGATAATGGTTTTTAACCTCGGTATATCCGAACATCACAAAACACATGGGGGATAGTAACTAGTCCCCGTAGTCAAGCTCCTATAGTTAAGTGAAAGCATTAAAGCCGCATAGGTTGATTGTCGTGTTTACTTACGCACTACTGCCTCGAGGCACCAAGACGTTGGCTAAGGGTAATAGTACGGAAGTCCAAAACACCATTGATAGCATCTACCAGGGGGTTGAAGTAGACGACTAGAAACTTTCAAGTTAAAACGGCCACACAGGAGTCAACATTAAACAAAGCAAGGCATGATATACCATGCGAAGCAAAAACATTGTATTGCACAAAAGTTTAACCATCAATACATGATAGTATTTTCACTCAAGAATTACATCCTTTGAGTAGTGGGTTTGTATCGCCCTAGCACCCTCCATAATATTTGGAAAGTATAGATCAGGGCGCCTATGCTCCTTTCATCCGGTAGAGGTCCGGTGGCCATCTCAGTTGGCTTTAAAATTTTCCAATGCACCAAGGTCTTCAAGAATGCCATCCGAGCTCCCTCAATGCATACGGAGCGCTTCAGGACGTCAATCCGGGGCGCGATGGCGACCAGCTTCTGCACCAGGCTGAAGTAGTTGCTCGACAACGATTGTGTAAGCCATAGCATGATGCAGATGTCCTTCATGGGTGGCTCCACCATCCGATGCAACTCCATAAACTGTTTTAGTTGATCGGAGACGAGGAGAGGTTGATCAGGGGCTTGGAATTGCGCCCAGAACAGCCTCAGCTCAGCATCCCCTTTTTGGGATGCATAGTGCCTCGCCGAATTTGCCGCACTCTTTGGGAGATCCACAAACGTGCTTGGAGAATGCCATACTGGGGTGGGCAATGCAAACCTTTGCCCACCAAAAACACGTTGCAGTAAGTATCTCTTACCATACGTAATTCGTTTGATTTGGTGGATCTCCTTCTGGTGGCCTTGCGCCTCCATCCGCGCCTCCTTAAGCGTTGCGGTAACAGAGGACAACTCGGAAGCTTACTCCTTATTTTTATTCTCAATGACCTCACATTTAGTGAAGACATCCTTGAAATCTTGCTACACTCCAGTAACCCTAGCCTCATGCTTTTCACTGGCATACTTGGTCGTCTAGAGCTCGACAACTGCTCGTTCGACTATCGCATTTTGTTCTGCAGCCTCTTGCCTCGCCTTGTTCAGCTCGGCATTAAGGTTCTCGACCTCCGCAGTGACAAATACAGTTGACATAAAAACACTCCACACTTAAGGATACAAGTAAAAATACCTCACCTTGATGAGGAAACTACTGATAGTACTCCAGTTCGGACTTACTTTGTGCATCGTTGAACCGATTGTTGAGACGGTCGAGCTCCTCCTGGGAGCTCTTAATCTTCTAATTCATTTCCTCCAATTCCCCGGAGTTGGGAGCTGCTATCGAAGATGACGCCTGCATAAGCAATTCATACATATCAAACTCCCAAGTTATCGGATTTTGAATCCTATGCTAGGTTTTTCTATCAACCTACCACAGTCTTAGGGGCTATGGCTCATTTTAAATATTATATCTGTGTTTTCCGCACTACTTTGACCCTCGCATTTATAAGTTCTCGGACTCCTCGGAGGAGTCCGAGCCATCATCAAACAGGGCCACTCTGGCCCTGCATAGTCTTTTTGGGGGCAGTGGGAGCTGGATCTCCCTCGACGTCTTTGGACACTGCCCTCTTCTTCGTGTGGGAAGAGTCGCTCTCGTCCCCGCCCTCATCCTTCTCCCCCTTAAGAGTAGAGGGGACGTATGTATCTTCAAATTTGGTGTTCGGAGGTCCTTTTGAGTGGAGCCCCCTCGGGCCTCCTTCCTCTTTTCCTTCTTCTTCACCATCGTGTATGCCTTTTCGACCAACATGACCGTTAGTAAGGACGTCCTAGGGCCCTAGGGCAGGGGTGCCAAATAGTTGACCTCCTTGGATTTCTCCAGCTAGATCTGTAAATACGGAGGAAAGAGGAGTAAGAGCCTTACCGAAGGGGAAAATCCAAACACAAATAATCAATCATACCTCTCCGGGAGGATTTGTGGCGTCGATGCCAATACCTTTCTCCTCGGCTGGCCAGGTCTTTTGCGGCTTGAATAACACCTTCCACAACTTGTCATGTGTGGTGCGGTAGAAGTGTTGCATAGTGATCAGGGTATCAGGACTACAAGACCACATGGGCACAACCCAACATTGATAGTGAAGGAGTCAGCGGTGTAGCATGACCTGAACCACGTTGGTCAGCTCAACTTTCTTCTTCACGGGGATTGAGACGCACCTTTGTAGCGCCTCCACCTCTGCAGCTCCCCCCTAATCGAGCCCCTTCGTCGTCCATGACACCAATCTTGTGGGGGTCCGGATCTAAATTGAAGGGGTGCTTCCCACTCTGCATCACGTGATTCGGTGATGTAGAACCACTCATGTTGCGAGACCTTGACGATATCTATGAAAGAACCGTCCGGTCATTGTACCAGGGGGAGCTTGCTAACCGTCACTCCCTCGCAGTTCGCCTGCTCGCCGCTCACTACCTTCGGCTTGACGTTGAAAACTTTCAACCACAATCTGAAGTGGGGTTGGACCCGAAGAAAGGCCTCGTAGACGGTGATAAAGGACGAATTATGCATAATAGAGTTTGGGGGAGGTCATGGAAATACAACCCGTAATAAAACTTCAAACACCGTATGAAGGGGTGGAGTGGAAAGCCGAGGCCCCGGAGAAAGTGGGGGTTTGAACACCACCCTCTTGCCTTCTCTTGCCGTAGGGATGACCTGGCCCTTCTCTGGAGCGTGATGCATGATGTTCGTCGACAAGTAGCCGGCGTGCTTCAGCTCCAAAGTGACACAGGAGGGCTCCCACTTTCCCTAGAACCCGAGCCGGCCATGGACAAATTAGGGAAGGAGTTTGAGGAGATTTGGGGGAGGATGGATCTTGGAAGTTTGGAGCTCACATGATTAGGGAAGATGATGGCGATGTGATATCCCAGAGGCGTGTGGAGGTTATGGTGGCAATTTTATTTTTATAAACCATTGTAATACCAAGAGCCACTCTGCTGCACCGTGAATCTCATCCGTATTGATGGAACATGCTAATGTAAAAACTGCCTCAAACCTCAGATCGAGCTTTTTTACAGATCATTGGTCATGACCGGCCGCGACCTTTCGCTAACAAGATTTTAGGCAGAAATGTTGTTCACAGTCGAACGGTTGGTATTCGAAGCTAAGTCCCATAAATTGTTCGGTAACAGGGAAGTCATCGGTGGCCGAACTATTGTCAGCCAAACATAAAAGAAGATAGGAACTCGCCCCGCAAGCCAAAGACCTTGGATGCAAGGAGCCGCTAGGAATCAAGATGACGGCGTTGAAGGTCAGTTTGGGGCTACTAAGGGAGTCCGGGACTAAGGGATCCTCGGGTCGTTGACGTATCTTCGTGGGTCGTACTCATGGGCCACCCTATGAGTATCATTGAAGCGTCGAACAACAAGATGACATATCGAGAAATGAAATTTGCCAAAGCCTTGATGTATGCTCCAGGTCAAGATGATAATATAGACATGTTTACCCCTTGGTGTATCCGACATTGTATAACCCTAGTACCCCTGGTATCTATACAAACCACAAGCTATAGTCCGTAAGGCAGATTAATATCATTACTCCTAGGTTTTAGAACACAACATACGATCTGGAGGTAGATCAACTCTGTGTTCGATACCCCATCATCAATACAATCAATAGCAGGACATAGGGTTCTACCTCCATCAAGAGGGCCTGAACCTGGGTAAACATTGTCTCCCATGTCTCTTGTTACCCATCGATCCAACATCGACAGTTGGGGACCCCCTACCCGAGATCTGCCAGTTTTGACATCGACGGTACTCATCGACATGAAAGTCATGATAACTATTAGAAATCATGATCATCTCATACATTACATATATCATATCACATCTTGCCCATATCACACCACAACATACCCTGGAAAAAACAAGTTAGACGTCCTCTACTTTGTTGTTGCAAGTTTCACATGGCTGCTATGGACAACTAACAAGAATCGTTCTCACCTACACAAAGCCACAACTCTGATAACCAAGTTTCCTTTTAAACTTCTACAAGGACCACCATTGTCGAATCTGATTCAGCTAAAGTGAGAGCGATAGACACCTACCAGCCAACTTTATAGAAAACAAGTTGCATGGCAATTGGTTGAACCGATTTCTTGTGCGAGCATAAGGAAGGTAGGTTTGAACCGCTTCAAAATAAGGCATGTGAGGTAAAAAAAATTAACATCAATGCCCACAACTAGTTTGTGTTTTACTTGTGCATATCAACTAAGGATAGACCTAGCTCATAATGCCATTGTTGGGGAAAATTGCATGGGAAACAAAAAATACCTACGAACACCCAAGATCTATCTATGGAGATGCATAGCAACGAGAGGAAAGAGTGTGTCCACGTACCCTCGTAGACTGTTAAGCAGATGTGTATATTGTGCGGTTGATGTAGTCATACTTTTCACACCTGCCCAGTCATCACACATGCGGCTCGATGACATCTCCTCCTTCTCGATCCATCAAGAAAGAGAGGAGAAGTAGATGGGATCGCAACCAACATGACATCATGGTGAGGATGTGGTGAAGTAGTGCTGGCAGGGCTTCGCTGTGGGCTGTCTGAACTAGGAACACAGGAGCAATAGTGCAATGGGAGAGAGGGAGGCGCCAAGGGGCTGGTGTATCCTCTTGGGGGCACCCCATCCCGTTTATATATAGGTGGAGGGGCATGGTATCCAACACTCCAAGCCCTAGGGATGGCGCACCAAGGAGGAGGAGTTGGACTCCTAGTCCAATTCCCTCCTTTCCATACACAGGTGGACTTTCCACCTTTCCCAGACGCATGGGCCTTGAGGGACTTGTGTGCCTCGCACAATAAGGCTAGAGCGCCTCCCTTCAGCCTTTGCTGACCCCTGGGATGTGGTGGAGACCTTCGTGGCCTGTCGGACTCCTTCGGAAGTCTCCGGAACCATCTACAAGCTTTCTGGTACAATACCGGAAAAATCTGTAACTTTTCCGGTAGCCAAAATACGACTTCCCATATATAAATATTTACCTCCGGACCAATGTGGAGCTCCTCATGATGTTCGGGATCACATCCCGGACTCCGAACAACATTCGGTCACCAACGTACATATTCTGATACTACTCTAGTGTCACCGGACGTTAAGCGCGCGAACCCTACAGGTTCGAGAATCATGTACACATGACCAAGACACCTCTCCGGTCAATAACCAATAGCGGGACCTAGATGCCCATATTGATTCCTAAATATTCCACACAGATCTTTATCGGACGAACCACGATGTCAAGGATTCAGTCAATCTCGTATGTAGTTCCTCTTGTCTATCATATGTTACTTGCCCGAGATTCGATCATTGGTATCTCATACCTAGTTCAATCTCGTTACCGGCAAGTCTCTTCACTCGTTTCATAATACAAGATACCATGACCAACCCTTTAATTTACATTGCTTGCAAGCTTCTTGTGATGTTATATTACCGAGAGGGTCGAGAGGTACCTCTCCGTCATAAGGAGTGACAAATCCTAGTCTCGATCCATGCCAACCTAACAGACACCCTCATAGATACCTGTACAGCACCTTTATGATTAACCAGTTATGAAGTGACGTTTGATAGCAAACAAGGCATTCCCCCGGTGTTAGGGAGTTGCATGATCTCATTATCTTAGAATAGATACTTGACATGAAGAAAGTAGTAGCCATAAACTAAGTGATACGATCAAATGTTATGCTTAGAGTTGGGTCTTTTTCATCACATCATTCTCCTCATGATTTGATCCCGTTATCAAATGAAAACTCATGCTATGATTAGGAAACATTAACCATGTTTGATCAACAAGCTAGTCTAGTAGAGGCTCACTAGGGACACAGTGTTGTTTATGTATTAGCACATGTATCTAAGTTTCCAGTCAATACACTTCTAGCATGGATAATAAACCTTTATAATGAACAAGGAAGTATGATAATAACCAATTTATTATTACCTCTAGGGCATATTTCCAACAATGGGGCACTATAGTCTCTAATTTTCAACACAAACATGTTTACTCAGAATAAGATGAATCAAGATCGAACAAGCTGAATCAAGATCGAACAAGCTAAACATATTTACAAAAATGGAAAACAAGAAGCGTTCATACCAACATCCATTACCAAGATTACTTTAACAAATAATCGTAATTATTGCCTTTCACTTGTATGATTGAATGATGTGAAAATAATAATAGTGCAAGTGTGTCATGGACTATGCTGGAATCTATGAACCAGTTTATTCACAAGACAAGACAAGGTAATATTGTCTCTTCATTAGATCAACAATAGTACATATGATAGCCACTCAACATTTTCATCGTGGTCTTCTCCTTGCAATGACTCAATGAAAATAAAAGAATTTCACAGAAACACACTGAAACATTTTTGGAGTTTTCGATTTTTTGAAGAAAGTGAAAAGAGCAAAAAGAAAAAACAAGAATGATAAAAACTATTTACATGGAAAGCTCCCAAGAAGAAAAAGAGTTATTTTTGGGTTTTCATTTTTGATACTACAAACTAGAAAAGCAAGAAAGAAAAATAAAAAATAAGCTAGAAATATTATTGGATTTTCTGAAAGATTTTCAAACACACAAAAGAAAGACGGAAATAAAAGTAGACATGGATATACAATGAAAGAGGATGGAGAGCGACAGTTGGAATGAAATATGTGAACATGAATGTAATGTTGGTGAGAAATATGCACTCCCCCAAGCTTAGGATTTTATCCTAACTTGGTAGTCACCATCCGTACTAGCCATCAGGTCTAACATAAAAGTGGTTAGGGGGAGGCACTTGAGCGTCCCAAGCCTAGACCTCGTTCTCCGCCGTGGGCAACTCATTCTGGTAGGTGGTGATGTCTGATGGCATGATAACATATCCATTCCTTGCATGAAAGTCAAAAAAGGAAGGTGCAGGCAACAAAGTAACATCGCGAGTCTTCTCGCTGTATACCAAGTTATAGCGAATGTGATGAGGTGGCTCAGGTTCATCAATAAAGTGGTGATCTATCATAGCTTGGTGATCGAGATAAACCTTAGGCAACAAATAATCATTATGGTGTATATTAACATTAAAACGACTTGCCAAGAGAGTAGATAAATACCACCATGAATTTACCCCTAGTCCTGTTAGTGGGAAGGCGACATGCAATAATAGCTCATAAGCTATAAGTGTTGTCACTGAAAAGTGCACGACGTAAAATGGTGAGGTCAAGGGCACTGAGCGTGCCACCTTCCTCCCTAACAGTCAAACATTGTCCTATGAATAAAGCAAAGTAGTGTACAATAGGACAATGAAAACTAGTATATGTGGCTTTCGACACGCCCCTATGTTCTCCCACTGTTAAAGTAAGAAGGAAGTCCTCGAACTCCTGTGAGCTTGGATCTCTTAATTCCCCATCACATTGAATTAAACATATATGACAGAACTCACTAAGTGGTATCTCATAATGTTCAGCATATAAATAAAAGGGTACCATGTGGATATTGAGCCTATGCACGAAATGGAAATTTTGCACAAAGGAGTTTGTAACGATGTGGTATTGGTCACACTCATATGTGAGGAAGTTGTTGAGCCCACCATTTGCAATGAATTGCATGAACTCTTGGTGAAACCTGGCTTCGATTATGAAGGCAATGTGTGGCCACTTGCATGGACGAACCTCCATCATATAACAGATGTTAATGTCATGATCCCGAGAACCCCCAACGATTCCCTTGGCACTCTGCCTCGAAGAGCCTTTCTTAAAGAAGTTCATTTTCCTAGGAACAAATTTCTGAAATTTTTGGACCACAAAATTATGTCAACAAAACTTTATGATATTGATAGCAACTACTCATATGGACGTCTAGAGGCTATATAATGCATTCAAACTAATTGGAACTCAAAGATTCAACACGCAAGCTCATTTTCAGTAGCACCAAGAGCAGCAAAATATGCAAAACATAATCCACTGAAGCAAAAACTAATTGGAGCAAGGAAGGAGTCACATACTGATACGTCTCAAACGTATCTATAATTTTTTATGGTTTCACGCTGTTATATTGTCTTCTTTGGATGTTTTATGTACCTTTATATCTTTTTTGGGACTAACTTATTAATTCAGTGCCAAGTGCCAGTTCCTGTTTTTTCTGTGTTTTTGACTCTTTTCAGATCTGATTTTGGAACGGAGTCCAAACGGAATAAAAACCGCGAAATGATTTTTTCCCGAACGGAAGAAGATCAGGGCGCCTCTGGGCCAAGCCAGGTGGGCTCCAGGGAGCCCACAAGCTCCCACTCCGCCACCAGGGGGAGGCGGCGGTGTCAGGGCTTGTGGCCTCCCTGGCCGCCCCTAACCTAGATCCTTGGCCTATATATTCCCAAAAATTCAGCAAAAAACCAGGGGAGCCTCGAAAATACTTTTCCGCCGCCGCAAGCTTCCGTTTCCGCGAGATCTCATCTAGTGACCCTTCCCGGCGCCCTGCCGGAGGGGACTTTGGAGTTGGAGGGCTTCTTCATCATCATCATCGCCCCTCCAATGACTCGTGAGTAGTTCACTTCAGACCTACGGGTCCGTAGTTAGTAGCTAGATGGCTTCTTCTCTCTCTTGGATCTTCAATACAAAGTTCTCCATGATCTTCATGCAGATCTATCCGATGTAATCTTCTTTGGCGGTGTGTTTGTCGAGATCCGATGAGTTGTGGATTTGTGATCAGATTACCTATGATATATATTTGAGTCTTTGCTGATTTCTTATATGCATGATTTGATATCCTTGTAAGTCTCTTCGAGTCTTGGGTTTTGTTTGGCCAACTAGATCTATGATTCTTGCAATAGGAGAAGTGCTTGGTTTTGGGTTCTACCATGTGGTGACCTTTCCCAGTGACAGTAGGGGCAGCAAGGCACACATTAAGTAGTTGCCATCAAGGGTAAAAAGATGGGGTTTTCATCATTGGTTTGAGATTATCCCTCTACATCATGTCATCTTGCTTAAGGCGTTACTTTGTTCTTATGGACTTAATACACTAGATGCATGCTGGATAGCGGTCGACGTGTGGAGTAATAGTAGTAGATGCAGAAAGTATCGGTCTACTTGTTTTGGACGTGATGCCTATAGATATAGTCATTGCCATAGATATCGTCACGACTTTGCGCGGTTCTATCAATTGCTCGACAGTAATTTGTTCACCCACCGTCTACTTGCTTTTATGAGAGAAGCCACTAGTAAACACTACGCCCCCCCGGGTCTATTCACATCCATCGTTTACACCTCCGCTTTTACTTTGCTTTGTTACTTTGTTGCTTTCAGTTCTCACTTGGCAAACAATCTATAAGGGATTGACAACCCCTTCATAGCGTTGGAAGCAAGATTTTCTGTTTGTGCAGGATCTTGAGATACTCCTCCACTGGATTGATACCTTGGTTCTCAAACTGAGGGAAATACTTACCACCGCTACGCTACATCACCCTTTCCGCTTCGAGGGAACACCAACACAAGGCTCCAAGGACACGGGGGAAATCCTTTGCATACTTGCCTAGGAAGTCCCTTAAGGCGTAGCCGCAGCAGAAGGATCAAGTCCAATATTCTCCTGTCAACTGCCTATTTCTGGCGCCATTGGAAGGTCTTTTGTTGCAGTAGCAGAAGCGTTTCTGGCGCCGTTGCCGGGGAAGCACAGCTGACATCAGAAGTATTTCTGGCGGCGTTGCCGGGGAGGAGAGATCAAGATCTATCCAAGTAGGTTTCACAAACTCATCTCTTGCATTTACTTTTGTTGCCAGTTGCCTCTCGTTTTCCTCTCCCCCACTTCACATTTGCCGTTTTCATTTGCCTTTCTCCTTTGCCTTTTTGTTTGCCTTTTCGTTCGCCCTTTTCTCTCACTTGATTTCTGTTCGCTTGTGTGCCATGTGCCTTCAATATGCTTGCATCTTCGCTTGTTGAAAATCTAGTGATATGGATCCTCATCCACTAGCTAATCTCTTTAAGAGACCCACTTATGTGGAACGAATTGCTAGTGAGTTGAGGGCACTTGACTATCTTTATGGAGTTTTGCTTCAGATGCGTGAATCTGAAAACCGTGATGAAGAAATTCATGAAGTGATTCACGAGGGCTCCTTGGATGAAAAGCATGATTGCAATGGTTTCACTATAAATCCTATTAGTGACAATCATGCTAAAAATATGCAAAACCCTAAGCTTGGGGATGCTAGTTTTGCTATGTCCACTACTTGTTGCAATAATCATGATTGGGGTGATGACCTTTCTTATGATCTTGAAAATTTGTTCAAACCTCATGATGAATATGATATTTGCAATAATATTGAAAGTGGGTTTGGAGAAGTCATGACTTTAGTTGATGACAATCCCACTATTTTTGAAGAGCGTCAACTTTGCATGCATGTGGATCATGAAAAGAATATCCTATGTGATAGCTATATTGTTGAATTTTAATATGATCCCACATGTAATTACTATGAGAGAGGGAAATATTTTGGTAGAATCTTTCATGTTACCAAATTACCTCTCGTTATGTTGAGATTGCTATTGTCTCTTTCTTCTTCCTTGCATATGGTGACTATTGGTTGTCTTGACAATCTGTTTTTTTATAAAATGCCTATTCATAGGAAGTATGTTAGACTTAGATGTGATTTTCACATGCTTTAGGATGCTCTCGTTGTGCTTCAATTCTTTTCTTTTGTGAGAGCATCATTGAATGCCTAGCTAAGGGCGTTAAACAAAAGCGCTTGTTGGGAGGCAACCCAACGAATCTATCCTTTTTATTTCTGTTTTGTGTTTTCAATACTTTCATAATTCTGTTATGATTGTGTTTTTTATGTTTCTTTTTTGCGTTTGTGCCAAGAAAAAACGTTATGATTAGTCTTGGGGATGATCGTTTGGTCATGCTGGAAAAGACAGAAACTTTCTTCTCACGAAAAGAATTTTCATTTTTTTTCTGTAAGAGCTTTTGAGTTGATTCTTTTTGCTTCTGATTTCTACGCAAATTCTTCAGACTTTCGTAATGTTTCAGAATTTTTGGAGTACCAGAGGTATACGAAATATACAGATTGCTACAGACTGGTCTGCTGTTAACAGATTCTGTTTTTGTTGTGTTGGTTGCTTATTTTGATAAAAATATGCATAGTATCGGGGGGTATTAGACATGGAAGATTGAAATTACAGTAAACCAACATCAGCACAATTAGAATTTAAGTTTTCTACAGTACCTAAGGAAGTGGTGGTTTTCTTTCTTGTAGTAATGTTATCACGAGTTTCTGTTTAAGTTTCGTGTTGTGAAGTTTTCAAGTTTTGGGTGAAGTTCTTATGGACAAAGAGATAAAGAGTGGCAAGAGCTCAAGCCTGGGGATGCCCAAGGCACCCCAAGAGATTCAAGGATGCCGTAAAATCCTAAGCTTGGGGATGCCCCCGGAAGGCATCCCCTCTCTCGTCTTCAATCCATCGGTAATGTTACTTGGGGCTATATTTTTATTCACCACATGTTATGTGTTTTTGCTTGGAGCGTCTTGTATTGTAGGAGTCTTTTATTTTTGCTGTGTCACAGTCATCCTTGCTGCACACCTACAGAGAGGGACATGCACACACCGTGATTTTGTCGAGCTTCACTTATATCTTTTGGTAGACAATTCAACTCACATGTGCTTCACTTATATCTTTTGAGCTAGATACTTTTTCTCTATGTGCTTCACTTATATCTTTTAGAGCGCAGCGGTGTGTGGCTTGGTAGTTGATCTATGCTTTGAAAGTAGTCTCAAAAGGGTTAGTTATCCAAAGGGATACGAAAACTTCCACCTTCGTGTGAATTGAATAGTTAGAGAAGTTTGATTCATCTCAATTAGTTTTGAGTTGTGGTTATGGTAATATTGAAGTCATGCTAGTAAGGTGTTGTGGATCTAGAAATACTTGTGTTGAAGTTAGTGATTCCCGTAGCATGCACGTATGGTGAACCGCTATGTGATGAAATCTGAGCATGATTAGTATATTGATTGTCATCCTTTGCATGGCGGTCGGGATCGCACGATGGTTTATACCTACCAACCCTTCCCCTAGGAGTATGCGTTGAATGCTTTGTTTCGATGACTAATAAAACTTTTGCAACAAGTATATGAGTTTTTCATGACTAATGTTGAGTCCATGGTTTAGATGCACTTTCACCTACCACCATCACTATCTTCTTAGTGCCATGCAAATTTCGCCGGTGCACAAAACCCACCATTAGCGTCCCTCAAAACAGCCACCATACCTACCTACTATGGCTTTTTCAAAGTCATTCCGAGATATATTGCCATGCAACTACCACCATGACATGTGCCACCACATCTACATTGCCATTGCATGATCGTAAGATAGCTAGCATGATGTTTCCAATGATGTCTATGCCATGCTAGATCATTGCCACGGTACACTACCGAAGGCATTCCATATAGAGTCATAGTTGCTCTAAGTTTTGAGTTGAAAGTGTGATGATCATCATTAATGGAGCATTGTCCCATGTGAGGAAATAAAAGAGGCCAAAGAAGCTCACCAAAAAAAAGAGAGGCCAAAGAGCCCACCAAAAAAATGAGAGAAAAAGAGAGAAGGGACAATGCTACCACTTTTCCACACTTGTGCATATTAAGCACCATGATCTTCATGATTGAGAGTCTCTCGTTTTGTCACCACCATATAGCTAGTGGGAAACTTTCATTATATAACTTGGCTTGTATATTCCAATGATAGGCTTCCTCAAAATTGCCTTAGGTCTTCGTGAGCAAGCAAGTTGGATGCACACCCACTAGTTTTCTTTAAGAGCTTTCACATACTCGTAGCTCTAGTGCATCATTTGTATGGAAATCCCTACTCATTCACATTGATATCTATTGATGAGCTATCCACAGCTATCCACTATCTTCTCCTTTTTTATCTTGCAACCTCCACCACATTCCACACCATCTATAGTGCTATAACCATGGCTCACGCTCATGTATTGCGTGAGAGTTGAAAAGGTTTGAGAAAGTAAAGGTGTGAAACAATTACTTGGCCAATACCGGGGTTGTGCATGATTTAAATTCATTGTGCAATGATGATAGAGCATAGCCAGACTATATACTTTTGTAGGGATAACTTTCTTTTGGCCTTGTTATTTTGAAAGTTCATGATTACCTTGCTAGTTTGCTTGAATTATTATTGTTTCCATGTCGATAGCAAACTATTGTTTTGAATCTAATGGATCTGAACATTCACGTCACATAAGAGGAATTACAAAGGACATCTATGCTAGGTAGCATGAAAGCATCAAAAATTCATTCTTTATCACTTCCCTACTCGAGGACGGGCAGGAGGTAAGCTTGGGGATGCTTGATACGTCTCAAACGTATATATAATTTTTGATGGTTTCATGCTGTTATCTTGTCTTCTTTGGATGTTTTATGTACCTTTTATATCTTTTTTGGGACTAACTTATTAATTCAGTGCCAAGTGTCAGTTCCTGTTTTTTCTGTGTTTTTGACTCTTTTCAGATATGATTTTGGAACGGAGTCGGAACGGAATAAAAACCCCGAAATGATTTTTTCGCGAACGGAAGAAGATCAGGGGGCCTCTGGGCCAAGCCAGGTGGGCTCCAGGGAGCCCACAAGCTCCCACTCCGCCACCAGGGGGGAGGTGGCGGTGTTAGGGCTTGTGGCCTCCCTGGCCGCCCCCTGACCTAGATCCTTGGCCTATAAATTCCCAAAAATTCAGCAAAAAACCAAGGGAGCCTCGGAAATACTTTTCCGCCGTCGCAAGCTTCCGTTTCCACGAGATCTCATCTGGAGACCCTTCTCGGCGCCCTGCCGGAGGGGACTTTGGAGTTGGAGGGCTTCTTTATCATCATCATCACCCCTCCAATGACTCGTGAGTAGTTCACTTCAGACCTACGGGTCCGTATTTAGTAGCTAGATGGCTTCTTCTCTCTCTTGGATCTTCAATACAAAGTTCTCCATGATCTTCATGGAGATCTATCCGATGTAATCTTCTTTGGCGGTGTGTTTGTCGAGATCCGATGAATTGTGGATTCGTGATCAGATTATCTATGATATATATTTGAGTCTTTGTTGATTTCTTATATGCATGATTTGATATCCTTGTAAGTCTCTCCGAGTCTTGGTTTTTTTTTGGCCAACTAGATCTATGATTCTTGCAATGGGAGAAGTGCTTGGTTTTGGGTTCTACCATGTGGTGCCCTTTCCCAGTGACAGTAGGGGCAGCAAGGTACACATTAAGTAGTTGCCATCAAGGGTAAAAAGATGGGGTTTTCATCATTGGTTTGAGATTATCCCTCTACATCATGTCACTTTCTTAAGGCGTTACTCTGTTCTTATGGACTTAATACACTAGATGCATGCTGGATAGCGGTCGACGTGTGGAGTAATAGTAGTAGATGCAGAAAGTATCGGTCTACTTGTTTTGGACATGATGCCTATAGATATAATCATTGCCATAGATATCGTCACGACTTTGCGCGTTTCTATCAATTGCTCGACAGTAATTTGTTCACCCACCGTCTACTTGCTTTTATGAGAGAAGCCACTAGTAAACACTACGGCCCCCGGGTCTATTCACATCCATCGTTTACACCTCCGCTTTTACTTTGCTTTGTTACTTTGTTGCTTTTAGTTCTCACTTGGCAAACAATTTATAAGGGATTGACAACCCCTTCATAGCGTTGGGAGCAAGCTTTTGTGTTTGTGCAGGATCTTGAGATACTCCTCCACTGGATTGATACCTTGGTTCTCAAACTGAGGGAAATACTTACCACCGCTACGCTACATCACCGTTTCCGCTTCGAGGGAACACCAACGCAAGGCTCCAAGGCCACGGGGGAAATCCTTTGCATACTTGCCTAGGAAGTCCCTTAAGGCATAGGTGTAGCAGAAGGATCAAGTCCAGTATTGTCCCATCAACGTGCCTATTTCTGGCGCCATTGGAAGGTCTTTTGTTGCAGTAGCACATACCAAGGAGCAATCCCTCAAAACTATTTCAGAAACGGAGCTGCGAGCAAAGGGATCAAAAATCTCAGGTTTGGGAGCAAGAACAGGAGACAGAGAGAGCAACCATGATTTTTTTTTCCGGAGGTAAGAGACAATGAGGGCTGAAGTACTAAGTGAGTGGGGTCCTATGGGACCCACAAGGCATCTTGGCATGCCCTAGGGGGTGAATGCGCCATGTTGCTTTGTGCGCAACACATGCACCCCCTGGGGTGTGTTCAGCTCCAAAAATTCTTAAATATCCCGGAAAAATTCATCTAAAAGTTTTAATACATTCTTAGCACTTTTATTTTTGGGCCATTTTCTATTATAGACATAATTCAGAAAATAAGATAATCATGGCATTTCACTTTATCAAACTACAAATAACACAGAGCAAACTAAGATTATAGAAAGTTGTGCTTACTAAATTCATCGACCACATGCCCCTCAAAAAGAATCCATTAATAAGGTTGACCAAGTCTTATTAACAAACTATTTCCGAGTAACATGAAACTGAAGAATGTTCACATAACATGAGGTTCCGCAATGGGGATGTGCATCTCCCCAACAATAAGAATCTCACATTTCTTCTTGACAGTAGGAAGAGGAAATTTAAACCCTCCAACAGTAATTGTGGCAACTTGCTCAATGGAATTGATATTATTTATCTAAGCTTGTTTCTTGGGGAAGTGAATTGTATGTTGTTTACCATTGACGTGAAAAGTAACCTTTCTTTTGTTGCAATCAATAACAGCCCATGCATTAATTAAAAGCGTCTACCAAGGATGATTGACATGTTGTCATACTCGGGCATCTAAAGGATGAGAAAGACAGTTTGGATTGCACTAGTAGAAAGGAGGGCTTTGTTCCAGGTCCTGAAATCCTATTAGTCCCGGTTCACATACGAACCGGGACCTATGGTGACATTGGTCCCAGTTCGTGAGGCCAGGGCGCCGACCGGGCATCGTGGGCCATTGGTCCCGGTTCGTCTCACCCCTTTTGTCTCGATTCCAGTCAAGAACCGGGACTAATAGGCCGACAACCGTTCGTATCCCCTTTAGTCCCAGTTGGTGGATCAAACCGGGACTAAGGTGTGGTGGCGGGCGTTCGTACAACCGTTCGTATCCTCCTTTAGTGCCGGTTGGTGGATCAAACCGGGGTGGCGGCCCTTTGAATCACCCCTTTAGTGTCGGTTTGTCGTCCAACCTGGGACTAAAGGTCCAAACGGTTCGCCCTCCCGCGTCGTTTCCAGCTATGAAAACTGCAACCGAAGCAGAGTCTATCACCATTCTCTATTCTTCTCCTCTCATTTGTTCTTCTTCTTCCTCTCTTCTTCCCCTCTCTTCTTCCATTATTCTTCCACCATGACATATGATACCGGAGACATGCGCGCACATGGCACGACCAAACTCAGGGTCAGGTACACGAACGAGAGCTGGGTGGTGCCAAATTTTCTGTCACGGTTCCGGGAGTGGGTTGACGCCGCGTCAGAGCATGAGGCATTCTTGGGGCTTGATCTGGAGTATACGGCCAACCCTCAAGGTGTCGCCGTCATCCAGCTGTGTTTCGAACAACATGTCTTGATCTTCCAATGGGCAAGGTAAGTTTTGAGTCTTTCTTTAATCCAAGGTTATGAAAATTGCATGTATTGATCTTCTCTAGGTTCCATTTGATAGGAATATGGAGTTTTTATATACGTTCCATTGGATAGTTAATTGAGGGTTTCTTAATCAATTATAGAATATGAAAATTGCATAGGATAGCAATATGTGTTACAACATTGGATATATTGATCTCCCTAGGTTCCATTGGATATCATATATTGATCTCCCTAGGTTCCATTGGATATCATATATTGATCTCCCTAGGTTCCATTGGATATATTACAACATAGGCTTTCTTTGATCCAAGGTTATGAAAATGGCATATATTGATCTCTCTAGGTTCCATTGGATAGCAAAATGCAGTTTCTATATATGTTCCATTGGATATATAGTTAATTGAGGGTTTCTTGATCAATTCATAGGATATGAAAATTGCATAGGATAGCAATATGTTACAATATTGGAATCGTATAAAGATTAATTTATCTTTAGTTGTAGTGAAACAATTTTTCATTGGTAAGTTTTGAGGCTTTCTTTGATCCAAAGGTTATGAAAATTGCATATACCGATCTCTCTAGGTTCCATTGGATAGCAATATTTAATTTCTTTATATGTTCCATTGGATAGTTAATTGAGGGTTTCCTGATCAATTCATATGATATGAAAATTGCATCGGATAGCAATATGTTACAATATTGGAATCCTATGAAGATCAATTCATATGATATGAAAATTGCATAGAATAGCAATATGTTCCATTTGAATCGTTATGATAAATTTCTCTTTAGTTGTATTGAAACATTTTTCCTTGTTGTAGCACTATGTAACATTTGTTCCATTTTAATTTGTTGATGTTGCAGTAGTGACAAGCATTGCCCAGAGCTCATGGACTTCCTTCGCAGCGGCATACATTTCGCTAGCGTTGACATAATGAACGACATGCCGAATATGAGGCGCAGCTTTGGTATTGAGAGACCAGCTGAGTGCCACATTGATCTCCAAGGCCTATTCCAGCTTTAACATCTGAGGACTTCGATGGCTGATATGGCAGTCGCCTTGATCGATGAGGAGTACCATGATATGAAGAGGGCTTTCCCGAAGTCTCAGCACAAGAAGTGGGGGAAGACCCCACTTGACCCTATCAACATTGAGTATGCAGCAAAAGATGCATACGTTGCATACGAGTTGTACCGCAAGATTAGTATCGCGAACTATGGCCAATGTTGCCTCGCAGAACCAACTTTGGGACATTCTGATTCAGATTAAGATTCAAACGAGTAGTGTTCAGAACGACGAACACTTGTATATATATATATATGGATGCTAGCTATTATTATGTACTGCTTGCATGTATTATTATGTACTGCTTGGACCAATTTATATATATCTAATTTCTGTTTGTGCCATTATATAGTTTCCAAATTCGAATGGTTATTTAGCCCTTTCTTTATTCATCACCACTTTACGTATTGTTGTGAACTAATTCTTTATTCATATTGGTCTAATATTTACTGTATTCAAACTTCTCCATAGTTCATACCCCCCGATACAACCCATAGATACATCGATATAAGCAAGCAACACAAAGAAAATAGAATCTGTCAAAAACAGAATAGTCTGAAGTAATCTGTATAATTCGAATACTTATGTAACTCCAAAAATTATGAAAAATTAAGACAATCTGGGTAAATTGTATATGAATATTGTGTACAAAATTGAGATGAAAAGCACGTTCCAGTGAATTTAAAACATTCCTGGACCAAGGTCGAAAGTTTCTGTTTTTTCAGCAAAATTAAATTGCAAACATCGTAGACCATCCCAAAGGTCTTACCTGGCACAAACACAAAATTCTATGTGGGTGAAATGATGATACCATGCCAACTTTCAACCTATTCAGAGTTCATTTCTAGTGCTTTTGAATTTCTGGGTCATTTAGCTCAAAAAAAATAAGTAAATGCACGAAAAATACCAAATGTAGTTAGAAATAGTTGAAAATTGATGATGTGGCCTTGAATGGTGCATTTTGAACACACAAAAGGTCTGGGTTTCAAACAATTCCAAAAAATGAAACCCCTTTTGTAACAGATGAGTTATCGTATGAAACCCCGATACTTCGAAAGAGATTGTCCGATTTGTACACGAAGTGCGTCCAGTTTTTGCCACAACCCTCTCAACTTTTTAGCACACGCTATGTGGGTGAAATGATGATACCATGCCATCTTTCAACCTATTCAGAGTTCATTTGTAGTGTTGTTCAATTTCTGGGTCATTTAGGTCAAAAATATATATCAATAAATGCATTAAAAATACCAAATGAAGTCAGAAATAGTTGAAAATTGATGATGTGGCTTTCAATGGTGCATTTTGAACACACAAAAGGTGTGGAGTTCAATAATTCCAAAAATTGAAATCCCTTTTGTAACACATGAGTTTTGGTATGAAACCGTGATACTTCGAAAGAGATTGTCCGATTTGTACACGAAGTGCGTCCAATTTTTGCCACAACCCTCTCAACTTTTTAGCACATGCTATGTGGGTGAAATGATGATACCATACCAACTTTCAACCTATTCAGAGTTCATTTGTAGTGCTTTTCAATTTATGGGTCATTTAGGTCAAAAAATCAATAAATGCATGAAAAATACCAAATGAAGTCGGAAATAGTTGAAAATTGATGATGTGGATTTGAATGGTGCATTTTGAACACACAAAACGTCTGGAGTTCAAATAATTCCAAAAAAGTTTTCGTATGAAACTGTGATACTTCGAAAGAGATTGTCCGATTTGTACACGAAATGCGTCCAGTTTTTGCCGCAACCCTCTCAACTTTTTAGCACATGCTATGTGGGTGAAATGATGATACCATGCCAACTTTCAACCTATTCAGAGTTCATTTGTAGTGCTTTTCAATTTCTGGGTCATTTAGGTAAAAAAATCAATAAATGCATGAAAAATACCAAATGAAGTGAGAAATAGTTGAAAATTGATGATGTGGCTTTGAATGGTGCATTTTGAACACACAAAAGGTCTAGAGTTCAAATAATTCCAAAAATGAAATCCCTTTTGTAAGAGATGAGTTTTCGTATGAAACCCTCATACTTCGAAAGAGATTGTCCGATTTGTACACGAAGTGCATCCAGTTTTTGCCGCAACCGTCTCAAATTTTTAGCACATGCTATTTGGGTGAAATGATGATACCATGCCAACTTTCAACCTATTCAGAGTTCATTTGTAGTGCTTGTCAATTTCTAGGTCATTTAGGTCAAATAATCAATAAATGCATGAAAAGTACCAAATGAAGTTAGAAATAGTTGAAAATTGATGATGTGGCTTTCAATGGTGCATTTTGAACACACAAAAGGTCTGGAGTTCAAATAATTCCAAAACAATATAAAGAATCACTGGAAAATAGTAAGTAGGAACAAAAAACTATATTATTTAAACAGAAATGTCAACTAATGGGCCACCACATTCTGAATACGACTAGAAACCCAACTAGATAGTTGGGCCAGGATTCAGGCCCGCAGAAGGCCGAACAGCTAGTGACAGTTTAGGCCCGGAAGCCTGCATATGAGAGGAGCTCGAGACTGTGTGCGCACAAGCGCTTATAAATCACTACACATCTCCCTCGGCTAGCGAGGTGGGACTAAACGTCTAACCGCACCATGGCTGTGCCACGCGCATGCCTTTCGTGCCGGTTTGTGGCACAAACCGGGACCAGAGACATACTTTAGTGTCGGTTGGTCGCACAAATCGGGACAAATGGCCCCCTTTCGTCCCGGTTGGTTTCGCAAACTGGGAGTACATGTATCTTCTTCCCCGCCACTTGGGATGCTGAAAATTGACCTTTACTCCCGGTTTGCTAAGTCAACCGGGAAGAAAGGGTGGTATTGGTGCCGGTTCGGGCGACCAACCGGGACGGAAGGTTTTCGCATATAGGCGGGAGTTGTTGAAATTTTCCCCAAAACTCTCCCATTGCTCGTCGCCGCCCCCGATCTAGTCCTCATCCTCGTCGCCGCCGTCCCCGAGCCTGTCGCCGTTGCCCCGAGCCAGAGGAAGATGATCTTTGGACCACGATGAAGGCCAATTTCACCCTACCGCCAGAGTAACATCCGAATAAGCCAGTTATAGAGCCACTTGTCAAGGCGTGTGCTCTTAAGAAGATGACACATCTATTTAGGAAGTGGAAGAATGGTTTGAAATCAATATTTGTCGACAAAGTAAATACTCTAGAATTTGTTGGCCGATTTGAGAAGATAAGAGATCACTGGCCCGCATTTGTGGCCTACAAGTCATTAGAGAAGAGTAAGAAAATGTCAGAGACAAACAAGAACAATGCCGCAAAGAAGCAGTATCACCATCACACGGGGTCAGGTGGCTGCTTCAAAGCCCGGCCGTTCTGGGACAAAGCTGAGAATTACCTGATTGCTAAAGGGGTCCAACCATAGACATTGAACTAGCCAGAGGGTTCAAGGACTTGGTTCTTCGGGGTTGGGGGAACTTTGGATCCTGAAACAGGGAAGTGTCGTTGGACGGACGAGCAACTTGCAATACCCATGATCAAGCTTCAGAAGTGTATCACCGCAGCACATGAAGGGACGTTCATTCCAGACAGAGAGAATGACAAGTTGACTAAGGCCCTAGGGAATGCTGAGCACCCTATACGAACACGAGGCACACTAGGCTCCGTTCCATGGAAGTTTGGGTTTCCTAACGCAAGCGGTTACAGAAGCCGGGAGAGAAAGAGGAAAGTGGAGCTGAGCGACATGCAGCACATCAAGGCAATACTGCAGAAGCTAGAGGAACTTGAGAGCTAGCGAGCTATCGGCCAACCACCTCAGCGGCACGAACTACCCTAGAAGGTACCCCACCATATCAGCGGAGAAGCAGCGTGGCTTCCACGGAGCCCGTTCATTATGACTTCACGGCTCCTAGCTACCCCGTGGATACTATCACGGAGGCTCAATGTTGCGAGCTTATGATGAAATGTCTGAACCTCACTTTCAAGGCGGATGTCGGCTCTGTTGAACCTGCTCAACCCAACAGAACTTTTCACCGCCTTCCAATTCCACATGTCTATGTTGTCGTGATGGTGGATCAAATAATGGAGGATTTTGAGCAGCTCGAGCTTGACCACCCTACAGGTGAAGGGGAGATTCAGCTGGTTCGTGCTGTGGGGAATACATGTCTATGGCAGAAGGAGTTGATCAAGCTTCCAAACTGGACGCGTCCGCCTCCTCCTCCTCCGATGATGATTTAGGGCACTCCGCTCCTCCTCCGGCGAGTGATCAAGGCACTCCGCTTCCTTCTCCAGCTCCTCCGACACATGAGGGCACTTCGCCTCCTCCTTCGCCTACTCCGGCGCGTCACAGCAGTCCGCCTCCTCCTTCGCCTCGTCGGCAATGTCGAAAGACAAACGTCGCCGCTCCGGCTCGTCCGACGCGTCAGAGAAGTCCGCCTCCTTCTCTCAAGCGGAAGAGATACGCCTCCTTCTCTCCGGCGGCTAGCAGTACAAGCAGAGGCGGGAAATTCAGTCCATCTCTCAAGCCTCTGGAAAAGTTACCATATGAGTGAACCAAGGAGGAAAACGAGGAGATATGGCGTGCCAAATTGAGGGCCCATTTTGCAAAGAAAACTCCACCTCCGAAGGAGAAGCTAGACTCGGTGAGAGTGGAGCGCACTATCAATCAACTGCAGCGTCCACCATCACCTCCGCCGGATTCCAACTATGACCGCATTCTTAAAAAGACATATGCACAAGCGGTGCGGTCGGGAACTACTTCTAGTGATGCAAGGTTAGCAGAACGAAGAAGTGGGAAAACAATTTCCGAGCTTGATATCGTCGTCGCTAATCATCCGGAGATGGTGCCCGGTACCAATCCTGATTATTACTTGGGGGGTGTTGTAACAAAAGAACAATATAAATACGTGCACGGGAAGCCTCTCGTCAAACCTGGTCATCCTGCTCTAACAACGATTATGCACATATTGCATGAGTGGTACATGAAAACTTGCAAGGAGTCTGGGAAAAATGCTATGTATGTGGCAGTGAAACCAGAGCACGAATTCATTGGACTTCCCATGATCACTATTCAATTTGAGGAGTTATTTCAGTTATACAATCAATTGGCCCTCGACAAACAACTCATGGCTTCCTACTATCTGTAAGTATTACTTCTATAGTTAAGTCTCTAGCTCAGCTCGTTCATTGCATGTATATATAATTATCCTCACTATATATACTATGCAGATTGAAGATCATCAAATTAAAAAAAAGCAGGAACCGTCGACGTTGGGTTCATTAGCCCAGATGTCGTAAATGAATTGACGGTACAAAACTCAATCAAAGAGACCGAGGAGAACTTGCTAAACCCGTTCCTTATACATAAAAAAGTGGAAATAATCTTTCCTTACAATGTGAGTGTTGCTGTCTTCTATGTAAACTCGGTTTCACTTACTCGAGGTTAATTAAGTAATGTAATTGATGAGTTATATATGAGTGCATAGAGACCACTTTATTCTGCGATCCATTGACATTGGCAGGGCACTAGTAAATGTCTTAGACTCGAGACATAAAGCCGAAGAGGATTATGAGGACATTACTGCAATGCTCAAGAAGTAAGTTCAGTCAATATATCGTGACCATATCGGCATGCAACTTTCGTTAATTTCCTGATATCAAGTAATCATTTTCTTTGCCTCGTAGGGTTTGGACGAATTTCGCCAATATGGTTCCCGGTCTAAACAAACAGTTGCGATTTACGCACCCCAAAGTTAGTTGTACTAGCTAGTTCCGCGCATCTCTAATTGATTAAATTTTTCATTAATATATCATTACCATGCTTGCTTATCAGTTTGGTTGAACTCTATTCATCTTACCACGTATGTGAGTTCATTCGCCACTCGACCTTTGAGCGGGTCTTCTGTGAGAAATAATTTCAAGTACGTAAATAATACTCACAATTGTGTTGAGTTTTATTCATATATATGCATGTATTGACCCCCTTATTTAAATTAGATCTGTAAGATGCGGGATCAACTCCTACCATATGATCGCATACGAGCAATTCAAGAGAAATTGGCGGGATTCTTTGTTGACCACATCATACCTAAAGACGGAGAATGCCATGTGGATTTGTCATTGGATCTTAATTAGATGATGTTTTGGATTAATTGTAAAAGATGTTATATTGTATATATGTAATAGCATGGGATAGATATACAAAAACTTGTTGTTCGACCAAGCATGGAGAAAGAGAGGACACTTCTCTCTATTAGCTAGATAACACAATATGAAACCGCCAAATTAACGCTCCACCCCCCCCCCCCCCCAAACCCACCGCCAAACCCCAGCTCCGGCTAGATGCTGACGCGTGGATGCCATGTTGTCCCGGTTGGTGTGACCAACCGGGACTAAAGGACCTCCCGCCCGGGCTACCTGCAGAGGCCACGTGGAAACCCTTCGGTCCCAGTTTGTAAGGGAACCGGGACTAAAGGTTATGGGCTTTAGTCCCGACCCTTTTGTCCCGATTCCAGAACCGGGGCTAATGGGCCTCTAGAACCGGGACAAATGGGCCATTTTCTACTAGTGTAGTAACATTTGCAACCACAACGGAGACATCCTCGCAAATATCAATAGGTATTGAACTGGATTTATCATCCATTTGTAAAGATATTTCAATAGGTGTAAGATTATTCAAATCAAGTCTTTTATATTAAGAGAAAGGGACAACACTAACACCACCTCCTAGATCACATAAATCAGTTATTTAACATAACTCGTTTAATGGAGCAAGGTATTGTGGGTATACCAGGATCTCCCAACTTCTTAGGCACTCCACCATCAAAAGAGTAATTGGCAAGCATGGTGGAAATCTCAGCTTCATGTATCTGTATTTTATTAGTGATAATATCTCTTATATATTTAGCATAAGGAGGTATTTTCAAGATATCCCACATGTTCGTAAAAATACGGGTCTAAGAATTTCAACAAAGCACTCAAAATCCTCCTGGTCCATATTCTTAGAAGGATTACGAGGGAAGGGCATGGGTTTCTGAACCCATGGCTCTCTTTATCTACCATGTATTCTATCAACGAAATCCCTCTTATCATAACATTTATTTTTAGATGTGGGTTATCAAGATCATCAGTAGGTTCTATTTTAACATCATTATCCTCTTTTATCATTTTCTAGTTGAGCATCTACGTGAACATCCTTATTATTTTTATGGTTATCATTGTCACTAGGTGAATGTTCACTACCAGGTTGTGTCTCAGCATTAGAAATAGAAACATCATTATGATTCTCAACTCGTTTTTCTATAACAGGTTCACTAGAATTATGATTCTTTTTCTTCTTATTTTTGATGGACTAGGTGCATATTCATTAAATGTTTGAAAATCTTGTTCTATTCTTTTAGGGTGACCTTCAGGTAGAGAGGTTCCTGAGTCATTCTACTCCCCTAGTCATTACTATAATAGCATGATCATTCAGTTTATCATTCATTTGAGAAAGCAAATCATTTTGTGACTTAGCAACTTGGTCTAGTTGAGTATGAAACATGGATGCATGTTTATTTAGATCTTTAAAATCATTAGAATTCTAAACATCAAGTCACTCAAACGATCAATCATCATGGCATTTTATTCTAGTTGATGCATATTGAAATGTTCTTGCTTAACAACATAAGTATCAAATCCATCCATGCATTGCTCAACAGTTCTCTTGTAAGGTATATCGCCCTCATCAAATCTACGAATAAAATTTATCTCTACTAGCTATGTAGATATATCGAGTCCATGTATTTCTTCAATAGGTGGTAAATTCTTGTCATCTTCAGATTAAATACCTTTTTCTTTCATAGATCTCTTGGCTTCTTGCATATCTTCTGGACTGAGGAATAGAATACCTCTCTTCTTCTGAATAGGTTTCACGGGAGGTCCAGAAGTGACCAATCATTAGCAATCTTCAATATATTATTCAATAAATCTTCAGCTTGTCCAAAAGTTTGTTCCCCAAAAATAGAACCAGCACAACTATCTAGGTAGTCCCTAGAAGCATCGGTTAGTCTATTATAACAGATATCAAATATTTCATTTTCTTAATAGGATGATGAGGCAAAGATTTAAGTTGTTGGAGAAGCCACCCCAATCTTGAGGGAGATTCGCTTCTTCAATTTGCACAATGGTAAATATTTCATGTAGAGTAGCTTGTTTCTTATGAGCAGGAAAATATTTTTCAGAGAAGTAATATAAGCTATCCCGAGGACTACCCACACAACCAGGAGAAAGAGTAAGGAACCACTTCTCAGCCTTACCCTTTAGTGAGAAAGGAAAAAAAGCTTAAGTATATAGTAGTAGGGAATCTTTTCCTCATGAGAAAATAGGGTGGCAATATCATTTAATTTGGTAAGGTGCACCACAACAGTTTAATTTTCATAACCATGAAAAGGATCAGATTCTACCAAAGTGATTAATTCGTGATAAACAAAGAATTTATAATGTTTATCAGCAACACATATAGGAGAAGTAGCAAATTTAGGATCACATTTCATTTTCTCCATCATAGATTTTTATTTCAGCTTACATAGCAATTTCCTTAAATCATCTCTATCATTACAAGCAAGAAAGTCTCTAGCTATCTCCCCTTCCATAAGGTACCCTCAGGTACATCACGCATAGTATATCTAGTAGGAGAGTTAGGCATAATAGGTGAATCATAGTTTTCACCAGTTTCAGCATTTTCAATTTCTTTAGATCTAGCAATATGAGCATCAAGCAATTCATTAAGTGGCATAGTTTTAGTTTCATCTAGCATAGTAGTAGCATCATCATTAACACCCTCCATAGTAGAAGCAATATTAGATTGAATATCGAGTGGAGGAGTCATAAGCTGGTTTAAAACAGTAGGTGAACCAAATGTGGAGCTAGATGGAAGTTCCTTACCTCCCCTCTTTCTAGAGGGTATGATCTTAATCTAAGGGTCTTTCAGTTTCTTCATTATGACAAGTGGGAATCTCAAGTGAACTCAATAAATAGATCTATGCTCCCCGACAATGGTGCCAGAAAAATGTCTTGATATCCCACAAGTATAGAAGATCACAACAGTCTTATGATGTCAACTATACAACTTTATTCTTGTAGACTCTGTTAGGCCTCCAAGCGCAAATTTTTGTAGGACAGTAGTAATTTCCCCTCAAGTGGATGGCCTAGGATTTATCAATCTGTGGGAGGCGTAGGATGAAGATGGTCTGTCTCAAACAACCCTGCAATAAAATACAAGAAATCTCTTGTGTCGCCAACACACCCAATACGTTGGTAAATATTATAGGTGCACTAGTTCGACGAAGGGATGGTGATACAAGTGTAGTATGGATAGTAGAAATGGATTTTTTAATATTAAAAATATAAAAATAGCAAGGAAACAAGTAATAAAAGTGAGCATAAATAATGTTACAATGCTTATAAATAAGGCCCAGGGTTCATAGTTTGACTAGTGCAATCTCTCAACAATGCTAACATAATAGAATCGTATGATCATCATCAATGTGCGACAAAGAATAACTCCAAAGTTCATATATAGCACAGAACATAAGATGAAATTGTTGTAGGGGTGGAACCACCTCAAAGTTATTCTTTCCAATCAATCTATTGATCTATTTCTATAAGTGTCACAAACAGCCCTAGGATTTGTACTAGAATAACACCTACGATACGCATCAACCAACTCTAATGTCACCTAGATACTCCAATGTCATCACAAGTATCCGTGAGTTGATTATTTGACATAGATCAAACAATTTCAGATTCATCAGATTTAATCGAACACAAAGAACTTCAAAGAGTACCCCAAGATTTATATTGAAGAAAGTAGGACAAGAACGTGTATCAACCCATATGACTAGATTACCGCATTGTCACCATGGGAATCCACAACTTGAGTACCAAAACGTATATCAAGTGAATCAATAGAACACCCCATTGTCACCATGGGTATCCACATGCAATACATACATTAAGTGATCTCAAATCCAATATTCAATCTGACATAACAAAACCTCAAAGGGAAAGACTAAATTCATGACATCAAGGTAGCAAGGGAAGAACACCGTATGGTCCAAATATATTAACAAAGCCTATGATACATCAAGATTGTGACATCTCAAGAACACAAAAGAGCGAGAGATCAAACACATACTACTGTTACATACCCTCAGCCCCGAGGGTGAATACTCCCTCCTTGTCATGGAGACCGTCAGGATGATGAAGATGGCTTCCCGTGACGATTCCCCCCTCCCACGGGGCGCGATAATAGGGGTACGGATGAGACCACTCCAGAACAGAGGCTTTAAGAGGCGAAGCGGAAGTTCTAGGTTAACTTTCAAAGGTTTCTATATAGGGTTTTTCAATGTTGGAATCACACAAAAATAGAGCCATAGGGGCCCCACAAAGTAACAGGGTGTGCTCACTTTCCTGGTCACCTCCTCATCGGTCCCGTGGTACTCCCTCAAAGTTTCCCGGGCCTCTTTCCATCAATGTCAAAAAGTTTCAAGAGATCCCGAGAACTTTTATTGTCTACACAAAAATAACATCATGGTAATTTTCTTGAAAGCAATGCCACTCGAGGTAGGTTCCAATTAAATCATATAAAGTGCATAGAAACTATATAAAAATATTGTAAACATGGGTAAAATGACCTAAATACTTCATAAATTATGATATGTTGGAGGCGTATCATCTGCACGATTATATTATACCTTAATTTATTAATTCGATACAAGGGGAGCCAAATAATATTTATTGGTCTTAGAAGTTGAGTTATCAATTAAACCACACCTGGAATCTCTTTCTGCAGCACAAGTTTTAGTAGCACAATAAAATGGTAGTAGGAACAATAACAATAGAAGTTTGTAGTGGTTGTAAGAGCAGAAACAACAATACTAACTTAGCAAAGATTTTTTAACTGAAGAGGGAGCTCCTCTCCCTGGTTCCAAAAATCACACTCAAAGTATCTTAGATCAGCTCACTTAGAGGAGCAGTTCACAAAAACAGGGATTTAAAGGACACGAGCATAACATACATCTCTCCCCCTCACCACAAGGGAAAGAAAAAGGCACGCACGAGTGAGAGAGAAGCCTAAACTTATTCGAACAAAGGGGTACTAACTACTGCTACAAATAACTGCATCCATCACCGATGTTCTAAGCTTCAAAGGAGGCGATGCCGTCGCTTGTGGCTATCAACACGTTGGGAGGACCGAGATTGGGTTGTTCAACGCACATTTGTCCCTAGTGTGATGTTTCTTGATCGGCGAATCATAGCACCCATCGTCTATAGTGGTCTTGATCTTAGGGACGCCCTCATTCAAAACCTGCTTCGGCAATAGCCACCTAGGATCATTAGAGGTAGTTGGGAATGCCTTGTCAGCGCTTCCAGGAAGTGTGTCATCTTTGCTTCCCATGTTCTAGCATCAGGACATCCCACATTCTGAGAGTTTTGAGAATCATTCTCCATACATGTTCAACAGATATCCAAGTGGCCCTATTAAAAATCATAGAGTTCCTATATTTCCACAAGCATCATAGCACAGTAGAATTGGCAGTGTTTAGGAAAACATGCTTATTAGAGATCCAGTATCTAGCCACTGATTTGTAGTTACCACCAACAGTAATGTTAAAATGAGTACCAATGTATGACCATAAGATTCTAGCAACAATGCAATCAAACAACATGTGGGATACAGACTCATCCTCTGTGTAGTACACACAATCTAGAGGTTTAATGATGTGTCTTTCCTCAGGTTGTCCCTAGTCATACAATTGTTGTTAGAACACAGCCACAAGAAGACATGAATCCTTGGGGGGAAAAATTCTTCCATACAAATGGGATAAACATAGGTTGCACCCCTCTAAAATTAATTACATGGTATAAAGAAGTTGAGGAGTACTTCCCTTTGTTCTCTAATTGCCAGACTAGAGAATCAGTGCCATGAGACAGTCTAATGCACCTGGCAATCTCCAATAATTGATACCAATACTGCATAAGCTTATCATTAAAGTTCCTTCTAAAGGAGAGTTTAAGGGTGTTACCATCCCACAATTTACTAATGCACTTGGCCTGCTCATTGTAGATCAAGTACATAGGTCAGTATTGTACAACAAGGGGGAAGTGACAAACCAGATGTCCTCCCAAAATCTCACAGATAACCCACAAGTATAGGGGGTCGTTTGTAGCCTTTTTAGATAAGTAAGAGTGTCAAACCCAACGAGGAGCTAAAGGTATAAATAATATTCTCTCAAGTTCTATCGACCATCAATACAACTCTATGCACGCTAACACTTACTTTAACTAGAACAACTACTTTGCGGGAATAAAACTAGAAGTACTTAGTAGGTGTAATCGATAATTTTGCAAGATAATAAAGAACATGAAAATAAAAGATAATTACTATTTTAGATAAATATTTATTTAGTTAGTTGTTTAGTAGAAAGCTTTTTGTGTAACGCAAGAGAAAGATTGTCCATAGGCAATTGAATATAACAAGATAGATACTTATCATATGCAATGAGGGAGAGGCATACGCTAACACACTTTCCGTACTTGGATCATGTGCACTTATGATTGGAACTCTAGCAAGCATATGGAACTACTAAAGATCATTAAGGTAAAACCCAACCAAAGCATTGAACATCAAGTCCTCTTTACTCCCATACACAAACAACCCCCTTACTCGGGCGTAAGCTTCTCTCACTCTAGCCACCCACTATAAGTGAATTATGAAGATATTGCAAACCCTCAAGCGAGATTCCCTCACATGTGTGCCTCACGGAGGGACCCTTAGGACATAACCATATCAACATACAACTCATATCAATAACATCATACCTCAATTAACCCATAGGACAAAAACAATCTACTCAAACATCATAGGATAGCCACACATCATTGGGTAATAATATATAGCATTAAGCACCATGTTTAAGTAAAGATTACAGCTCGGAGAAGAGGGTTTATAGTGCAACATAGAGGGGGGAGAGTTAGTGGTGAAGGCGGTGAAGTTATTGGTGTAGATCGTAGTCATGATGGTTGCCCTGATGGTGCTTCAGCACCATCGCGAGAGAGTGGGAGAGAGCCCCCTCCTCCTTCTTATTACTTGGCCTCCTCCCTAGGTGAGAGGAGGGTTTCCCCTCTGGTCCATGGCCTCCATGGCTCCTGGAGGGCAGGAGCCCCTCCGAGATTGGATCTATCTCTTTGTTTCTATTCTCTTTTCGCTCCCGTTTTTTAAATATCCGGAGATCCGTAACTCCAATCAGACTGAAATTTTTAGGGGATTTTTATCACGAGAATATCTTTCTTGCGACCTAAGTAGGGACCCAACTGACTTAAGGAGGAGCCACAAGGAATCAGGGTGCGACCACGCCCTAGTCGCGCCCTGTTGCCTTGTGAGAGCCTCGGGCATCATGTGGCGTTGATTCTTCTTCCTGAAATTAACATATATTCCAAAAAAAATCTCCGTAAATTTTTATAGCATTTGTACTCTGTTTGTTGTGGAATTTCTACAAAACAAACAACATACAAAAACTAGGAAGTGGCACTAGGCAGTGGATAAGTAAGTTAGTCCCAAAAAATAATATAAAGTGTTACCAAAATTATATGGAAGTTGTAGAATATTGGCATGGAACAATCAGGAGTTATAGATATGATGGAGACATATCAGCATCCCCAAGCTTAATCCATGCTCGTCCTCAAGTAAGTAAATGATTAAAAGATAATTTTTGATGTGGAATGCTACCTAACATAGTCTTGAACAAATGTCTAATCATGTTATGAATATTATGATACAAGTGATTCAAGGCAGTAGTCTATCATTTGACAAGAAGACATCCATACTCGGATTTACTAGCAAACAATTATGACCTTTCAAAATAACAATGCTAAATAATGTTACCCGTTATAAAATCATATAGCCTGTCATGCTTGGTCTTCCTAGCATAAAGTATAAATCATGAGCACCCCGGTGTCAATCCAAGCAATTGGATCATACTTTTTATCGCGCTTCATCTTTTTATTACTCACTCAATACACAAGCGTGAACCATGGATATAGCAGAAAGGTGGAATATAATATGGTTGTAGGTTTCAAAGGGGTAAAAGTGGAGAAGAAAGTCTCGCATCAACTAGGAGTATCAACAGGCTATGGAGATGGCCATCAACAGATATCAATGCGAGGAGTAAGGATTGCCATGCAACACATGCACTAGAGCTATAAGTGTATGAAAGCTCAAGTAAAGCTAAGTGGTTGTGCATCCAACTTGCTTGCTCATGAATACCTTGGGCATGTGAGGAAGCCCATCATCCTAATATACAAGCCAAGTTCTATAATGAAAAATTCCCACTTGCATATAGAATTGACAGAACAAGAGACCCTCTATATGAAGAACATGGTGCCACTTTGAGGCACAAGTGTGGTAAAGGATAGTATCAAAGTCCCTTCTATCTTTTTCTATCATTACTTATTTGTTTTTATATATTCTTCATGATGGGCTCTCTTTTTTGCCGCCCCATTTCTCTTTATTTATGGTGAGCTTATTTGGCCTACCCCATTTTTCATTTTTTGTCCGGAGTCTCATCCCGAATTGTGGGGGAATCATAGTATCCATCATCCTTTCCTCACTAGGACAATGGTCTAATAATGATGATCATCACACTTTTATTTACTTACAACTCGATATGAAAACCTATGAAACAAGATGACTCAATACGAATGCATGTGGTAGTGTACTAGAATGTGCAATGCCCTATCATAACAAAGATGTCAAGAAACAAACAAGCCTTGGAAATATCATGCTAGATATCGTACGATCATGCAAAGAAATATGACAATGAATGCTCAAGTCATGTATATGATGATGATGGAAGTTACATGGCAATATATCTCGGAATGCCTATGGAAATACCATGATAGGAGGTATGGTGGATGTTTTGAGGAAGATATGAGGCTTATGTGCAACAGAGTGTATCATATCGTGGGGTTTGGATGCACGGGCGAAGGTTGCGCCCATCCTCGAGGTGAGAATGGGAAATGCACGATACAAAAGATGGTAGAAAATATGTGGACGCGAGAGTGCACATATCCATGAATAAACATTAGACATAAAGAACTCACATACTTATTGCAAGATTTTATTAGCTCTCCTGAAGCAAAGCACTACTCACATGCCCCTAGGGAGGAGGTTGGTAGGAGTTAACCATCGCACGCACCCCATTATAACAACACAAAGGATTTCAATCAAGGATAAATTGTGCTCCAACTTCATTGCATAACTAGAGATTGTATGTGCATGCTTCGGGAATCACAAACCTTAGCATCAATATTCTTACTAATCAACAATCATCCACTAGTGCACCCACATATTACTATCTTAATGTCGCAAAACTATTGCAGGGAATCAAACATATCATAATCAGTGATCTACAAGTTTTATGTAGGATTTTATGACTAACCATGTAAATGACCAATTCCTGTTGACTCTCTAAATAGGTATAAGTGAAGCATGAGAGTTTAGTTATTTATACAAAAGACCATGCTCTAATAAATATAAGTGAAGAAAAAGAGCACTATACAAATAACGGTTTTCTATATGTAGAGAAACATGCATCCAATGTCAAATGATATAAGTGAAGCAGATGAAGCATTCTATAAACGCATATTCAAATGATATAAGTGAAGTGCAAAGAGCATTCTATAAATCAACCATGGACTTTCCCATGCCAGCATGGTGCATAGCTAAAAAATAAAATAAAAGGCACACGACTCTTTGATGACCCACAAGTATAGGGGATCTATCTAGTACTTTTGATAAGTAAGAGTGTCGAACCCAACGAGGAGCAGAAGGATCTCACAAGTGGTTTTCAGCAAGGTAATATCTGCAGGCACTGAAATTATCGGTAACAAGTGGTTGTGTGGTGATATAATTTGTAGCAAACAACAAGTAACAAAAGTAGCAACGGTGCAGCAAAGTGGCCCAATCCCTTTTGTAGCAAGGGACAAGCCTGGACAAAGTCTTATAGGAGGAAAAACGCTCCCGAGGACACAAGGGAATTTCTGTCATGCTAGTTTTCATCATGTTCATATGATTCGCGTTTGTTACTTTGATAGTTTGATATGTGGGTGGACCGGCGCTTGGGTACTGCCCTTACTTGGACAAGCATCCCACTTATGATTAACCCCTCTCGCAAGCATCCGCAACTATGAAAGAAGAATTAAGACAAAGTCTAACCATAGCATTAAACTAGTGGATCCAAATCAGCCCCTTACGAAGCAACGCATAAACTAGGTTTTAAGCTTATGTCACTCTAGCAACCCATCATCTACTTACTACTTCCTAATGCCTTCCTCTAGGCCCAAATAATGGTGAAGTATTATGTAGTCGACGTTCACATAACACCACTAGAGGAAAACAACATACAACACATCAAAATATCGAACGAATACCAAATTCACATGACTACTATTAGCATGACTTATCCCATGTCCTCAGGAACAAAAGTAACTACTCACGAAGCATAATCATATTCATGACCAGAGAGGTAATGAGTAGCATCAAGGATATAAACATAAACTCTTCCACCAAGTAATCCAACTAGTATCAACTAGAAAGAGTAATTAACACTACTAGCAACCTTACAAGTACCAATCGGAGTCGGGAGACGGAGATTGGTTACAAGAGATGAACTAGGGTTTGGAGATGAGATGGTGCTGATGAAGATGTTGATGGTGACGAGTCCCCTCCGATGAGAGGAGTGTTGGTGATGACGATGGCGACGATTTCCCCCTCCGAGAGGGAAGTTTGCCCGGCACAAACGTCCTGCCGGAGCTCTAGATTGGTTCCGCTCAAGTTCCGCCTCGTGGCGGCGACGAATCCTCTAAAAAGCCTCCTCTTGATTTTTTTCGGTTGAAACCCTTCATATAGCAGAAGAGGGGAGCCAGTGGGCCAGCTGGGTGCCCACAAGCCCCCTAGGCGCGGCCAGGGGGGTGGCCGCGCCTAGCAGGCTTGTGGCCACCTGCTGGCGCCCCTCTGGCGCTTCTTCAGCCCAGTATTTTTTATAAATCCCGAAAAAATCCTCGTTGATTTTTACGGCGTTTGGAGTTGTGCAGAATAGGTATCTCAAACTTGCTCCAATTTCAGACCAGAATTCCAGCTGCCGGCATTCTCCCTCTTCATGTAAACCTTGCAAAATAAGAGAGAAAAGGCATAAGTATTGTACCGTGAAGTGAAATAACAGCCCCAAAAGCAATAAATATCAACATGAAAGCATGATGCAAAATGGATGTATCAACTCCCCCAAGCTTAGACCTTGCTTGTCCTCAAGCAAAAGCCTAGCTCAATAAATATGTCCACATGTTTACGGAGAGAGGTGTCGACAAAACAAGATACGAACATGCATGCATCATGATCATGATCAAAACAACAATACCAACATATAATCTGTCATGCTAAAGTGACAATTCCTTCACAAAGTAAAGTATGGATCAAGAACCTTACCGAGAAGTAACAACCGATAGCCTGTAGTCATTGAAGCAATTGCAATTTATCACAACATCAGAAAGAGTCAAATAAGAGCTTGTAAAGCAAATCCACATACTCAATGATCTTTTCATTCTCTACAATTGCTACAACTCACGTGGTACTCATGAGATCAAAGTTTCAGCTGGACACAGAGAAATATAGGGGCTTATAGTTTTGCCTCCCAACTGCTTACCTCAAGGGTAATGTCAACAACAATAATTCATGAACGCTTACCTCCAAGTTGACATATGAATATAGATCTTTCCCTAGCATATGACGTTATCCAAGATAAAGGCGAAACAAGGAATTGGTGAAGATCACCATGACTCTTTCAAGGGCAAAAAGTAAAGGTAGAAGATAGGCCCTTCGCAGAGGGAAGCAGAGGTTGTCAGGCGCTTTTGAGGTTTGGATGCGTGTCCTCTTAGTGCGGAGGAACATCACTTTATATTGCCTCCTGTGATAAAGAACTTTATTATGCATTCTGTCGCTTTTATGTCTTCCTCATCACAGGTTCGTACAAAGCTTATTTTCCACACACTAATAGGTCAGACATATTAGGGAGCAATTTTTATTGCTTGCACCGATGACAACTTACTTGAGGGATCTTATTCAGTCCATAGGTAGGTATGGTGGACTCTCATGGCAAAATTGGGTTGAAGGTTTATGGATGCACAAGTAGTATTTCTACTTGGTGCGGGAGTTTTGGCTAATATGAGGTGGAAGCAATCGTCACATGCTAAGGGATCTATAGTCATATAACATTGTTCGAAACCAAGCAAACACAATTCATTATGTTGTCTTCCTTGTCCAACATCTAGTTCTAGGCATGTAATAGTTTAGCGGGTGTTCACAATCATAGATGGTGTCAAAGATGATATATTTATATGTGAACCTCTCCTTCTTTATCACTTCCTATTAATTGCAACAATGACCAAGGTCTATGTTTGTCTACCCTCAACAAGTTACAATCAACATTCTTTTTATATGTGAAGCCATCACTTCCCATAAGATCATTACATGATCTTTCATGCTTTTGTTCTTTTCTCACTCTTTTGATCATGGCAAGAGGCAAAGCCCTTCAACTAAGACACTCTTTATTATATGGCTCACGAGCTCGAATACATCGGGGGTGACACAAAGCCAAACTCAAGACTAAAACACTAAGACTTTTAATCTACTAGAGAAAAAGAAAACTAAAAAGGAACAAACTAAAACAAAGGTAAAGGCAAAAGATGTGATGGTGATACGATACCGGGGAAACTCCCCCAAGCTTGGCACAAGCCAAGGGGATTGCCCATACCCATGTTGAGTTGTCTTCCTTTGGAGGTGATAGTGGTGGAGTTGCTTTGTCCTTTGATTCCAAGAGGGCCACCAATCTTTGAATTATACCTTGGAGATTTGTGATATGTTTCTCCAGGAAAACAACTTCATGAGTGAGATAAGTATTGCGAGCACGAGTTGTTTCACAAAACCTCAAGAGTTCAATAAAGGACGAAGACTGTAGGTGGAGGTAGGGTTGGAGGAAATCCACTTCTTCAACTTCTTCCTTCTTGAATGCAGATTGTGCTTCGTCCCACACCTGATTCTCCTTCTTAGTTTTGCCCTTGGCTTCTTTAGGTGGCCTTTCCCTGGCCTCCATGACCTCCATTCTTTTCAGATCAGCATTTACTTCTCCATAGACTTGAGGGAGATTTTTGTCCCCCTCAGATTCCTGGGACGACATCTTGCTCTAAATCTGCGGCAGAAGACAGGCTCGAAACGAAAACAGAGGAAATCTACGTGATACAAGGGTTAGACCTTACGGGAGAATATAGAATGATTTGTCCAGACCAGAAGGAGTACTCCGCACGAAAAAGGAGTCCGGGAGGCACACGAGGTGGCGACAAGCCCCCCAGGCGCGGCCAGGGGGTGAGCCCGCGCCTGGCAGGCTTGTCGCCTCCTCGCGTGCTTTCCGGACTACTTCCTATTTTCTATTTTTTCAAATATTCCAAAACGGAGAAAAATTCCTACTCAAAAAGTTTTGGAATCTGTTTTCTTACCGAATCACATACCTCTTCGTTTTCGGAGTCTGAAACAGCCTGATAAATATCCCTTAGGTATTCTTCTGAAGTTATGGTATTGATAATATTGCTTTCAACATTTATGGGAGTACGTGAGATATAATGCTTGATTCTCTGCCCATTTACAACTCTCGGACAATTACCTTCCGTGTTGTTGATCTTGATAGCACCGGAACGATATACTTCCTCAACAATATAGGGACCTTCCCATTTATAGAGAAGCTAGCCTGCAAAAAATCTTAAATAAGAATTATATAGCAAGACATAATCACCTACATTGAACTCGCGCTTTTGTATCCTCTTATCATGCCACCTCTTAACCTTTTCTTTGAACAACTTGGCATTCTCATATGCCTGAGTTCTCCATTCATCAAGCGAGCTAATATCAAATAACCTCTTCTCACTAGCAAGTTTGAAATCAAAGTTGAGCTCTTTGATTGCCCAATAAGCTTTATGCTCTAGCTCAAGAGGTAAATGACATGCTTTACCGTACACCATTTTGTACGGAGACATGCCCATGGGATTCTTATAGGCAGTTCTATAAGCCCACAGTGCATCATTGAGCTTCTTAGACCAATTCTTTCTAGACCTGTTGAAAGTCTTTTTTAGAATTAGTTTAATATCTCTATTGCTTAGCTCTACTTGACCACTAGACTGAGGGTGATAGGGAGACGCAATTCTATGGTTAACATCATACTTAGCAAGCGTTTTACGGAAAGCACCATGAATGAAATGTGAACCATCGTCGGTCATTAGATATCTAGGGACTCCAAATCTAGGGAAAATAACTTCTTTAAGCATCCTGATAGAAGTGTTGTGATCAACACTACTAGTGGGGATAGCTTCTACCCACTTAGTGACATAATCAGCAACAACTAGGATATGAGTATACCCGTTCGATTTTGGAAAAGGTCCCATATAATCAAAGCCCCAGACATCAAATGGTTCAATGACAAGTGAATAGTTCATAGGCATTTCCAGATGTTTACCGATATTACCCACTCTTTGACATTCGTCACAAGACAAGACAAACTTACGGGCATCCTTGAAGAGAGTGGGCAAATAGAAACCTGATTCCAATACCTTGTGTGCAGTTCTATCTCCCGCGTGGTGTCCTCCGTAGGCCTCGGAGTGACACTTCTATAGGATCTGTCCCTGTTCATGTTCAGGTAGACAACGTCTAATAACACCATCTACTCCTTCCTTATAAAGGTGAGGATCATCCCAAAAGTAATGTCTCAAGTCCAAGAAGAATTTCTTCTTTTGCTGGTATGTGAAACTAGGTGTATATATTTTGCAACAATATAGTATGCATAATCCGCATACCACGGTGCACTACGTGAAGCATTGATGACATTCAATTGCTCACATGGAAAGCTATCATCAATAGGTTGTGGGTCATCAAGAATGTTCTCCAACCTATACAAGTTATTTGCTACTGGGTTATCAGCACCCTTCCTATCGACAACATGCAAATCAAATTCTTGTAGCAAGAGAACCCATCTGATAAGTCTAGGTTTAGCGTCCTTCTTCTCCATGAGGTACTTAATAGCAGTGTGACCAGTGTGAATAGTGACTTTGGAATCAACTATGTAAGACCTGAACTTTTCACATGCAAACACGACTGCTAAAATTTCCTTTTCCGTAGTGGCATAGTTTCTTTGGGCATTGTCTAGAGTTTTACTAACATAGTGAATAACATTCAACTTCTTATCAACTCTTTTCCCTAGGACAGCACCAACAGCATAATCACTAGCATCACACATGATTTCAAAAGGTAAGTTCCAATCAGGTGGTTGAACAATAGGTGCAGTTATCAAAGCCTTCTTAAGTATTTCGAAGGCTTCCTCACAATCATCATCAAAGACAAAAGGAATATACTTTTGCAAGAGATTGGTAAGAGGCCTAGAAATCTTAGAGAAGTCTTTAATGAGCCTTCTATAGAAACCAGCATGACCAAGGAAACTTCTTATACCTTTGATATCTGTGGGGTATGGCATTTTCTCGATTGCATCAACCTTAGCCTTATCGACTTCAATACCTCTTTCAGAAATTTTATGTTCCAAGAGGATGCCTTCATTAACCATAAAGTGACACTTCTCCCAATTCAAGACAAAATTGGTGTCTTTACATCTCTGCAAGACTCGATAAAGGTTGCTGAGGCAATCATCAAAGGAAGACCCGTAAACAGAGAAGTCATCCATGGAAACCTCAACAATCTTTTCACAAAAGTCAGAGAATATAGCCATCATACATCTTTGAAAGGTGGCAGGTGCATTACATAAGCCAAAAGGCATATGTCTATAAGCAAAGGTACCGAAAGGGCAGGTGAAAGTGGTTTTCTCCTGATCATATTGTGCAACTGGTATTTGGGAGAAACCAGAATAACCGTCTAGAAAGTAGAAGTGTGTTAGTTTAGACAGTCTTTCTAGCATTTGGTCGATAAAAGGCAAAGGGTAATGATCTTTCCTAGTGGCTTTATTCAATTTCCTAAAATCGATCAGCATCCTATAGCTAGTAATAATCCTCTGTGGGATCAATTCATCCTTATCATTAGGGACAACGGTAATGCCTCCCTTCTTAGGGACGCAATGCACGGGACTCACCCAATCACTATGATCAACATGATAGATAATACCCGCTTCCAGGATCTTTAGTATTTCTTTTCTCACTACTTCTTTCATCTTAGGATTTAATCTCCTTTGATGATCAACAACTGGTTTGGAATCAGGATCAGTTTTAACCTTGTGCTGGCATAGAGTGGGACTAATGCCCTTAAGATCATCAAGAGTATATCCAATAGCAGCACGGTGCTTCCTCGGAGTTTTTAGTAACGTCTTTTCTTCATGCTCTGAGAGGCTAGCACTAATAATAACAAGATATATCTCTTTTTCATCAAGATAAGCATACTTAAGAGTATCAGGTAACTGTTTAAGCTCGAACTCGGGATCACCCTTTGGTGGGGGTGGATCCCCAAGCAGTTCAACACGCAAGTTATTCTTAAGGATAGGATATTGTTCTAAGACAACTCTATCTATCTCATCCCTTTCATCCTTATGGATATCATTTTCATGCTCAAGCAAGTATTGCTCTAAGGGATCAGTAGGAGGCACGGCAATAGAAGCTAAGGCAATAGTTTCATCCTTACTAGGCAACTCTTTTTCATGAGGTTGTCTACCAAACTTGGAGAAATTGAACTCATGTGACACACCTTCAAAGCCAACAGTGATAGTTTGCTTCTCACAGTCAATATGAGCATTGACGGCATTGAAAAAGGGTATGCCAAATATGATGGGACAAAAGCTATCTTGTGTGGTAGCAAGAACGAGGAAATCAGCAGGATACTTCGTTTTACCACACAAGACTTCAACATCCCTAACAATTCCCACAAGGCAGATAGTATCTCTATTGGCAAGCTGAATAGTGACATCAATAGACTCTATCTCAACAGATGCAATCTCATCGTTGATTTCATCATATAAGGATTGAGGTATTGCACTAACACTAGCACCCACGTCACATAAACCATGATAGCAATGATCTCCTATCTTAACAGAAACAACAAGCGCACCAACAATAGGCCTATGTTTGTCTCTAGCGTGAGGTTTAGCAATTCTAGTAGCATCTTCACAGAAGTGAATATTATGTCCCTCAACATCATTGGACAGAAGATCTTTCATAATAGCAATTCTAGGTTCAACTCTAATTTGCTCAGGGGGTGTAGGTGTTCTAATGTAGCCCCTATGTATGACAGTTGAAGCTTTAGAATGATCCTTTATCCTAACACAAAAAGGTGGTTTCTCAATGTAAGCACTGGGAACAATAGGATCATTATAGGCAATGACTTTCTCTTCAACTGGATTGGGTTTAACTACATTGACTTCTAAAGGAGGATGATATTTAAACCACTTCTCTTTGGGGAGATCAATATGAGCAGCAAATGATTGACACAATGAAGCTACTATCTAAGAGTCAAGTCCATACTTAGCGCTAAAATCACTAAAGGTATTTGTTTCAACAAAGGATTTAACGCAATCAAACTTGAAATTCATACCTCACTCCTTACCTTGTTCAAGCTCCCAATCTTCAGAGTTGCGTTTAATTCTCTCCAATAAATTCCATCTGAAGTCAATATCTCTTTTCATAAAATAATCGGTACAAGAAGTGTCAAGCATGGTGCGATCATCATGAGAAAGCCGAGCATAGAAGTTCCGAATGATAATTTCTCTCGAGAGCTCATGGTTGGGGCATGAATATGACATTGATTTAAGCCTCCCCCGAGCTTGAGCGATGCTTTCTGTGTCACGAGGCCAAAAATTATAAATATAATTCCGATCACGATGTACTAAATGCATAGGATAAAACTTTTGATGAAATTCCAATTTCAACCGATTGTAGTTCCATGATCCAGTATCATCACATAGCCTATACCATGTCTACGCCTTATCCTTCAAAGATAAAGGAAAAGAACTTCTTCTTGACCTCATCCTCGGGCAAACCTGCAAGCTTAAATAAACCACAAACTTCATCTACATAGATTAGATGCAAGTCTGGATGTGATGTTCCATTTCCTGTAAAAGGATTAGCCAACAGTTTCTCAAGCATACCCGAAGGAAATTCAAAGCAAATATTTTCAGTAGGTGCGGCAGCTTGAGGAGCAACTCTTTGTGCTTCCGTTCGAGATGAAGATACCCCGAACAAGCCCCTCAAAGGAATAGTTTCCATAGTGAAAAGTAACAATAAATTTTAGCACACTATATGAATGTTTCCTTACCAAGTTCCACTTACCAAAGGCGCTTCACTCCCTGGCAATGGCTCCAGAAAAGAGTCTTGATGACCCACAAGTATAGGGGCTCTATCATAGTCCTTTCGATAAGTAAGAGTGTCGAACCCAACGAGGAGCAGAAGGATCTCACAAGTGGTTTTCAGCAAGGTAATATCTGCAGGCACTGAAATTATCGGTAACAAGTGGTTGTGTGGTGAGATGATTCGTAGCAAGCAACAAGTAACAAAAAGTAGCAACGGTGAAGCAAAGTGGCCCAATCCCTTTTGTAGCAAGGGACAAGCCTGGACAAAGTCTTACAGGAGGAAAAACGCTCCCGAGGACACACGGGAATTTCTGTCCTGCTAGTTTTCATCATGTTCATATGATTCACGTTCGTTACTTTGTTAGTTTGATATGTGGGTGGATTGGCGCTTGGGTACTGCCCTTACTTGGACAAGCATCCCACTAATGATTAACCCCTCTCGCAAGCATCCGCAACTATGAAAGAAGAATTAATACAAAGTCTAACCATAGCATTAAACTAGTGGATCCAAATCATCCCTTACGAAGCAACGCATAAACTAGGGTTTAAGCTTCTGTCACTCTAGCAACCCATCATCTACTTACTACTTCCCAATGCCTTCCTCTAGGCCCGAATAATGGTGAAGTGTTATGTAGTCAACGTTCACATAACACCACTAGAGGAAAAACAACATACAACACATCAAAATATCGAACGAATACCAAATTCACATGAGTACTATTAGCATGACTTATCCCATGTCCTCAGGAACAAAAGTAACTACTCACAAAGCATAATCATATTCATGACCAAAGAGGTAATGAGTAGCATCAAGTATCTGAACATAAACTCTTCCACGAAGTAATCCAACTAGCATCAACTACAAAGAGTAATTAACACTACTAGCAACCTTACAAGTACCAATCGGAGTCGGGAGACGGATATTGGTTACAAGAGATGAACTAGGGTTTGGAGATGAGATGGTGCTGATGAATATGTTGATGGTGACGAGTCCCCTCCGATAAGAGGTGTGTTGGTGATGACGATGGCGACGATTTCCCCCTTAGGGAGGGAAGTTTCCCCAGCAGGATCGTCCTGCCGGAGCTCTAGATTGGTTGTGCTCAAGTTCCGCCTCGTGGCGGCGGCGAATCCTCGAAAAAGCCTCCTCTTGATTTTTTTTTGGACGAAACCCTTCATATAGCAGAAGAGGGGAGCCAGTGGGCCAGCTGGGTGCCCACAAGCACCCTAGGCGCGGCCAGGGGGTGGCCGCGCCTAGCGGGCTTGTGGCCACCTGCTGGCGCCCCTTTGGTGCTTCTTCGGCCTAGTATTTTTCAAAAATCCCGAAAAAAATCCTCGTTGATTTTTACGGCGTTTGGAGTTGCGCAGAATATGTATCTCAAACTTGCTCCAATTTCAGGCCAGAATTCCAGCTACCGGCATTCTCCCTCTTCATGAAAACCTTGCAAAATAAGAGAGAAAAGGCATAAGTATTGTACCGTGAAGTGAAATAACATCCCAAAAAGCAATAAATATCAACATGAAAGCATGATGCAAATTGGACGTATCACTCTCCAAGAATTTACGCATATCCTGTGAACAAAACAAAAACCGAAACATACCGATAGTTGTTGAAGAAGAAAGATGGGATGCCTTCCGGGCATCCCCAAGCTTAGAGGCTTGAGTCTCCTTTAATATTTACTTGGGGTGCCTTGGGAATCCCCAAGATTGAACTCTTTGCCCTCCTTATTATTCTCATATTGATACCTCCTCTATATTCGAACACTTCATCCACACAGAACTTGATAGAATTTACATTCGAGAGGTTAGTTCATATACCATCAAATCTCTTCATGTCCTACCATAACATTACTGTATAGTTATAATCCAACATTACCTACTCTATGCTATCACAATTCTATGTCTCCCAAGTCAATGGGGCTCAACAAGAATTCAAACATAAGCACACAAAGCAACTATAACAGTAATTTGTGAAAAACAGGATAGTCTCGAAAGATACAAATCAAATGTATACTTCTGTAACTCAGAAAATTGTGAAACGTTAGGACGTGGTAAAAACTTTGTAAAAAAGTCACATTTTTTGACGTTCTAGTAAAATAGGAAAAATCAAACACTACACCCAAAGTTTTTTTTACATAGCACAAATCAAACAAGGAATCTAAACATCCTAAAGGTAAATTTTGGCATATTATTTTTATATTACAATTGATTTGTCCAAGGGGGTAATTATTTTTTCTGAAAAGTCATTGTAATCAAGATTCACAAAGTTTCCATGGGCACAAAAAATGTTCAAGGCTAGCCCCCACTTCAACTGTGCTCATCCTTCTCACTTTCACTTTTCTTTTAGGAAAAATGTTTTAGGTTCCCCACTTTTATTATTATTATTTTAAGGGTTTTTTACATCTATGCCCCTGGTTCCTTAGCTCTACTCATTCATCCCCGCGTTCTTAACTTTTGCTCAGTTTTCCTCACTCCGTTGCCTGAAACCCTCAGAACTGGTCACAACGAACGTTGTTGTCGGGGCAATAGCTTGACCGTTAACTCTAACGAGTGGGGCCGTGCTGGACTGTGTCATCCATTGGACCTGACAAGTGGGCCCGCATTGGGCGGTGTCGCTGTTCGACCATTGGGCCGTGGTTTCGTTGGGTCGTCCCTTGCATAAAACGACTGCGCGCGCCGCCACGACAGAAGCGTGCTATGCATGCACCCAGCAAAGCCTACCTGCATGCATCGATGCGCGCCGCCACGACAGGAGCCGGCTATGCATGCACCCAGCAAAGCCTGCCTGCATGCATCGATGCACGCCGCCACGATGCGCTGACTAAGCCTGCATGCGTCAATGCGTGCCGCCACGATACACTGACCGAGCAACTTTCTTGCACGCCAGCCGCCACGGATGCAGCGACGGTCACTGCCGCTGGTTCCTCTCTTCTAGCTAGGTGGCTACATATTTGTGGCTTGTGTAAAAAAATAGAAGGGTTCGTTGTGGCTGCATGCACCAGGTGGTTACTAACAAAGCGATCTATCTAAGAAAACAATCAACAAATATGTAGTCCCAATATGTAGACAGGGCCAACAAGCCCATATCACGATCACATAGTTCAAACTAGGAAGAACTTAATAATAGAATAGCTAGAAAACTTAATGATAGAACATAATAAAAGGGCCAACAAGACCATAGAATCTCCAACATAGTTCAATTACAACTTAACATAACATACACTCAAAAAAAAGATAGAGGGTTTAGAACCCTAGCCTCCGCCTTCTCCACATCGGTTCTCCTCCGGGCGCCCTTCACTTCTCCTCCGGGAATGTTGTCGATGGGGTACGGAAGAGTGTGCATGCGAGATGCGGTGGGGAAGATGTTGGTGTACTCCGTGAACATGTTGTGGGTGGTGAAAGCGATAAACTCGCAGCTACACCAAAACACCCAGCTGAGGAGGTAGAAGGCGTCGAATGTGTTGGTGAAGTGGGCAAGGAGAGAAACCACCACCCTAATTTGGATGACCTCCTCAACGCGGAACATCGTTGGAGATCCCCGCGGGAGGTGGTTGTAGCCGGACGTGAGGAAGAACTCGATGAAGTTCCTTGAAGTCCTACAACTTGATATCGCCCACACACGTAGTGTGCGCAACGTACACGCCGGTAGGGTAGAGCCTCTCCGGCACGGTGGGTGGGAAGTGGTATGTCGGTCTGGTGTACTGCATGGCTGAGGGATGTGCAGAAGAAGGAAAAGGGGTCAAAGAGCAAGATGGGCAGATGGCAGAGGATGGGAGACGGATGAGGGATGGTAGTGGTAGAGGTTGGCTTAAATAGCCGTAGTGCTACATGTTATTTTGCTGTGGCAATAACGGGGTCAAATGTGAAGTTGCCCGTTTTCACACCCACCGCGGCTTCGGGAGTGTACACACATGGGAAACTGTGGTTTGAAAAGAAGAAGAAGAAGAAACTAATTGCATGCGTCGGAATCCATGGTCATATATATTATATGAACAAAAAAAGACAATTTTTGAATAGTTTGTGGCCATTTTGCATGATAAAAATAAATTTTGCTTATAAATTTGGTCATTTTGCATTTGTCTTGAACAAAAAGAACTAAATTTTCTAGGCAATGTCAATTGTTGTGTAATTTCAAACGACGCAAAAAACAGAGCCAGCATGTTCAGAAAAAACAAAGCAAATGATACAATAAATGACGTAATTCGACGGCCCAACCAGAGCTTGGTTTCCTTTTGGGCCCAATAACTACGTTTTTTTTGCGTAGTGAGTGGTGGGCGAGCAGCCGAGCACAACCAACAGGACCGCCTCTCGCGGATCGCCCAACGATCCAACGATGCGGAGCTGTCCATGTGATCCAACGGGGCGGAGCCTTCACGCAACCTGCCCACCGAATTCCTTCTAGAAGACCACATCTAAGGGTTGTCGCTTTATGCCAGGGTATGTTCGCACGGTTGACGTTCGTAGCTAGGGTTAGGAAAAACCCTATGGGGTTTAGAGGTGTTTAGAAGTGGTCAGGGTTTCAAGACTTTGACTGAGCATAACTAATTTTAAAAAATAGAAAAAATATGAAACCTTCGCTGCTCATCGTTTTATAAGACACACTAATGAGGAAAAATACTAAACTTGGCCTATGGTCACTTTTTTGAAAAAACCCTAGCTAGCACGATCGAGGTCAAATGAATACCATTAATTAAAAAAGTCAAAAAATATATAACCTGCACACAATGTTGTCTTATGTGACATGTTACCAACCAAAAATCATAAACTTGGTATATGGTCATTTTCATGAAAAAACCTTCACACAAATGAGCTATCACGTACAACATTTCACACAGTTCAAGGAGAGGAGGTAGGGTTACCTTCTGTTTTTTAAAAATTTCAAAAATCAAAAAAATCACCAAAGCTTGATTTCAAAGTGAATAAGAAGGATCTCAACTTATTTTTCCACTCTCATATTTTAAACGTGTTTTTAGTAGTTTTTATATTAAAGCATATTTTTTAAAATAAAATGTAAAAATATGAAGATTAATTCAAAAAATAGTGAGACTTTGAATCTACACTATATAGATTGAATAGGTATTAATAAAAAAACATTTGGCTCATTTAGAGTAGGTAAAAAACCTTGATTACAAATGGGGTTGTTTACCCTAGCCTCGGAGCTCATTTGGAGCACATTTCTCAAATTCAAATTTCTTTGACCTCCTCTAAATCACCTCAAATTTTGCACACATGATCTCCTACACAAACATAGATAGTTTGCCAAGTTTTTTTTTTGCATCTTTTTGAATTTATATTGTCCTATCAAATGCCAGTTCAAAACATCAGATAATGATACATGCTAGGGGAAAAAAGCATGCATTTGATTAGTAAACATGAGATAAATAATAAGGATAATACTCATTTATGATTAGTGAAAAAGCAACATGTCTGATCTGTGAAGCAACACTGAAACAACATGTGTGATCACTTCAACACCTAAACTGGTGAGAAAAAGCAGCATGTCTGTTAAGTGAAGCAACACTGAAACAACATGTGTGATCATTGCAGCACCTAAACTCATAGCTCACAACATCTAAACACAACTAACCATACATCACAGGCAAATTTAAGGACACACAAATATAGATAAGATAATACGTTGGGTACCCTATAGATAACTACCATAGATTCAGTTCATCACATCATAAACAACCACATTCAGTTTACCAAAAGTAACCCAAAAGATAAAGATAAAACATGCTCCACATTCAATTCATCACATCATCACATCACACCGAAGTCAGGGCCTTCGCGAGGGCAGCATGCTGCTCCCTGATCATGTAGTCCTCCTCGCGAATCGCTACATCCTCTACATGAGACACAAGGTGATCGAAGCGGCCATCCTTTGGGTTTGGCTTGGTGGTGCAGTAGGGGGAGCGCCACTTCTTGATCTTGCGGTTGTAGGAGGAAGCAACTCCCTTGTCCTTGATCTTCTCCACCTCCTTCGCTGTGAAGGACGCGAAATTGCCCTTGTACACATCTTCTCCAGAATCATATTGCACACATGAATGAATTACATTAATACATTATAGATTCATATACACCATGTCAAAGGAACTAAATGAACAATCTCAATTTCAAGTAGGCTTACCTCATATTGTTCGTCATCACTATACTCTGGATCGTGCAGGTCGAACCGAGTAAGGGCCAACTTCCTCTTTTTCCACCAACCATCATCCTCCTGAATATACAATTACATCTATCACTAGCAAATACAGAAGTCAATTGAAAATTTAGATATGCACACATGACACATTGATCATAGGGCTAATATACTATGATCCTATTTGCATTTTCCATTGTCATGCACACACATTGAACAACAGAGCTAATATAACTACATATTGTGGACAAATTTATATACTAATGAATCAAATAACTTCTTAATCGATGGATTCAATTTGGGCATATGACATTCAAAACCCAAATTTGCGTAGCATTCAAAAACAAATCTAATAGGGACCCAATCTAATAAGTATACATGTTTGTAGCATTAAAAACCCCAATCAGTGTAGCATTAAAAAAATCTAATAACCATACATCTCTATCTCTATAGCATTGAAGCACAGAGATCCCTATCTCTCATACAGATCTATCTAGCATTTTGCAACGAATGTAATCCAGAAAACCCTAGTACCAAAGCCCCCATCCCCCCATACAGAAAATCTCGACCCATCAGTCAAACCAACTACTCTAACCATCTGGACTACCGTATGAATCACAATCTAACCAATGGAACTAACTGTACAAGCTAATATCCTAAATATTGCAACTAATAAGCAAGTGCAAATACCTCCTGCTCCTCGTCAGGCTGCACATCAGGGGTATCAGGATGGACTGTGCCGCTCGACGCCATCACCTTCTGCTCCGGCAGCGCTGAGGCGACGCCCGCCACCTCCTTCTCCACATCCCCAGCTGTTGCGAGTTTCCCCGCACCACCATGGACGCTGCCAACGTCCTTCACTCCATCCACGGTCACTGCGCCCTGCAGCTCCACTACATCTCCGGCCGCTGCGCCGGCATCGCCATGAGATTCCGCCATCAGATAGATGGAGGCGATGAAGGTGAGGAAGAGGATGCGGGGGGGGGGGGGGGAGCGAGACAGTGCGTTGGAGGTAGTGGAGGAGAGCGAGACGAGCCAGTGGGGGAGAGGAATATGATGCGACAGGGAGGGGATTTTGGGAAAAATGGTAGGGGCGATGCGGTGGGAGGTGGTTCCCCCTCTTTATACGTGGGACGTTTCGGGCATGTCCCATGGACACGTGCTACCCCACGACCTCGATCAGTTGCATGCGCCCACATATACGAATACCATTGTACAGTCAGCATGCGAAACCACTATACGGGTAAACGGTCAAAGGTGGACTCGGCCCTACCCGGCCCCACTCGTCAGAGTTAACGGTCAAATGCATTGACCCGATGGCAACGTCCGTTGTAACCTGTTCTGAGGGTTTCAGGCAAGGGAGTGGGGAAAAGTGAGCAAAAGTTAAGAGCGCGGGGATGAATGAGTACAACTAACGAACCAGGGGCGCAGAAATAAAATACCCTTATTTTAAAAGCACACAACAGAATGAAATAACTCTTTAAAATTTCTAGGTTATCTCCCTGGTAGGGCTTTCTTTAAAGCCATTAAGCTATGCATATAGTGCTCAAGTAATCTATCTGCCCGGATCCCAAGGTATATCAAAGCCAATTTTAATTAACAAGGGCCAATTCCATTTCCGCCCTAACTTTGGCACGAGCTGATCTTTACCCCTAAAAAACAGTACTCAACTTTGCCCCTCGTCCGTTAGATGGCGTTATGGAAATACCCTTCTGTGTCATTTCAGTCTGGTCAAATGGGTTTGACCGCTATCGAGACAATTCCTCAACATAGTTGCCCTTGTGTGCATGTGCCACTAACATGTGGGACATACCCTTGGAACTAAAGGAAAAACTAACCCCTCCCTCTGTCAATTACATGTGGGGCCTATCTTTCAAAATCCCTCTCTTTCCTCTCCTCTGTCTCTCACTCAGCAGCCGGTAGTGGCAGTTGCTCGCGGCGGCGGCGACCCATGACGCCAAGCAACGGCCTCCTGTGTCAGCCTACAGCGCCATCCGCACTCCACGCCGCCGCCCACCTCTTTCTCGCGCCTCCCTCCCATCGGATGCCTCCGTTGTCGCACCCCCTCACGCCACCTGCACCGGTCGCCGCCACTACCCCGCTGCGGAGCTGACCCCATGATACGTCTCCAACGTATCAATAATTTTTGATAGTTCCATGCTATTATCTTGTCAAACTTTGGATGTTTTGTATGCTTTTTATATCTTTTTTGGGAGTAACTTATTAACTCAATGCCAAGTGCCAGTTCCTGTTTTTTCCGTGTTTTTGATCCTTTTCAGAGGAGAATATTAAACAGAGTCCAAACGGAATAAAACCTCCGAAAAGATTTTTTCCGGAACAGAAGATACGCAGGGGATGTGAGAACCAAGTCAGAGGCCACCAGGGGAGGCCACAAGCCCCCTAGGCGCGGCCAGCGGGCCCCGCGCCTAGCAGGCTTGTGGGCCCCCTGTGGCTCGTCTGCCCTACTTCTTCCGCCTATAAATTCCCGAAAAATCCAAAACTACGGGAGAGACCCACAAAAATACTTTTCCGCCGCCGCAAGCTTCTGTCTCCGCAAGATCCCATCTGGGGCACATTCTGGTGCACTGTCGGAGGGGGGATTCAGATACGGAGGGCTTCTTCATCAACACCATGACCTCTCTAATGATGCGTGAGTAGTTCACCATAGACCTTCGGGTCCATAGCTAGTAGCTAGATGTCTTCTTCTCTCTCTTGGATCTTCAATACAAAGTTCTCCATGATCTTCATGGAGATCTATCCGATGTAATCTTCTTTTGCGGTGTGTTTGTCGAGATTCGATGATTTGTGTATTTATGATCAGATTATCTATGAATCTTATTTGAATTTCTTCTGATCTCTTATATGGATGATTCCATATCCTTGTAATTCTCTTCTAGTTGTGGGTTTTGTTTGGCCAACTAGATCTATGATTCTTGCAATGGGAGAAGTGCTTGGTTCTGGGTTCATACGGTGCGGTGACCATTCCCATTGACAGAAGGGGCAGCGAGGCACGCATCATGTTGTTGTCATTGATACGTCTCCAACATATCTATAATTTTTGATGGTTTCATGCTATTATCTTGTCAAACGTTGGATGTTTTGTATGCCTTTTATATATTTTTTGGGACTAACTTATTAACTCAGTGCCAAGTGCCAGTTCCTGTTTTTCCATGTTTTTGACCCCTTTCAGAGGAGGATTTTAAATGGAGTCCAAACGGAACGAAACTGCCAAAAAGATTTTTTCTGAAACAGAAGAAGATCGGGAAGCCTGAGAATCAGGGCAAGGGGCCAGCAGGGACCTGCTACTGCAACAAAAGACCTTCCAATGGCACCAGAAATAAGCGTGTCGATGGCACGAGGAATCCTTGTGCTACGGCTACACCTTAAGGGACTTCCTAGGCAAATATGCAAAGGATTTCCCCCGTGGCCTTGGAGCCTTGCGTTGGTGTTCCCTCGAAGCGGAAAGGGTGATGTAGCGCAGTGGTGGTAAGTATTTCCCTGAGTTTGAGAACCAAGGTATTGATCTAGTGAAGGAGTATCACAAGTGCCTGCACAAACACAAAAAGCTTGCTCCCAACGCTATAAAGGGGTTGTCAATCCCTTATAGATTGTTTGCCAAGTGAGAACTGAAAGCAACAAAGTAACAAAGCAAAGTAAAAGCGAAAGTGGAAACGATAGGTGTGAATAGACCCGGGGGCCGTAGTATTTACTAGTGGCTTCTCTCATGAAAGCAAGTAGACGGTGGGTGAAAAAATTACTGTCGAGCAATTGATAGAACCGCGCAAAGTCGTGATGTCATCTATGGCAATGATTATATCTATAGGCATCACGTCCAAAACAAGTATACCGATACATTCTGCATCTACTACTATTACTCCACACGTCGACCGCTATCCAGCATGCATCTAGTGTATTAAGTCCAAAAGAACAAAGTAACGCCTTAAGCAAGATGACATGATGTAGATGGACAATCTCATATCTACGACAGATCCTACCTTGTTACCCTTGATGGCAACTACACGATGTGTGCCTTGCTGCCCCTACTGTCACTGGGAATGGTCACCCCACGGTAAGAACCCAACACCAAGCACTTCTCCCATTGCAAGAATCATAGATCTAGTTGGCCAGACAAAACCCAAGACTCGGAGAGACTTACAAGGATATCAAATCATGCATATAAGAAATCAGCAAAGACTCAAATATATATCATAGATAATCTGGTCACAAATCCACAATTCATCGGATCTCGACAAACACACCGCCAAAGAAGATTACATCGGATAGATCTCCATGAAGATCATGGAGAACTTTGTATTGAAGATCCAAGAGAGAGAAGAAGCCATCTAGCTACTAACTACGGACCCGTAGGTCTAAAGTGAACTACTCACGAGTCATTGGAGGGGCGATGATGTTGATGTAGAAGCCCTCCAACTCCAAAGTCTCCTCCGACAGGGCACCAAGAAGGGTCTCCAGATGAGATCTCGCGGAAACGGAAGCTTGCGGCGGCGGAAAAGTATTTTCGTGGATCCCCTTATTTTTTTCCTGTATTTTAGGGAATATATAGGTGCGGGATCTACGTCAGGGGGGGCGCCAGGGAGGCCACAAGCGTGCCCACCGTCGCCCCTGGTGGCGTATGGGGGGCTTGTGGCATCCCTGTAGCCCTCCTGGCTTGGCCCACAAGCCCCCTGATCTTCTTCCGTTCGGGAAAAAATCATTTCGGGGACTTTATTCCGTTTGGACTCCGTCCAAAATCAGATCTGAAAAGAGCCAAAAACACAGAAAAACAGGAACTGGCACTTCGCACTGAATTAATAAGTTAGTCCCAAAAAAGATATAAAAGGTACATAAAACATCCAAAGATGACAAGATAACAACATGAAACCATCAAAAATTATAGATACGTTGGAGACGTATCAAGCATCCCCAAGCTTAACTCCTGCTCGTCCTCGAGTAGGGAAGTGATAAAGAATGAATTTTTGATGCTTTCATGCTACCAAGCATAGATGTCCTATGTAACTCCTCTTATGTGACGTGAATGTTCAGATCCATTAGATTCAAAACAATATTTTGCTATTGACGTGGAAACAATAATAATTCAAGCAAACTAGCAAGGTAATCATGAACTTTCAAAATAACAAGGCCAAAAGAAAGTTATCCCTACAAAGGCACATAGTCTGGCTATGCTCTATCATCATTGCACAACGAATTTAAATCATGCACAACCCCGGTATTGACCAAGTAATTGTTTCACACCTTTACTTTCTCAAACCTTTTCAACTCTCACGCAATACATGAGCGTGAGCCATGGTTTTAGCACTATAAGTGGTGTGGAGTGTGGTGGAGTTTGCAAGACAAAACAAGGAGAAGATGGTCACATTAACTAGGCATATCAATGAGCTCTGAAGATGCTCATCAATATATATCAATGTGAATGAGTAGGGATTGCCATACAAATGATGCACTAGAGCTAAGAGTATGTGAAAGCTCTTAAAGAAAACTAGTGGGTGTGCATCCAACTTGCTTGCTCACGAAGACCTAAGGCAATTTTGAGGAAGCCTATCATTGGAATATACAAGCCAAGTTATATAATTAAAATTTCCCAATAGCTATATGGTGGTGACAAAATGAGAGACTCTCAATCATGAAGATCATGGTGCTTAATATGCACAAGTGTGGAAAACTGGTAGCATTGTCCCTTCTCTCTTTTTCTCTCATATTTTTTTGGTGGGCTCTTTGGCCTCTTTTTTTATTTATTTTTATTTTGGTGGGCATCTTTGGTCCCTTTTATTTCCTCACATGGGACAATGCTCCATCAATAATGATCATCACACTTTTAACTCAAAACTTAGAGCAACGTTGACTCTATATGAAATGCCTTCGGTAGTGTACCGTGACAATGAACTAGCATGGCATAGACATTAATAGAAACATCATGCTAGCTATCTTACATCATGCAATGGCAATGTAGACGTGGTGGCACATGTCATGGTGGTAGTTGCATGGCAACATATCTCGGAATGACTTTGAAAAAGCCATAGTAGGTAGGTATGGTGGCTGTTTTGAGGGAGGCTAATGGTGGGTTTTGTGCACCGGCGAAAGTTGCACGACACTAAGAAGATTGTGATGGCGGAAGGTGAAAGTGCATCTAAACCATGGACTCAACATTAGTCATGAAGAACTCATATACTTGTTGCAGAAGTTTTATTAGTAATCAAAACAAAGCATTCAACGCATACTCCTAGGGGAAGGGTTGGTAGGTATAAACCATCGCGCGATCCCGACCGCCACGCAAAGGATGACAATCAATAGACTAATCATGCTCAGATTTCATCACATAGCGGTTCACCATACGTGCATTCTATGGGAATCACTAACTTCAACACAAGTATTTCTGGATCCACAACACCTTACTAGCATAACTTCAATATTACCACAACCACAACTCAAAACTAATTGAGATGAATCAAACTTCTCTAACTATTCAATGCACATGAAGGTGGAAGTTTTCGTATCCCTTTGGATAACTACCCCTTTTGAGACTACTTTCAAAGCATAGATCAACTACCAAGCCACGCACCGCTGTGCTCTAAAAGATATAAGTTAAGCACATAGAGCAAAAGTATCTAGCTCAAAAGATATAAGTGAAGCACATGTGAGCTGAATTGTCTACCAAAAGATATAAGTGAAGCTCGACAAAATCACGGTGAGTGCATGTCTCTCTCTCTAGGTCTGCAGCAAGGATGATTGTGACACAACTAAAAATAAAAAACTCATATGATACAAGACGCTCCAAGCAAAAACACATAACATGTGGTGAATAAAAATATAGCCCCAAGTAACATTACCGATGGATTGAAGACGAGAGAGGGGATGCCTTCCCGGGACATCCCCAAGCTTAGGCTTTTACGGCATCCTTGAATATCTTGGGGTGCCTTGGGCATCCCCAAGCTTGATCTCTTGCCACTCTTTATCTCTTTGTCCATAAGAACTTCACCCAAAACTTGAAAACTTCACAACAGAAACTTAAACAGAAACTCGTGATAACATTAGTATGAGAAAACCAACCACCACTTCCTTAGGTACTGTAGCAAACTTAAATTATAATTATGCTGATGTTGGGTTACTGTATTTTCAATCTTCCATGGCTAATACCCCCCGATACTATCCATATTTCATCAAAATAAGCAACCAACACAACAAAAACAGAATCTGTTAACAGCAGACCAGTCTGTAGGAATCTGCATATTTCGTATACCACTGGTACTTCAAAACTTCTGACAAATTACGGAAGTCTGAATAATTTGTGTAGAAATCATCAGCAAAAAGAATCAACTCAAAAGCTCTTACAGAAAAAACAAGAAAATTCTTTTGGTGAGCAGAAAGTTTCTGTCTTTTCCAGCAAACGATCATCCCCAAGACTAATCATAACGGTTTTGCTTGGCACAAACGCAAAAAGAAACAAAAAAAACACAATCATAACAGAATTATGAAAGTGTGGAAAACACAAAACAGAAAGAAAAAGGATAGATTCATTGGGTTGCCTCCCAACAAGCGCTTTTGTTTAACGCCCTTAGCTAAGCAAAAGGTGATGGAATCACGTATAGTCATCTTTGGTGCTCAAAGCATAAGTAGTGTGATCATTTATCATCTTAAGATCTTCATCTTTATTGGATGACTCACCACTAGCTTTAGGAACAAAAACAGACTTGACGGTCTTTTTGAAAGTGAGATTTGGAGTATTTTGCACAGCGGCAAAAGCGGAACCCAAGTTGGTTATGACATCCTCTAGTTTGCCAATTCTAGAAGAATCATTAACTATAAGTTCCTTCTCCCTTAAATTTTTCAAAAAATTTCCCACTTTGGATCCGTACTGAGTAATTTGATTGTGGATCTTTCTATCCAAACCCTCAATAAGTTCAACTGTGGCAATTTTGTTTTCAATAGCGTCAAGCCTTTGCATCACGTGTTCCAAGGTCAAGGTAGTTCCATTAACCATGAGCGGGGGTGAGCCTACCAAATTCATGATAGCTCCATAGGAGTCAACAGTATGGCTCCCAAAAAAATTCCCGCCTACAATGGTATCAAGGATGTACCTATTCCAAGGAGAAATCCCAACATAGAAACTGCGAAGGAGGACGGTAGTGGATTGCTTACGAGTATATCTACTTTGAGCATTGCAAATCTTGTACCAAGCATCCTTTAAATTTTCTTCCTCATTCTGCCTGAAATTGAGAACTTCATTCTCAGGAGTATCGTTTGGAGTGGTGGGTCCAGCCATTGATGGACTATCTCACACAAAAACGAGCAGGAAGAGAGAGTGAAATGGGCAAAAGAAAACGACAAAGGAGAAAGGCAAATGAAAACAACAAAGGCAAAAGAAAACGGCAAATGTGAAGTGGGGGAGAGGAAAATGAGAGGCAACTGGCAAAAAAAAGTAAATGCGAGAGATGAGTTTGTGAGACCTACTTGGATAGATCTCTCCTTCCCCGGCAACGGCGCCAGAAATACTTCTGCTACTGCAACAAAAGACCTTCCAATGGCGCCAGAAATAAGCGTGTCGACGGCACCAGGAATCCTTCTGCTACGGCTACGCCTTAAGGGACTTCCTAGGCAAATATGCAAAGGATTTCCCCCGTGGCCTTGGAGCCATGCGTTGGTGTTTCCTCGAAGCGGAAAGGGTGATGTAGCGCAGCGGTGGTAAGTATTTCCCTCAGTTTGAGAACCAAGGTATCGATCCAGTGAAGGAGTATCACAAGTGCCTGCACAAACACCAAAAGCTTGCTCCCAACGCTATGAAGGGGTTGTCAATCCCTTATATTGTTTGCCAAGTGAGAACTGAAAGCAACAAAGTAACAACGGAAAGTAAAAGCAAAAGTGGAAACGATAGGTGTGAATAGACCCGGGGGCCGTAGTGTTTACTAGTGGCTTCTCTCATGAAAGCAAGTAGACGGTGGGTGAACAAATTACTGCCGAGCAATTGATAGAACCGCGCAAAGTCGTGACGTCATCTATGGCAATGAATATATCTATAGGCATCACGTCCAAAACAAGTAGGCCGATACTTTCCGCATCTACTACTATTACTCCACACGTGGACCGCTATCCAGCATGCATCTAGTGTATTAAGTCCAAAAGAACAAAGTAACGCCTTAAGCAAGATGACATGATGTAGATGGACAATCTCATATCTACGACAGAGCCCACCTTGTTACCCTTGATGGCAACTACATGATGTGTGCCTTGCTTCCCCTACTGTCGCTGGGAAAGGTCACCACACGGTAAGAACACAAAACTAAGCACTTCTCCGATTGCAAGAATCATAGATCTAGTTGGCCAGACAAACCCCAAGACTCGGAGAGACTTACAAGGATATCAAATCATGCATATAAGAAATCAGCAAAGACTCAAATATATATCATAGATAATCTGATCACAAATCCACAATTCATCGGATCTCGACAAACACACCGCCAAAGAAGATTACATCGGATAGATCTCCATGAAGATCATGGAGAACTTTGTATTGAAGATCCAAGAGAGAGAAGAAGCCATCTAGCTACTAACTATGGACCCATAGGTCTGAAGTGAACTACTCACGAGTCATTGGAGGGGCGATGATGTTGATGTAGAAGCCCTCCAACTCCAAATTCCCTCCGGCAAGGCACCGGGAAGGGTCTCCAGATGAGATCTCGCGGAAAAGGAAGCTTGCGGCGGCGGAAAAGTATTTTCGTGGATCCCCTTATTTTTTTCTGTATTTTAGGGAATATATAGGCGCAGGATCTAGGTCAGAGGGGCGCCAGAGAGGCCACAAGCCTGCCCACCGCTGCCCCCCTGGTGGTGGATGGGCAGCTTGTGGGCTCCCTGTAGCCCTCCTGGCTTGGCCCACAAGCCCCGTAATCTTCTTCCGTTCGGGAAAAAATCATTTCGGGGATTTTATTCCGTTTGGACTCCGTTCCAAAATCAGATCTGAAAAGAGCCAAAAACAGAGAAAAACAGGAACTGGCACTTGGCACTGAACTAATAAGTTAGTCCCAAAAAAGATATAAAAGGTACATAAAACATCCAAATATGACAAGATAACAGCATGAAACCATAAAAAATTATAGATATGTTTGAGACGTATCAGGACCGCACAAGCCCCCTAGCCGCAGCCAGGGTGGCCCGCGCCTCCCAGGCTTGTGGGCTCCGTGGACCTCCTCTGCCCTAGGTCTTTCGCCTATAAATTCCCTAAAATCCCAGAAAAAATCAGGAGATCATCGAAAGTACTTTTTCGCCGCCGCAAGCTTCTGTCTCCGCAAGATCCCATCTAGGGAACGTTTTGGTGCCCCGCCGGAGGGGCGATTCGGATATAGAGGGCTTCTTCATCAACACCATGACCTCTCCGATGATGCGTGAGTAGTTCACCATAGACCTACGGGTCCATAGCTAGTAGCTAGATGGCTTCTTCTCTCTCTTGGATCTTGAATACAAAGTTCTCCATGATCTTCATGGAGATCTATCCGATGTAATCTTCTTTTGCGGTGTGTTTGTCGAGATCCGATGAATTGTGGATTTATGACCAGATTATCTATGAATCTTATATGAGTTTCTTCCGATCTCTCTTATGCATGATTTCATATCCTTGCAATTCTCTTCGAGTTGTGGGTTTTGTTTGGCCAACTAGATCTATGATTCTTGCAATGGGAGAAGTGCTTGGTTTTGGGTTCAAACCGTGCGGTGACCTCACCCAGTGACAGAAGGGGTAGCAAGGCACACATCATGTTGTTGCCATGAAGGGTAAAAAGATGGGGTTTTCATCATTGGTTTGCGAGTATCCCTCTACATCATGTCATCTTGCTTAAGGCGTTACTCTGTTCGTCATGAACTCAATACACTAGATGCATGCTGGATAGAGGTCGATGTGTGGAGTAATAGTAGTAGATGCAGAAAGTAACGGTCTACTTGTCTCGGACATGATGCCTATATGTATGATCATTGCCTTAGATATCGTCATGACTTTGCGCGGTTCTGTCAATTGCTGGATAGTAATTTGTTCATCCACCGTGATATTTGCTATTTCGAGAGAAGCCTCTAGTGAACACTATGGCCCCCGGGTCTACTCCACACAATATTTTCAGCCTTACACTTTTCCTTTGTTGCACTTTCCGCCTTCAGATCTCACTTTGCAATCAATCTTGAAGGGATTGACAACCCCTTTACAGCGTTGGGTGCAAGCTCTTTGTGTTTGTGCAGGTACTAGGACTTGACGAGATTCTCCTACTAAATTGATACTTTGGTTCTCAAACTGAGGGGAAATACTTACTGCTCCTGTGCTGCATCACCCTTTCCTCTTCAAGGGAAAACCAACGCAAGCTCAAGAGACGCAGAAGGTTTCTGTCGATGTAGCAGAAGGATTTTTGGCGCCATTGCCGGGGAGGATCAAGTCAAGAACTCATCCAAGTAAGTGTCGCAAACTCATCTCTTGCATTTACTTTGTTTGCCAGTTGCCTCTTGTCTTCCTCTCCCCCACTTCTGAAAAAACAAAAATTTACAAAAAAATCTTTGCCTTTTTCGTTTCCCTTTTTTCGTTCGCCCTTTCTTTCGCTTGCTTTATGTTTGCTTGTGTTGCCATGTGCCTTCAATATGCTTGCATCTTCGCTTGCTGAAAATCTAGTGATATGGATCCTCAACCACTTGCTAATCTCTTTAAGAGATCCAATTATGTTGATCCAATTGCTAGTGAGTTGAGTGCACTTGACTATCTTTATGGAGTTTTTCTTGAGATGCGTGAATCTGAAAATCGTGATGAAGAAACTCATGAAGTGATTCACAAGGGCTCCTTGAATGAAAAGCATGATTGCAATGGTTTCACTATAAATCCTATTAGTGTTAATCATGCCAAAAATATGCAAAAACCTAAGCTTGGGGATGCTAGTTTTGCTTTGTCCACTAGTTGTTGCAATAATCATGATTGGCGTAATGATTTTTCTTATCCTGAAATTTTTTTTAAGCCTCATGATGAATATGATATTTTCAATAATATTGAAAGTGGGTTTGGAGAACTCATGACTTTAGTTGATGATAATCCCACTATTTTTGAAGAGCGTCAACTTTGCATGCATGTGGATCATGAAAAGAATATCCTTTGTGATAGCTATATTGTTGAATTTGATTTTGATCCCACATGTAATTGCTATGAGAGATGAAAATATTGTGGTAGAAACTTTCATGTTACCAATTTACCTCTCGTTATGTGGAGATTGCTATTGTCTCTTTCTTCTTCATTGCATATGGTAACTACTGGTTGTCTTGACAATCTGTTTTCCTATAAAATGCCTATGCATAGGAAGTATGTTAGACTTAGATGTGATTTTCACATGCTTTATGATGCTCTCGTTGTGCTTCAATTCTTGTCTTTTGTGTGAGCATCATTGAATTATCAATGCCTAGCTAAGGGCGTTAAACAATAGCGCTTGTTGGGAGGCAACCCAATGAATTTGTTTCTTTTTATTTCTGTTTTGTTGCGTCCACACTATCATAATTCTGTTATGATTGTGTATTTTGTGTTTCTTTTTGTGTTTGAGCCAAGCAAAACCTTTATGACTAGTCTTTGTGATGGTTGTTTGATCCTGCTGGAAAAAGACAGAAACTTTTCATTCACGAGATGATTTTTCATTTTTATTCAGAAAGAGCTTTTGAGTTGATTCTTTTTGTTGCTGGTTGATATGCCTTTTTCCCAGGCAGTTGTAATTTTTCAGAATTTTCAGGTACGAGAAGTATACGAAGTATACAGATTGCTACAGACTGGTCTGTTTTTGACAGATTCTGTTTTTGTTGAGCTGGTTGCTTGTTTTGATGAAACTATGGATAGTATCGGGGGTACTAGCCATGAAAAAGTGAGAATACAGTAGCCTAACACCAATATAAATAGAAATCAAGATTGCTACAGTACCTAAACAGGTGGTAGTTTGTTTTCTTGTGCTAATGTTATCATGAGTTTCTGTTTAAGTTTTGTGTTGTGAAGTTTTCAAGTTTTGGGTGATGTTCTCATGGACAAAGAGATAAGGAGTGGAAAGAGCTCAAGCTTGGGGATGCCCAAGGCATCCCAAACCAAATTCAAGGACACCAGAAAGACTAAGCTTGGGGATACCCCGGGAAGGCATCCCCTCTTTCGTCTCCAATCCATCGGTAACATTACTTGGAGCTATATTGTTATTCACAACATGATATGTGTTTTGCTTGGAGCATCTTGTATCTTAGGAGTCTTTTCCTTTTGTTGTGGCACAATCATCCTTGCTGCACACCTTTAGAGAGAGACATGCACTCATCGTGATTTTGCTAGAATGCTCATCGTGCTTCACTTATATCTTTTGAGCTAGATAATTTTGCTCTATGTGCTTCACTTAGATCTTTTAGAGCACGGCGGTGTGTGACTTGGTAGTTGATTTATGCTATGAAAGTAGTCCCAAAGGAGATAGGTAACCAAATAGGATACAAAAACCTCCATCTTCATGTGCATTGAGTAGAAAGAGAAGTTTTGATTCCTCTCAATTAGTTTTGAGACGTGGATTTGGTAATACTAGGAGTTATGTTAGTAGGGTGTTGTGAATCTAGCAATACTTGTGTTGAAGTTAGTGATTCCCGTAGCATGCATGTATGGTGAACCGCTATGTTAGGAAGTCGGAGCATAATTGATCTATTGATTGTCATCCTTTGTGTTGAGGTCGGGATCGCGCGATGGTTAACACCAACCAACCCTTCTGCTAGGAGTATGCGTTTAGCACTTTGTTTCGATTACTAATAAAAACTTCCGCAACAAGTATGTGAGTTCTTCATGACTAATGTGAGTCCATGGTATAGATGCACTTTCACCTTCCACCATTGCTAGCCTCTCTAGTGTCGCGCAATTCTCGCTAGTGCATAAACCTACCATATGCCTTCCTCAAAACAGCCACCATACCTACCTACTATGGCATTTTCATAGCCATTCCGAGATATATTGCCATGCAACTCCCGCCGTTCCGTCTAAGGACTTGTGCCGTCACTCATATTGCCATTGCATGATCGTAAGATAGCTAGCGAGATGTTTCAATGTCATACGCCAAGCTAGATCTTTGCACATCCCGATACACTTCCGGAGGCATTTCCTATAGAGTCATTTCTAAGCTTTGAGCTGTGTGTAAATAAAAGTGTGATGATCATCATTATTAGATCATTGTCCCATGTGAGGCAATAAAAAAAAGAGGCCAAAGAGCCCAAATAAAAAAAGGGGGAAAGAGAAAAAAAAGGAGGCCTAAGAGCCCAAATAAAAAAAGGGAGAGAGAAAAAGAGAGAAGGGAAAATGCTCTTATCTTTTTCCACACTTGTGCTTCATAATAGCAGCATGTTCTTCATGTTTGAGAGCCCCTCGTTTCTTCATTACCATATGCTAGTGGGAATCTTCATTATATAACTTGGCTTGTATATTCCAATGACGGGCTTCCTCAAATTGCCCTAGGTCTTCATGATCAAGCAAGTTGGATGCACACCCATTAGTTCTCCTTTGAGCTTTCACATACTTATAGCTCGAGTGCATCCTTTGTATGGCAATCCCTACTCATTCACATAGATATCTATTAATGGGCATCTTCATAGCCCTTTGATACGCCGAGTCAATGTGACTATCTCCTCCTTTTTGTCTCACAACCACCACCACACTCTATTCCACCTATAGTGCTATATCCATGGCTCACGCTCATGTATTGCGTGATAATTATAAAAAGTTTGACAAAGTAAGAGTGCAAAAACAATTACTTGGCCAATACCGAGGTTGTGCATGATTTACATTAGTTGTGTGAGGATGATGGAGCATAGCCAGACTATATGATTTCGTAGGGATAACTTTCTTTGGCATTGTTATTTTGAAAGTTCATGATTACCTTGCTAGTTTGCTTGAAGTATTATTTTTTTCATGTCAATAGCAAACTATTGTATTGAATCTTACGGATCCAAACATTCATGTCACATGAAAGAAGTTGCAAAGGACAACTATGCTAGGTAGCATTACACATCAAAAATTCATTCTTTATCACTTCCCTACTCGAGGACGAGCAGGAGTTAAGCTTGAGGATGCTTGATACGTCTCCAACGTATCTATAATTTTTGATGGTTTCATGCTATTATCTCGTTAAACTTTGGATGTTTTGTATGCCTTTTATGTATTTTTTGGGACTAACTTATTAACTCAGTGCCAAGTGCCAGTTCCTGTTTTTTCCATGTTTTTGACCCCTTCCAGAGGAGGATTTTAAACGGAGTCCAAACGGAATGAAACTGCCAAAAAGATTTTTTCCGAAACAGAAGAAGATCGGGAAGCATGAGAATCAGGGCAGGGGGCCAGCAGGGACCCCACAAGCCCCCTAGCCGCGGCCTGGGGGGTCGCGCCTCCCAGGCTTGTGGGCTCCCTGGGCCTCCTCTGCCCTAGGTCTTTCGCCTATAAATTCCCTAAAATCCTAGAAAAAATCACGAGATCATCGAAAGTACTTTTCCGCCGCCGCAAGCTTTTGTCTCCGCAAGATCCCATCTCGGGCATGTTCTGGTGCCCTGCCGGAGGGGGGATTCGAATACGGAGGGCTTCTTCATCAACACCATGACCTCTCCGATGATGCGTGAGTAGTTCACCATAGACCTACGGGTCCATAGCTAGTAGCTAGATGGCTTCTTCTCTCTCTTGGATCTTCAATACAAAGTTATCCATGATCTTCATGGAGATCAATCCGATGTAATCTTCTTTTGCGGTGTTTTTGTCGAGATCCGATGAATTGTGGATTTATGATCAGATTATATATGAATCTTATTTGAGTTTCTTCTGAACTCTCTTATGCATGATTTCATATCCTTGTAATTCTCTTTGAGTTGTGGGTTTTGTTTGGCCAACTAGGTCTATGATTCTTGCAATGGGAGAAGTGCTTGGTTTTGGGTTCATACCTTGCGGTGACCTCACCCAGTGACAGAAGGGGTAGCAAGGCACGCATCGTGTTGTTGCGATCAAAGGTAAAAAGATGGGGTTCTCATCATTGGTTTGAGATTATCCCTCTACATCATGTCATCTTGCTTAAGGCATTACTCTGTTCGTCATGAACTCAATACACTAGATGCATGCTAGATAGCGGTCGATGTGTGGAGTATTAGTAGTAGATGCAGAAAGTATCGGTCTACTTGTCTTGGACGTGATGCCTATGTTGGGTGACGTAGCATAAATTCAAAATTTTCCTACGCTTATTCAGATCTTCCTATGGAGAGACCAGCAACGAGAGAGGGGTAAGAGCATCTTCGTACCTTTGAAGATTGCTAAGCGGAAGCGTTGCTAGAACGCGGTTGATGGAGTCGTACTCGCAGCGATTCCGATCTAGTGCCGAACAACGGCACCTCCGCGTTCAACACACGTGCAGCCCGGTGACGTCTCCCGCACCTTGATCCGGCAAGGAGGAGGGAGAGGTTGGGGAAGAAGACCAGCAACACGACGGCGTGGTGTTGGTGGAGAGACGAGGTCTCCCGGCAAGGCTTCGCCAAGCACCGGCAGAGAGGAGGAGGGAGAGGGCAGGACTGCGAGAGAGAGAGATTAATCCGTGTCTCAAACAGCCCCGAACCTCATCTATATATAGGGGGAGGGGGAGGGGGCGCAGCCCTTAGGGTTCCCACCCCTAAGGGGTGCGGCAGCCCTTAGATGGGAGAGGGGTGGCGGCCAGGGCAAGGGGGAGGGGTGGCACACCCCTCTGGTGGGCCTAAGGCCCACCTAAGTTAGGGTTCCCCCTTCTTTTCCTTTCCCCTGCGCCATGGGCTGATTGGGGAGGCGCACCAGCCCAACTAGGGGCTGGTTCCCACCCCCTATTAGCCCATCTTACCTCTTGGGGTCGCAGCCCCCTTTCGGTGGTCCCCCGGGACCACCTCCGGTGGTCCCGGTGGTCCCGGTACGTTACCGGTGATGCCCGAAACACTTCCGGTGTCCGAAACCATCCGTCCTATATATCAATCTTTACCTCCGGACCATTCCGGAGCTCCTCGTGACGTCCGGGATCTCATCCGGGACTCCGAACAACATTCGGTAATCTCGTATAACAATTCCCTATAACCCTAGCGTCATCGAACCTTAAGTGTGTAGACCCTACGGGTTCGGGAGACAGGCAGACATGACCGAGACACCTCTCTGGCCAATAACCATCAGCGGGGTCTGGATACCCATGGTGGCTCCCACTATCTCCACGATGATCTCATCGGATGAACCACGATGTCAAGGATTCAATCAATCCCGTATACGATTCCCTTTGTCTGTCGGTATAGAACTTGCCCGAGATTCGATCGTCGGTATACCTATACCTTGTTCAATCTCGTTACCGGTAAGTCTCTTTACTCGTTCCGTAGCACGTCATCGTGTGACTAACTCCTTAGTCACATTGAGCTCATGATGATGTTCTACCGAGTGGGCCCAGAGATACCTCTCCGTCACACGGAGTGACAAATCCCGATCTCGATTCGTGCCAACCCAACAGACACTTTCGGAGGTACCCGTAGTGCACCTTTATAGTCACCCAGTTACGTTGTGACGTTTGATACACCCAAAGCACTCCTACGGTATCCGGGAGTTGCACAATCTCACGGTCGAAGGAAAAGATACTTGACATTAGAAAAGCATTAGCATACGAACAATACGATCTAGTGCTAGGCTTAGGATTGGGTCTTGTCCACCACATCATTCTCCCAATGATGTGATCCCGTTATCAATGACATCCAATGTCCATGATCAGGAAACCATGATCATCTATTGACTAACGAGCTAGCCAACTAGAGGCTTGCTAGGGACACTTTGTGATATATTCATTCACACATGTATTACTGTTTCCTGTTAATACAATTATAGCATGAACGATAGACGATTATCATGAACAAGGAAATATGATAATAACCATTTTATTATTGCCTCTAGGGCATATTTCCAACAGTCTCCCACTTGCACTAGAGACAATAATCTAGTTACATTGTGATGTATCGAACACCCATAGCATTATGGTGCTGATCATGTTTTGCTCGTGGAAGAGGTTTAGTCAACGGGTCTGCAATATTCAGATCCGTGTGTACTTTACAAATATCTATCACTCCAGTTTGGACATGGTCCTGGATGGAGTTGTAGCGGCGCTTGATGTGCTTCGTCTTCCGGTGAAACCTGGGCTCTTTGGCTATGGCAATGGCTCCAGTGTTATCACAGAAGAGTGTCATAGGACCCGACGCGCTTGGAACCACTCCAAGGTCGGTGATGAGCTCCTTCATCCAAATTCCTTCATGAGCCGCTTCTGAAGCAGCTATGTATTCCGCTTCACATGTAGATGCTGCCACGACTTCTTGCTTGCTGCTGCACCAGCTCACTGCCCCACCATTCAACACATATACGTATCCGGTTTGTGACTTAGAGTCATCCGGATCTGTGTCGAAGCTAGCATCGACGTAACCCTTTACGACGAGCTCTTCGTCACCTCCATAAACGAGAAACATTTCCTTAGTCCTTTTCAGGTACTTAAGGATATTCTTGACCGCTGTCCAGTGTTTCGCACCGGGATTACTTTGGTACCTTCCTACCAAGCTTATCGCAAGGTTTATATCAGGTCTGGTACACAGCATGGCATACATTAGAGATCCCACGGCTGAAGCGTAGGGGACAGAACTCATCTTTTCTCTATCTGCTGCCGTGGTCGGCGACTGAGTCTTACTCAATCTCATACCTTGCAAAACTGGCAAGAACCCTTTCTTTGAGTTTTCCATATTGAATTTCTTCAATATCTTGTCAAGGTATGTACTTTGCGAAAGACCTATGAGGCGTCTCGATCTATCTCTATAGATCTTGATGCCTAATATGTATGCAGCTTCTCCAAGGTCCTTCATTGAAAAACTCTTGTTCAAATAGGCCTTTATGCTCTCCAACATCTCTATATTATTCCCCATCAATAATATGTCATCCACATATAGTACGAGGAAAGCTACAGAGCTCCCACTCACATTCTTGTACAGACAGGCTTCTCCGTAAACCTGTATGAACCCAAACGCTTTAATCACCTCATTAAAGCGAATGTTCCAACTCCGAGATGCTTGCACCAGCCCATAGATGGAGCGCTGGAGCTTGCATACTTTGTTAGCACCTTTAGGATCGACAAAACCTTCTGGTTGCATCATATACAACTCTTCCTTAAGATTCCCGTTAAGGAACGCTGTTTTGACGTCCATTTGCCAAATTTCATAATCATAAAAGGCGGCAATTGCTAACATGATTCGGACTGATTTCAGCTTCGCTACGGGAGAGAAAGTATCTTCGTAGTCAACTCCTTGAATTTGTCGAAAACCCTTTGCGACAAGTCGAGCTTTGTAAACGGTTACTTTACCGTTTGCATCAGTCTTCTTCTTGAAGATCCATTTATTTTCTATGGCTCGCCGTTCATCGGGCAAGTCCACTAAAGTCCATACTTTGTTCTCATACATGGATCCTATCTCGGATTTCATGGACTCAAGCCATTTGTTGGAATCCGGGCCCGCCATCGCTTCTTCATAGTTCGAAGGTTCAGCGTTGTCTAACAACATGATTTCCATCACTGGGTTGCCGTACCACTCTGGTGCGGAGCGTACCCTTGTGGACCTTCGTGGTTCAGTAGTAACTTGATCCGAAGCTTCATGATCATCATCATTAACTTCCTCTTCAGTCGGTGTAGGCACCACAGGAACAACTTCTTGCGCTGCGTTACTTTCCTGTTCGAGAGGGGTGTAATTACCTCATCAAGTTCTACCTTCCTCCCACTTACTTCTTTCGAGAGAAACTCTTTCTCTAGAAAGGATCCGTTCTTGGCAACAAAGGTTTTACCTTCGGATCTAAGATAGAAGGTATACCCAATAGTTTCCTTAGGGTATCCTATGAATACGCATTTCTCCGCTTTGGGTTCGAGCTTTTCTGGTTGAAGTTTCTTCACATAAGCATCGCAGCCCCAAACTTTAAGAAACGACAACTTAGGTTTCTTGCCAAACCATAGTTCATACGGTGTCGTCTCAACGGATTTAGACGGTGCCCTATTTAAAGTGAATGCTGCAGTTTCTAATGCGTATCCCCAAAATGATAGCGGTAAGTCGGTGAGAGACATCATAGATCGTACCATATCTAATAAGGTGCGATTACGACGTTCAGACACTCCGTTGCGTTGCGGTGTGCCAGGCGGCGTTAGTTGTGAAACGATTCCACACTTTCTTAGGTGTGTGCCAAATTCGTGACTCAAATATTCTCCTCCACGATCAGATTGTAGACATTTAATCTTTCTGTCACGTTGATTCTCAACCTCACTCTGAAATTCCTTGAACTTTTCAAACGTCTCAGATTTGTGCTTCATCAAGTAGATATACCCATACCTACTCAAATCATCGGTGAGAGTGAGAACATAACGATAACCACCGCGAGCTTCAACGTTCATTGGACCACACACATCAGTATGTATTATTTCCAATAAGTCGGTGGCTCTCTCCATTATTCCTGAGAATGGAGTCTTAGTCATCTTGCCCATGAGGCACGGTTCGCATGTGTCAAATGATTCAAAGTCAAGAGACTCTAGCAGTCCATCAGTATGGAGCTTTTTCATGCGCTTAACGCCGATATGACCAAGGCGGCAGTGCCACAAGTATGTGGGACTATCATTATCAACTTTGCATCTTTTGGTACTCACACTATGAATATGTGTAACATCACGATCGAGATTCATCAAGAATAAACCATTCACCAGCGGAGCATGACCGTAAAACATATCACTCATATAAATAGAACAACCATTATTCTCTGACTTAAATGAGTAGCCGTCTCGCATTAAGCAAGACCCCGATACAATGTTCATGCTTAAAGCTGGTACTAAATAACAATTATTAAGGTTTAAAACTAATCCCGACGGTAGATGTAGAGGTAGCGTGCCGACGGCGATCACATCGACCTTTGAACCATTCCCGACGCGCATCGTCACCTCGTCCTTGGCCAGTCTCCGCTTATTCCGCAGTTCCTGCTTTGAGTTGCAAATGTGAGCAACAGCACCGGTATCAAATACCCAGGAGCTACTACGAGCGCTGGTAAGGTACACATCAATAACATGTATATCACATATACCTTTAACGTTGCCGGCCTTCTTGTCCGCTAAGTATTTGGGGCAGTTCCGGTTCCAGTGACCTTTTCCCTTGCAGTAGAAGCACTCAGTCTCAGGTTGGGTCCGTTCTTTTTCTTCTTCCCGGCATCTGGCTTACCGGGCGCGGCAACAGCTTTGTCGTCTTTCTTGAAGTTCTTCTTACCCTTTCCTTTCTTGAAACTAGTGGTCTTGTTGACCATCAACACTTGATGCTCCTTCTTGATTTCTACTTCTGCAGACTTGAGCATCGAGTACAACTCGGGAATGGTTTTCTCCATCCCTTGCATGTTGTAGTTAAGCACAAAGCCTTTGTAGCTTGGTGGGAGAGACTGGAGGATTCTGTCAATGATAGCATCATCCGGAAGTTCGACTCCAAGTGAAGTCAGACGACCGTGTAACCCAGACATTTTGAGTATGTGCTCACTGACAGAACTGTTCTCCTCCATCTTACAGCTGAAGAACTTGTCAGAGACTTCATATCTCTCGACACGGGCATGAGCTTGAAATACTAGCTTCAGCTCTTGGAACATCTCATATGCCCCGTGTTGCTCAAAACGTCTTTGGAGCCCCGTTTCTAAACTGTATAACATGCCACACCTGACCAGAGAGTAGTCATCACTTCGCGCTTGCCAGACGTTTAGAACGTCCTGCGCTGCTGCGGGAGCGGGAGGGTCACCTAGCGGCGCATTAAGGACATAAGCCTTTTTAGCTGCTTCAAGGATGAGCTTCAGGTTGCGAACCCAGTCCGCATAGTTGCTACCATCATCTTTCAGCTTGTTTTTCTCTAGGAATGCGTTGAAGTTGAGGTTGACGTTGGACATCTACAATATTTATAAAGACAACTTTTAGACTAAGTTCATGACAATTAAGTTCATTTAATCAAATTAAGTATGAACTCCCACTTAAATCGACATCCCTCTAGTCATCTAAGTGATACATGATCCATGTTGACTAACCCGTGTCCGATCATCACGTGAGACGGACTAGTCACCATGGTGAGCAACTTCATGCTGATCGTATTCAACCATATGACTCATGTTCGACCTTTCGGTCTCTTGTATTCGAGGTCATGTCTGTACATGCTAAGCTCGTCGAGTCAACCTAAGTGTTTTGCGTGTGTAAATCTGGCTTACACCCGTTGTATGCGAACGTTAGAATCTATCACACCCGATCATCACGTGGTGCTTCGAGACAACGAACCTTCGCAACGGTGCACACTTAGGGGAATACGTTCTTCGAAATTTTAGGAGGGATCATCTTATTATGCTACCGTCGTTTTAAGCAATAAGATGTAAAGCATGATAAACATCACAATGCAATCATATAGTGACATGATATGGCCATTATCATCTTTGCTCATTCGATCTCCATCTTCAGGCATCGCATGATCATCATCGTCACCGGCGTGACACCATGATCTCCATCATCATGATCTCCATCATCGTGTCTTCGTGAAGTCGTCACGCCAACTACTACTATCACTACTACTATGGCTAACCGTTAGCAATGAAGTAAAAGTAGCAAGCACATGGCGTTGCATCTCATACAATAAATTAAGACAACTCCTATGGCTCCTGCCGGTTGTCATACTCATCGACATGCAAGTCGTGAAACCTATTACAATAACATGATCATCTCATACATCATACATGCAACATCACAACTTTGGCCATATCACATCACATGTCAAACCCTGCAAAAACAAGTTAGACGTCCTCTAATTGTTGTTGCAAGTTTTTACGTGGCTGATTTGGGTTTCTAGCAAGAACGCCTTCTTACCTACGTGACAGCCACAACGATGATATGCCAAAGCTATTTACCCTTCATAAGGACCCTTTTCATCAAATCCAATCCGACTAGAGTAGGAGAGACAGACACCCGCTAGCCACCTTTATGCACGATGTGCATGTCTGTCGGTGGAACCATTCTCACGTAAGCGTACGTGTAAGGTCGGTCCGGGCCGCTTCATCCCACAATACCGCCGAAAAAGAATAAGACTAGTAACGGCAAGCAAATTGACAAACCATCGCCCACAACTTTTGTGTTCTACTCGTGCATGGAATCTACGCATAGAAAACCTGGCTCGGATGCCACTGTTGGGTGACGTAGCATAAATTCAAAATTTTCCTACGCTTATTCAGATCTTCCTATGGAGAGACCAGCAACGAGAGAGGCATAAGAGCATCTTCGTACCTTTGAAGATCGCTAAGCGGAAGCGTTGCTAGAACGCGGTTGATGGAGTCGTACTCGCAGCGATTCCGATCTAGTGCCGAACAACGGCACCTCCGCGTTCAACACACGTGCAGCCCGGTGACGTCTCCCGCACCTTGATCCAGCAAGGAGGAGGGAGAGGTTGGGGAAGAAGACCAGCAACACGACGGCGTGGTGTTGGTGGAGAGACGAGGTCTCCCGGCAAGGCTTCGCCAAGCACCGGCAGAGAGGAGGAGGGAGAGGGCCGGACTGCGAGAGAGAGAGATTAAACCGTGTCTTAAACAGCCCCGAACCTCATCTATATATAGGGGGAGGGGGAGGGGGCGCAGCCCTTAGGGTTCCCACCCCTAAGGGGTGCGGCAGCCCTTAGATGGGAGAGGGGTGGCGGCCAGGGCAAGGGGGAGGGGTGGCGCACCCCTCTGGTGGGCCTAAGGCCCACCTAAGTTAGGGTTCCCCCTTCTTTTCCTTTCCCCTGCGCCATGGGCTGATTGGGGAGGCGCACCAGCCCAACTAGGGGCTGGTTCCCACCCCCAATTAGTCCATCTTACCTCTTGGGGTCGCAGCCCCCTTCCGGTGGTCCCCCGGGACGTTACCGGTGATGCCCGAAACACTTCCGGTGTCCGAAACCATCCGTCCTATATATCAATCTTTACCTCCGGACCATTCCGGAGCTCCTCGTGACGTCCGGGATCTCATTTGGGACTCCGAACAACATTCGGTAATCTCTTATAACAATTCCCTATAACCCTAGCGTCATCGAACCTTAAGTGTGTAGACCCTACGGGTTCGGGAGACAGGCAGACATGACCGAGACACCTCTCTGGCCAATAACCATCAGCGGGGTCTGGATACCCATGGTGGCTCCCACTATCTCCACGATGATCTCATCGGATGAACCACGATGTCAAGGATTCAATCAATCCCGTATACGATTCCCTTTGTCTGTCGGTATAGAACTTGCCCGAGATTCGATCGTCGGTATACCTATACCTTGTTCAATCTCGTTACCGGTAAGTCTCTTTACTCGTTCCGTAGCATGTCATCGTGTGACTAACTCCTTAGTCACATTGAGCTCATGATGATGTTCTACCGAGTGGGCCCAGAGATACCTCTCCGTCACACGGAGTGACAAATCCCGATCTCGATTCGTGCCAACCCAATAGACACTTTCGGAGGTACCCGTAGTGCACCTTTATAGTCACCCAGTTACGTTGTGACGTTTGATACACCCAAAGCACTCCTACGGTATCCGGGAGTTGCACAATCTCACGGTCGAAGGAAAAGATACTTGACATTAGAAAAGCATTAGCATACGAACAATACGATCTAGTGCTAGGCTTAGGATTGGGTCTTGTCCACCACATCATTCTCCCAATGATGTGATCCCGTTATCAATGACATCCAATGTCCGTGATCAGGAAACCATGATCATCTATTGACTAACGAGCTAGCCAACTAGAGGCTTGCTAGGGACACTTTGTGATCTATTCATTCACACATGTATTACTGTTTCCTGTTAATACAATTATAGCATGAACGATAGACGATTATCATGAACAAGGAAATATGATAATAACCATTTTATTATTGCCTCTAGGGCATATTTCCAACAGCCTATATGTATGATCATTGCCTTAGATATCGTCATGACTTTGCGCGGTTCTATCAATTGCTCGACAGTAATTTGTTCACCCACCGTGATATTTGCTATTTTGGGAGAAGCCTCTAGTGAACACTATGGCCCCCGGGTCTACTCCACACCATATTTTCAGCCTTACACTTTTCCTTTGTTGCACTTTCTGCCTTCAGATCTCACTTTGCAATCAATCTTGAAGGGATTGACAACCCCTTTACAGCGTTGGGTGCAAGCTCTTTGTGTTTGTGCAGGTACTAGGACTTGACGAGATTCTCCTACTGGATTGATACCTTGGTTCTCAAACTGAGGAAAATACTTACTGCTCTTGTGCTGCATCACCCTTTCCTCTTCAAGGGAGAACCAACGCAAGCTCAAGAGACGACAGAAGGTTTCTGTCGACGTAGCAGCCATCAAGGGTAAAAATATGGGGTTTATATCTATTGCATGAATTTATCCCTCTACATCATGTCATCTTGCTTAAGGCGTTACTCTGTTCGTCATGAACTCAATACACTAGATGCATGCTGGATAGCGGTCGATGTGTGGAGTAATAGTAGTAGATGCAGACAATACCGGTCTACTTGTCTCGGACGTGATGCCTATATGTATGATCATTGCCTTAGATATCGTCATGACTTTGCGAGGTTCTACCAATTGCTCGACAGTAATTCGTTCATCCACCGTAATATTTGCTATTTTGAGAAAAGCCTCTAGTGAACACTATGGCCCCCGGGTCTACTTCACATCACATTTTCCGCCTTACACTTTTACTTCGTTGCACTTTCCGCCTTCAGATCTCACATTGGAATAAATCGTGAAGGGATTAACGACCCATTTGTAGCGTTGGGCGCAAGTTTGTTGTTTTTGCCCAGGTACTTTGGACACTTGGCTTGATACTCCTACTGGATTTATACCTTGGTTGTCTAAACTGAGGGAAATACTTACTGCTACTGTGCTGCATCACCCTTTCCTCTTCAAGGGAAAAACCAACGCAAGCTCAAGAGGTAGCAAGAAGAATTTCTGGCGCCGTTGCCGGGGAGGATCAAGTCAAGTTTAGTTTCCCGTCAACGTGCCAATTTCTGGCGCCGTTGCCGGGGAGGATCAAGTCAAGAATAGTCTCACTTCAACGTGCCAATTTCTGGCACCGTTGCTGGGGAGGATCAAGTCAAGAATAGTCTCCCGTCAATGTGTCAATTTCTGGCACTGGGGATTATTCTAAGTGAAGCTTATCCAAGTAAGTGTCGCAAACTCATCTCTTGCATTTACTTTTTTTGCCTCTCGTTTTCCTCTCCCCCACTTCTGAAAAACAAAAATTTACAAAAATACTTGCCTTTTTCGTTCACCCTTTTCTTTCGCTTGCTTTCTGTTCGCTTGTGTGCTTGTCTGCGTGCTAAGACCTGTATGGCCCAACCAAAGGATTATGATGCTTACTACTCAAGGTTGGAAGAGATTGATACTAGTGTTAAAGACTTCATGTCTACACAGTTTGATCATAATAGTTACTTCCGTAGAGACCTAAGGGAGCAAAATTCTTTTATGGCCTATACGAATAGAGAAGTTGATGATATGGCCAAAGAATTTCTTGCGCTAAATTCTCAGTATGCTTGTCTTGAAAAATTGGTAGGGCAGATTTCTGATAAACAGACTACCTTAGTCAATAAAATGGTTGCTAAACCTGAAATATGTGATGAGAATCACGAAGATCTTAAAGTGCTTGGTGTGACTCCCATTGAATCCTTGTTTTCTAGTGTCAAACCTAATGATGATGGGGATGGATATGAATCCACCTTGGTTGAAAAACACCCCAATGTTTCGGAGTCTATCTATCTTGATGCGAAAAGCATTGAAAGTGGAGTAGACGATATCAAAATTTTGAGTAGTAATGAAACTACTACTTTGGATTTCAAGGAATTAAATTATGATAGTTGCTCTTTGATTGAATGTATTTCCTTGATGCAATCCATGCTAAACTCTCCACACCCTTATAGCCAAAACAAGGCCTTTACCAATCATATCGTCGATGCTATGATAAAATCTCTTGAAGAGAAACTTGAATTGGAAGTTTCTATTCCTAGAAAAATTCATGATGAGTGGGAAACTACTATCAAAATCAAGATAAAAAACTATGAATGCAATGCTTGGTGTGATTTGGGTGCTAGTGTTTCCGCAATCCCAAAGTCTTTATGTGATGTTCTAGGTTTCAATGAGATTGATGAGTGCTCTCTTAATTTGCATCTTGCGGATTCTACTGTTAAGAAACCCATGGCAAGGATCAATGATGTTCTTATTATTGCAAATAGGAACTATGTACCCATGGATTTCATTGTGCTTGATATTGATTGCAATCCTACATGTCCTATCATTCTTGGTAGACCTTTCCTAAGGACTATTGGTGTTGTCATCGATATGAACGAAGGGAATATTAGATTTCAATTTCCTTTAAATAAGGGCATGTAATATTTTCCTAGAAAGAAAATAGATTGCCTTATGAATCCATGATGAGGTCCACTTATGGTTTGAGCACCAAAGACGACGATACGTGATTCTATCACCTTATGCCTAGCTAAGGGCGTTAAACAATAGCGCTTGTTGGGAGGCAACCCAATGAACTTATCTTTGCTTTTTTGCTTTCTGTTTTGTTGCGTCCAGACCATCATAATTCTGTTATGATTGTGTCTTTTGTGTTTCTTTTTGTGTTTGAGCCAACTAAAACCTTTATGACTAGTTTGGTGATGGTTGTTTGATCTTGCTGGAAAAAGACAGAAACTTTTCGCTCACGAAAGTATTTTTCATTTTTATTCAGAAAGAGCTTTTGAGTTTATTCTTTTTGCTGCTGGTTGATATGCCTTTTGTCCAAACTTTCGTAATGTTTCAGAATTTTTGAGATACCAGAAGTATACGAAGTATACAGATTGCTACAGACTCGTCTGTTTTTGACAGATTCTATTTTTGTTGTGTTGATTGCTTGTTTTGATGAAACTATGGATCGTATCGGGGGGTATTAGCCATGGGAAAGTGAGAATACAGTAATATAACACCAATATAAATAGAAATCAAGTTTTCTACAGTACCTAAAGAGGTGGTAGTTTGTTTTCTTGTGCTAATGATATCACGAGTTTCTGTTTAAGTTTTGTGTTGTGAAGTTTTCAAGTTTTGGGTGATGTTCTCATGGACAAAGGAATAAAGAATGGAAAGAGCTCAAGCCTGGGGATGCCCAAGGCATCCCAAGCCAAATTCAAGGACATAAAAAATCCTAAGCTTGGGGATGCCCCGGGAAGGCATCCCCTCTTTCGTCTTCAATCCATCGGTTACATTACTTGGAGCTATATTTTTATTCACCACATGACATGTGTTTTGCTTGGAGCGTCTTGCATCGTAGGAGTCTTTTATTTTCGTTGTGTCACAATCATCCTTGCTGCACACCTTTTGAGAGAGACATGCACTCATCGTGAATTTTCTAGAATACTCTTTGAGCTTCGCTTATATCTTTTGAGTTAGGCAATTTAGCTTACATGTGCTTCACTTATATCTTTTGAGCTAGATAATTTTGCTCTAAGTACTTCACTTAGATCTTTTAGAGCACGACAGTGTTATACTTTGGGGAAATAGAAACTCTCGGTCTTCACTTATATCTTTTTGATAGTGATCTCTCTGAGTAACTTGGTAGTTGGCTTGTGCTATGAAAGTAGTCCCAAAGGTGATAGGTACCCAAAGAGGATACAATAAAACTTCCATCTTCATGTGCATTGATTAAAAAGATAAGTTTGACTCCTCTCAAATAGTTTTGAGACATGGATTTGGTAATATTAAGAGTTATGTTAGTAGGGTGTTGTGAATCTAGAAATACTTGTGTTGAAGTTAGTGATTCCCGTAACATGCACGTATGGTGAACCGCTATGTTAGGAAGTTGAAGCATAATTGATCTATTGATTGTCATCCTTTGTGTTGCGGTAGGGATCGCGTGATGGTTAACACCTATGAACCCTTCCCCTAGGAGTATGTGTTTAGCACTTTGTTTCAATTACTAATAAAAACTTTCGCAATAAGTATGTGAGTTCTTCATGACTAATGTGAGTCCATGGTATAGATGCACTTTCACCTTCCACCATTGCTAACCTCTCTAGTGTCGCGCAACTTTCGCCGGTGCACAAACCCACCATATGCCTTCCTCAAAACAGCCACCATACCTACCTACTATGGCATTTTCATAGCCATTCCGAGATATATTGCCATGCAACTCCCACCGTTCTGTCTCATGACTTGTGCCGTCACTTACATATTGTCTTTGCATGATCGTAAGATAGTTAGCAAGATGTTTTCAACGTCATACGCCAAGCTAGATCGTTGCACATCCCGGTACATTGTCGGAGGCATTTCCTATAGAGTCATCATCATTCTAAACATTGAGTTGTGAGTAAATTAAAGTGTGATGATCATCATTATTAGAGCATTGTCCCATGTGAGGAAATAAAAAAAAGAGGCCAAAGTTGCCCATAAAAAAGAGATATGGAAAGAGGCCAAAGTGCCCAAACAAAAAAAAGAGAGAAAAAGAGAGAAGGGACAATGCTACTATCTTTTCCACACTTGTGCTTCATAATAGCACCATGTTCTTCATGATTGAGAGCCTCTTGTTTTGTCACCACCATATTCTAGTGGGAATCTTCATTATATAACTTGGCTTGTATATTCCAATGATGGGCTTCCTCAAAATTGCCCTAGGTCTTCGTGAGCAAGCAAGTTGGATGCACACCCACTAGTTCTCCTTTTGAGCTTTCACATACTTATAACTCTAAGTGCATCCATTGCATGGTAATCCCTACTCTTTCACATTGATATCTATTGATGGGCATCTCCATAGCCCTTTGATACGCCCAGTCGATGTGACCATCTCCTCCTTTTTGTCTCACAACCGCCACCACACTCTATTCCACCTATAGTGCTATATCCATGGCTCACACTCATGTATTGCGTGAGAGTTGAAAAAAGTTTTGAGAAAGTAAGAGTGCGAAAACAATTACTTGGCCAATACCGGGGTTGTGCATGATTTAAATTAGTTGTGTGGGGATGATGGAGCATAGAGAGACTATATGATTTTGTAGGGATAATTTTCTTTGGCCTTGTTATTTCGAAAGTTCATGATTACCTTGCTAGTTTGCTTGAAGTATTATTGTTTTCATGTCAATAGAAAACTATTGTTTTGAATCTTACGGATCTGAACATTCATGTCACATGAAAGAAGTTACAAAGGACACATATGGTAGGTAGCATTCCACATGAAAAATTCAGTCTTTATCACTTCCCTACTCGAGGACGATTAGGAGTTAAGCTTGGGGATGCTTGATACGTCTCCAACGTATCTATAATTTTTGATAGTTCCATGCTATTATCTTGTCAAACTTTGGATGTTTTGTATGCTTTTTATATCTTTTTTGGGACTAACTTATTAACTCAGTGCCAAGTGCCACCTCTTGTTTTTTCCGTGTTTTTGACCCTTCTCAGAGGAAAATATTAAACGGAGTCCAAATGGAATAAAACCTCCGAAAAGATTTTTTCCGGAACAGAAAATACGCACGGGACGTGAGAACCAAGGCAGAGGCCACGAGGGGAGTTCACAAGCCCCCTAGGAGCGGCCAGGGGGCCCGCGCCTAGCAGGCTTGTGGGCCCCCTGTGGCTCGTCTGCCCTACCTCTTCCGCTTATAAATTCCCTAAAAATCCAAAACTATGGGAGAGACCCACGAAAATACTTTTCCGCCGCCGCAAACTTCTGTCTCCGCAAGATCCCATCTAGGGCATGTTCTGGTGCCCTGTCGGAGGGGGATTCGGATACAGAGGGCTTCTTCATCAACACCATGACCTCTCTGATGATGCGTGAGTAGTTCACCATAGACCTTCGGGTCCATAGCTAGTAGCTAGATGGCTTCTTCTCTGTCTTGGATCTTCAATACAAAGTTCTCCGTGATCTTCATGGAGATCTATCCGATGTAATCTTATTTTGCGGTGTGTTTGTCGAGATCTGATGAATTGTGGATTTATGATCACATTATCTATGAATATTATTTGAGTTTCTTCTAATATATTATATGCATGATTTCATATCCTTGTAATTCTCTTCGAGTTGTGGGTTTTGTTTGGCCAACTTGATCTATGATTCTTGCAATGGGAGAAGTGCTTGGTTTTGGGTTCATACCGTGCGGTGACCTCTCCCAGTGACAGAAGGGGCAGCGAGGCACGCATCATGTTGTTGCCATCAAGGTTAAAAAGATGGGGTTTATATCTATTGCATGAATTTATCCCTCTACATCATGTCATCTTGCTTAAGGCGTTACTCTGTTCGTCATGAACTCGATACACTAGATGCATGCTGGATAGCGGTCGATGTGTGGAGTAATAGTAGTAGATGCAGACAGTATCGGTCTACTTGTCTCGGAACTGATGCCTATATGTATGATCATTGCCTTAGATATTGTCATGACTTTGCGCGGTTCTATCAATTGCTCGACAGTAATTCGTTCACCCACCGTAATATTTGCTATTTTGAGAGAAGCCTCTAGTGAACACTATGGGCCCCGGGTGTACTTCACATCATATTTTCCAACTTACACTTTTACTTCGTTGCACTTTCCGCCTTCAGATCTCACCTTGCAATCAATCGTGAAGGGATTGACAACCCCTTTGTAGCGTTGGGTGCAAGTTTGCTATTTTTCCGCAGGTACTTTGGACACTTGGCTTGATACTCCTACTGGATTGATACCTTGGTTCTCAAAACTTAGGGAAATACTTACTCTTACTATGCTGCATCGCCCTTTTCTCTTCATGAAAAAACCAACCCAAGCTCAAGAGGTAGCACCCTGATGACCCACAAGTATGGGGGATCAATCATAGTCCTTTCGATAAGTAAGAGTGTCGAACCCAACGCGGAGGAGAAGGCTCAGATAAACGGTTTTCAGCAAGGTAATAACTGCAAGCACTGAAAGTAGCGGTAACAAGTAATGGTGTAGTGAGGTGAAACGTAGCAAGCTAAAAGTAACAAGTGAAAAGTAGTAGCAACGGTGCAGCAAAGTGGCCCAATCCCTTTTGTAGCAAGGGACAAGCCTGAGCAAAGTCTTATAAGAGGAAAAACGCTCCTGTGGACACACGGGAATTTCTGTCATGCTAGTTTCATCATGTTCATATGATTCGCGTTCGTTACTTTCATAGTTTGATATGTGGGTGGACCGGCGCTTGGGTACTGCCCTTGCTTGGACAAGCATCCCACTTATGATTAACCCCTCTCGCAAGCATCCGCAACTACGAAAGAAGAATTAAGACAACGGCTAACCATAGCATTAAACTAGTGGATCCGAACGAATACCAAATTCACATGACTATTATTAGCATGACTTATCCCATGTCCTCAGGAACAAAAGTAACTACTCACAAAGCATAATCATAATCATGATCAGAGGTGTAATGAATAGCATCAAGGATCTGAACATAAACTCTTCCACCAAGTAATCCAACTAGCATCAACTACAAAGAGTAATCAACACTACTAGCAACCTTACAAGTACCAATCGGAGTCGCGAGACGGAGATTGGTTACAAGAGATGAACTAGGGTTTGGAGAGGAGATGGTGCTGATGAAGATGTTGATGGAGATGACTCCCCTTCGACGAGAGGAGTGTTGGTGATGACAAAGGCGACGATTTCCCCCTCCGGGAGGGAAGTTTCCCCGGCAGGATCGTCGTGCCGGAGCCCTAGATTGGTTCTGCTCAAGTTCCGCCTCGTGGCGGCGACGAATCCACGAAAAAGCTCCACCTTGATTTTTTCTCAGACGAAACCCTTCATATAGCAAAAGAGGGGGGCCAGTGGGCCACCAGGGTGCCCACAAGCCCTGGGTAGGCCGCGGCAACCAGGCTTGTGGGCCCTTGGCTGCTCCCCTCTCACACTTCTTTCGCCCAGCATTTTTTATATATTCCCAAAAAAATCCATGTTGATTTTCAGGGCATTTGGAGTTGCGCTGAATAGAGGACTCAGACTTGCTCCTTTTCTAATCCAGAATTCCAGCTGCCGGTATTCTCCCTCTTCAAATAAACCTTGCAAAATAAGAGAGAAAAGGCATAAGTATGGTTCCACAAAGTATAATAACAGTGCATAAAGCGATAAATATCAACATGAAAGAATGATGCAAAATGGACGTATCAACTCCCCCAAGCTTAGACCTCGCTTGTCCTCAAGCGAAAACCAAGACCCAAAACATGTCCACATGTTTAGGGATGAAGGTGTCGATAAAACAAAATACGGACATGAGGGCATCATGATCACACATAGAACAGCAATACATCATAGAGATTCTTATGGGAAAGTAACAATTCCTTCACAAAGCAAAGTATGAAACAAAAACCTTACCGAGAAGTAGCCAATAATAGCCCAAAGTCATTGAAGCAATTGCAATTTCTCATAACAACGGAAAGAGTCAAATAAGAGCTTGTAAGGCAAATCCACATACTCAATCATCTCTTTTGTTTTCCAGAGTTGTTACAACTCACGTGGTACTCATGGTATCAAAGTTTCAGTTGGACACAGAGAAAGATAAGGCCTTATAGTTTTGCCTCCCAACCATTTACCTCAAGGGTAAAGTCAACAATAATAAAGCATAAGTACTCAGCTCCAAGTTGAGATATGAATATAGATCTTTCCCAAGCATATGACGTTCACCAAGAAAAAGGCTAAATAAGGAATTGGTGAAGATCACCATGACTCTTACAAAGGTAAAAAGTAAAGGTACAAGATAGGCCCTTCGCAGAGGGAAGCAGAGGTTGTCATGTGCTTTTGAGGTTTGGATGTGTGTCCTCTTAGTGTGGAGGAACGTCACTTTATATTGCCTCTTGTGATAAAGAACTTTATTATGCAGTCTGTCGCTTTTATGTCTTCCTCATCACAGGTTCGTACAAAGCTTATTTTCCACACACTAATAGATCATACATATTAGAGAGCAATTTTTATTGCTTGCACTGATGACAACTTACTTGAGGGATCTTATTCAATCCATAGGTAGGTATGGTGGACACTCATGGCAAAACTGGGTTGAAGGTTTATGGATGCACAAGTAGTATCTCTACTTGGTGCGGGAGTTTTGGCTAATATGAGGTGGAAGCAATTGTCACATGCTAAGGGATCTCTAATCATATAACATTGTTTGGAACTAAGCAAACACAATTCATTATGTTGTCTTCCTTGTCCAACATCTACTTCTAAGCATGTAATAGTTTGGTGAGTGCTCACAATTATAGAAAGTGTCTAAGATGATATATTGATATGTGAACCTCTCTTTCCTTATTACTTCTTATTAATTGCAAGAATGCCTGGGGTCTATGTTGGTCTATTCTCAACAAGTTTCAATCATCATACTTGTTATACGTGAAGCTATCACTTTCCATAAGATCATCTCATGATCTTTCATGCTATCGTTCTTTTCATACTTTTGATCACGGCACAAAGCAAAGCCCTTGACTCAGATACTCTTTATTATTTAGCTCGCACGCTCGAATACATCGGGGGAGACACAAGGCAAAAGACTCAAACTAAACACTAAAGTCTTATTCCACTAAGAGAAGAAATAAAACTGAAAAGGAAAGACTAAAACAAAGGTAAAAGCAAAAGATATAAAGGTGATATGATACCAGGGCAACTCCCCCAAGCTTGGCAAAAGCCAAGGGGATTGCCCATACCAATGCTTAGTTGTCTTCCTTTGGTGGTGATGGTGGTGGAGTTGTTGAAGCAGTCTTGAGCTTCTCTAATTTCCACTTGAGCATAAAATTCTGCTCCCTCATATCGTCATTTTCCTCCTCAAGCTTCAACTCTCTATGGCAAAGTTCTTGCTTACTCTCCTGCAAGAAACGAGAAGGGATAAACAGGGTCTTATGCTTCTTCCTTTGGTCAGGGAGGCTTGACTTCCTGAACTCCACATGAGTGCGTCCAGGTTGAGGTAGAGGAGCCTCCTCTTCATCGAAACTCGTTTGTTCCTTCCCCTTGGGATCATAGTCCTCTTCCTCGTCAGTGTTCCAGCCATATGGTTCTGAGTCCCCGTAGACCTTTGGGTTAGCAAGGTAATCAGCCACATAGCTCTCCCCCTCTGAATCCTGAGAAGACATCTTGACCTAGATCTGCGGCAGAAAACAGGCTCGAAAGGAAAATAGAGGAAAACTGCGCGATACGAAGATAAAAACCCTCGGGCGTATATATAATGATTTTTTCTGGACCACAAGGAGTGCTCCGCAAGAAAACGGAGTCCGGGAGGCACAGGAGGTGCCCACAAGCCCTGTTGCCGCGGCCAGGGGGAGGCCGCGGCAACCAAGCTTGTGGCCGCCTCGTGCGCTCTCCGGACTGCTTTTTATTTTTCTAATTTTCCATAAATTCCAAAACGGAGAAAATTTCCTATTGGAAAAGTTTCAGAGTCCAATTACTTACCAAAACAGATACCTCTTCGTTTTAAGGGTCGGAAACAGGCTGATAAACATCCCTTATGTACTCCTCTGGAGTGATGATATTGATGATATTGGTCTCAACATTTATGGGAGTACCAGAGATGTAATGCTTGATTATTTGCCCATTTACCACTCTAGGAAAATTACCTTCCGTGTTATTGATTTTGATGGCACCGGAGCGATATACTTCCTCGACAACGTAGGGACCTTCCCATTTAGAGAGAAGCTTGCCTACGAAGAATCTTAAACGAGAATTGTATAGCAGGACATAATCACCTACATTGAACTCTCGTTTTTCTATTCTTTTATCGTGTCATCTCTTAACCTTTTCCTTGAACAACTTGGCATTCTCATATGCCTGGGCCCTCCATTCATCTAATGAGCTGATACCAAACAACCGCTTCTCACCGGCAAGTTTGAAATCGAAGTTGAGCTCTTTGATTGCCCAATAAGCTTTGTGTTCGAGCTCAAGAGGTAAATGACAGGCCTTACCGTAAACCATTTTATACGGAGACATGCCCATGGGATTCTTATAAGCAGTCCTATAAGCCCATAGTGCATCGTCAAGTTTGCTAGACCAATTCTTTCGAGATCTATTGACGGTCTTTTGTAAAATCAATTTGATCTCCCTATTACTCAACTTCACTTGACAACTAGACTGAGGATGATAAGGAGATGCAACTCTATGGTTGACATCATACTTAGCGAGCATCTTGCGGAAAACACCATGAATGAAGTGTGAACCGCCATCAGTCATCAGATATCTAGGGACTCCAAATCATGGGAAAATGACTTCTTTAAGCATCTTAATAGAGGTGTGGTGACCAACATTTCTAGTGGGGATAGCTTCTACCCACTTAGTGACGTAATCCACAGCAACTAAGATGTGAGTATACCCATTGGAACTCGAGAAAGGTCCCATATAATCAAAGCCCCAGACATCAAATGGTTCAATGACAAGTGAATAGTTCATAGGCATTTCCTGACGCTTACTGATATTCCCTATTCTTTGGCATTCGTCACAAGACAAGACAAACTTACGGGCATCCTTGAAAAGAGTGGGCCAATAGAACCCTGATTGCAATACCTTATGAGCAGTTCTGTCTCCAGCATGGTGTCCTCCGTAGGCTTCGGAATGACACTTCTGCATGATCTGTCCCTGTTCATGTTCAGGCACACAACGTCTAATAACACCATCTACTCCTTCCTTATAAAGGTGAGGATCATCCCAAAAGTAGTGTCTCCAATCAAAGAAGAATTTCTTCTTTTGCTGGTAGGTGAAACTGGGTGGTATGTATTTGGCTACAATATAGTTTGCGTAATCAACATACCACGGTGCACTATGTGAGGTGCGGATGACATTCAATTGCTCATTCAGAAAGCTGTCATCAATAGGGCATGGGTGAAAAGACCTCGATGACGCCTAGAGGGGGGGTGAATAGGCTATTTAAAAACTTCTTCAGATTTGGCTTGAACCTGATGCAGAAATAAACTAAGAGGGTACTTGTCAAGCACAAATCCTAAATGCACTAGGCACTGCAACGTGTATCAACAACACGATCTACTAAGATGGACACAATGCAGTTACTAACAAGCACAAGTAAGTTACACAAACTTACTTGAGCTATATCACACGACAAGTAGGTGAACAACACAAGATACTAGATCACACTATATCACACGATATATCAAGGGCTGCAAGTATGTACGTGTGAATATAGAGGGTATGCTTGAATGATTAATCTTGTACAAGAAATGGCCAACACAATATAATGAGCACAAGCAATATGCAATGTATGTATGCTCAAATAACACAAGTAAACCACAAGTAAGGAGTTAGGGTTAAGGATAACCAAGGTCACTGAGACGAAGATGTATCCCGATGTTCACTTCCTTGGAGGGAAGCTAGTCACAGTTAGAGAGGTGGATGTTACCACGAAGGCACACCAACGCCACGAAGGCTCACCATATTCTCCCTTTGAGATAACACCACGAAGGCGTTTCTCAACCACTAGTGGTAAGCCTTTGAGGTGGCTTACAAACCCCCACAAACTTTTTCGGGGGAAATCACACGGATTGATTCCTCTCCGAAGAACTCCTACCGCCTAGGAGTCTCCAACCTCCAAGAGTAACAAGATCACGGGGAATGCTCAAAACTTGCTCAAATCACAAATAGCTTGGGTTGAGAAAAGGAGAGGGAGAAGACCTATCTTTTGATTGGAACAACTCTCAAAGGGGCTCACAAATGCTCTTGGGATCTAAGATTTGGAGTGAGCAAATGTGTGTGAGGTGGAAATGTGTTCTTATGAGGATAAGGCTGTGTTGGGCAACCCTCTCACGAAGTGGGAGGGGGGTATTTATAGTGTGGAGAGAAAAAGAGCCGTTGCAGACACTTTAAGTCACACAGGGTCCGGACGTCCGACAGTTGTCGGAAGCCCGGGCGTCCGTGAGGGTCCGGACGTCCGACAAGGGTCAGTCGTCCGAGACCTGTAGGCATGACTGGAACTCTTCTGAATTCATCAGCGGCCGGACGTCCGACAGGGGTCGGTCGTCCGAGGCCTGTAGGTGTGCCAGAACATGTTTGAATTCATCAGCATACGGACGTCCGGAGTGGCCCGGAAGTCCGTGTTATACAGCACAAGTTCTACTGGTGGTTGGTTCCGGATTTCCGACAGGTGTCGGACGTCCGGCGCTCGGACGTCCGGAGGGAGCCGGAAATCCGAGTTATAGAGCACATGTTCTTCTGGTGCAGGGCATCGGATTTCCGAAGCCTGTCGGTCGTCCGAGCCTTGACCGGCCCTCGGACGTCCGGAGGAAGCCGGAAGTCCGAGTTATATGGCTCAAGTTTCTGTGGTGCATAGTTCCGGAATTCCGAAGCTGGTCGGCTATCCGGGCCTCGGACGTCCGGAGAGAGCCGGAAGTCCGAGTTATATGGCTCTGATTTCTCTGGTATAGGATTCCAGATTTCCGAAGCTGTCGGTCGTCCGGCCCTCGGACGTCCGGAGGAGGCCGGATGTCCGAGGCACTGGTTCTGTTTTCAGATAACAGCAGAGCAGTGGAGATGTGGTCTGAATAGAAAGTGAAGATGTAGTTTGAGCAAGTTCATCGCAAAACCTGTGATCCCCTCTTAATAGTGCGAGATCCCTAAGGACTCAAGAATCATAAAAGAGTACCGATGATCCATACTTGAGTGTATACTTTTATTCGCTGATCATCACTCCGCACAACTAACGTCAAAGGAACTGATACCTTTGAGTTAGCCCTTTCACTTGAGCTTGATATTGTTGTTCCTTCTTGGCTCAAGTTGAAAGCAAGACATGATGAAGTCTTCAAGTAGCTTTCCCATACACAATGCGGAAAGCCTAGCTTATGTATTCATCTTCATTTGTCCACCATGTGAACATCCACAAGAATCAAGCATGAAGTTCTCAAGAATGCTTATCTTGATCTTGTCCTGTCCACCATGTGAACATCCACAAGAATCAAGCATGTAGTGCTCAGGAATGCTTATCTTGATCTTGTCCTTGTTAGCACATGAGGTTGTCCTTGTCAGCACATGAGCATTGACAATAGTTTCAATGGTATATTCGTGCTGATCCGCTTGAACTTGCACACCACAATCTTGATGACGATCACCACTTGACGTCATCCTTCATGGGTTGTATGAGATCTTCCTTTTGACGCAAGCCCAATGGAAGCACACCTAACCCCCACATAGGAGTCTCACAAAGACCATGGGTTAGTACACAAACACGTAATGGACAATGCTTACCATACCATGGGATCACTTGATCCCTCTCGGTACATCTTGTACGCTTTGTGTGTTGATCATCTTGATTTACTCTTTGTCTGAGATCTTGATCAACCTAGTGTTTCTATGACCATTCTTTGGATAATAACTTGAATAACATCTTGGTCAACATCTAAACTCCTTGAACCCAACAGATGGACTTCAAGAAGTGCCTATGGACAAGTCCTATAAATATAACTTAAAGCAACCATTAGTCCATAGGAGTTGTCATCAATTACCAAAACCACATATGGAGATATATGCTCTAACAATCTCCCCCATTTTGGTAATTGAAGACAACCACTTCAAGAGAGTTTACATAAGGAAATAAGCATAACCAAGCGCACACGTACAAGGTAATAATGCATGTGTGCAAGATGTAAATGCTTACGCAATAAAGCAAAACCCTCTAAACATATCCAAAGTAAAATCTCTAAACTTCTCCCCCATTGGCATCGATTGCCAAAATGGACGACAAGTTCAGAAAGCCAAAATAGTAGGTGGCCCTCCAAAAAGTGTGTACTTCTCAGCAAATGAGTGTAGAAAAATACACAAATACAATGATAAGTAGTTGGAGGAAAACAAACTATATTGAGGACCCAAAGATTGCAAATAAAAGGATCGTATGCCACAAAGACATACAAAGATGAAGGCAAGCAATCAAAGAATTCCAGATGGAACAAACAATCATATGGTCCTTCGAACCACATGAATAAAAGATATTATGATAGAGACAACATAGTGCTTTATCAAAAACTAGAGAAGCTCCCCATGATTTGTGCACTAATATGAGATTTTTGTATTTGACACAGGTGCACAAAATAGGATCGTTGCTCCCCCAGAATTAATAGACACACACAACGAGTGCAAGAAGATAGATGAGACAATAGGCATATCAATTGCACAAAGCTAATGGTTGAGCAACATGTAAAGGAAGCAACTTAAGAATAAGCTCAACCGAAGTAATGTGTGTGAGTCATGGCAAAGCACTTGAGAAGACTTAAGATAAGGATGAGCATTGCTCATCAACATAGTCTTGATGAATATGAGATACAAAGTGCAAGACATATCATTCCCACACACACATACTAGAAAATGGGTTCACAAGCTTACTAATAAACAAAATAAGAACCAACGCTGGTGACAACCCATTGTGAAGATAGGAAGTAAGAATCTTGTCAAGAGGAGGGATACTAATTGAAAATGGCAAAACCCTCATCAAGACAAGCATGAGGAAAAATAATCTTCACGGCCAAAGAGTGCACCAAGATGTAGGAAAATAAGATCCGCACTCAAAACAAATCCTTTCATGTTGCCACCAAAACCGAAAAAGGAAATGCAGCGGTGGACGTGAAAGAAAAGAGGATATCAATTAGAGATGTAACTTCTCTCATGTGACCAAGATTCTAAGTAGAAGACAATCATGATGATATATATATCCACAAAGAAGGATGTACACACGAAATGGTTACAAGAAGGAAGAACACTAGCTATCCAAAAAGGGAAGTCATAAATATATCAATGAGATCTTTTGCTTGGAAGCATAGCACATGGCCTAATATTTTCTTATTGTATAATACGAACTTCCAACATACAAACATCAAAGACATCCCAACTAGCAGTAAGACATCATCGTTCGGATGCTTTGAGAAAGCAAACATGTACTACGAGAACAAATCAAGAGATTCATGCCATGATGCAACCTGGAAAAGAAAAGACAGGTTGGGTCCTTTGCAAGAAAAGAATGCATGAAGTGGATACTTGTTACCGAGACAACATTGGATTGATGTAGTAGATAGTTGTTCTTTGATCATCCTAACTTGTCTCCAATAATCACATGGTCTCAACATCTTCCTTATAGGTGAGCTGAGCATCCAATGCATCTCCAGTTGTTCCTGGAACAACAAAACAAACAAAATGGTGCCCAAACTCATTGGGACCAAAGAGTTAGAAAACCAGCAATACATAGGACAAACTCCACACACATATGTGCATATAGATATGAATTTGAATTTCATGCACACTTTAGCCAATTTATGACAGGGTGGAGTTTCCCTTATATATTGGGTCAAAGGAGGAAAGCAAGCAAAAGAAGTTGTATATAGTAGCTAGATATGCATGCTCAAGACTCTCAAGAATCAACTCAACACAAAGTTGATAAGTCATCAAAAGACAAGATATAAAGTAACAATAAGATCCTAAAACAAAAGAACTATCACTTGAAAGATATCAATTAAAAGATACATCAAGGAATGAGATATCCATTGACACATGTCAAATAGAAGGCAACAAGAAACCATTTGAAGGAAAAAAACAGAGGTATCTAGTTTCTAAGAGAGATCTAGGTTCCAACAAACAAAGCCCTCTACAAATTTTCATGATGGCACAAAGCATCATAAAGAGCAAGACTTGCCTCCCATCAACACACACTTGATGGGGATCAAATGATTATATGATGGGTGAATAAAGAGAGTGTTTTTAAAGGGAATAGGATAGCTCCCCCAAGGGACGTGCATTATATAGAATTTGCATTTGAATACAAAACGCACACGATGGGATCATCACTTTCTCTATATCTATAACCACACTAGACATGTTAAAAATAGATTCATAAGAGGCAAGAAAGACAAACGAAACACAAAATCCAATGTAAAGATGATTATCAATTCCAATCATATGATGAGAATACCAATTGTCAAGGACAAGAAGTATTTTTGAAATGATACTCATTGGTAGATCACAAATATATCCAAGATCATCTTTACCCATAAAGCGCAAGCAAATGACACTTGTAGAGCTAGCATGCCACCTAGGAACAAGATAGTTTACAATATCAACGCTAAGTGGCAATACGTCAAATGTACACATTTTCTAGGTTTGTAATATGCACATAGCATATTACTCCCCCATAATGTGATAAACCAATAACATTAACAAGTGGCAAATTAAAACCAACAAGAGATACTTAATGGACCATATAGAATTTGAATTTCTCATGAGTAAGACATACCACATAGACACTAGATAATCTTGAAGCATCAAAACTAAGTGGTATTCCCCATGTATACAGATTTATAGGATTGTGAGGTGTGCAAAGCACATCACTCCCCCACAATGGGGTAATCCATTAATCTCTCACAAGAGCCAACAAAAATACAGACAAGATGCAAATAGGCTCAATACAGGACTCACATGTACATGATGTGCAAAACAACACACACATACTCGATTACTCAAGATAAGCAAGTTTGGAAGCACAACATATACAAACGCATGCAAGGTACAAAACCACAACATGCAAAGGGGCAAGCACCTAACAATGTAAACAGTTTAAGTATAAGTTACCGTAAGGAGGCACATTGGATATAAGATAGGAACTCGATAATCCAAATGACTTGGCTTGAGGTAATATGAATGATGAAGACCCCTTAATTCTTCATTATGTATCCAAGTCTCTAATGTCCTCCAAGGTCACCTATTGATCAAGTTTGAGCTTGTTGGTCCCCAACTACGTTGGGTCCTAAGAGGTTAATCACAATAGGCTTGGCAACCCAAATGGTTCTTTTCTTGACACCATTTTGAGTACCAACAAACTTGGCAAACACATTGCCAACCTTATCCTTCCCAAGGGAATATGTATCATCAATAGTGATTGGGTTGGATAAGTTACCTGTCGTGCAAGACGAAGCGACGTGACCCTTCTCACGACATAAGTAGCAACATCTACCCTTTGTTTTCTTCCCAGTTGATTTCTCACCTTGGGGAGTGTTGGCTTGGGTCTTATTGGGAAGGGGCCTTCCTTCAACTTGTAGTTGAATATGTGATTGAGTTTGTGGCCGCTTCCCTTGTTGCTTGTGACTTTGAGACTTCGTCTTCAGAGGGCAAGATCTAACATGGTGCCCTTTAACATTGCACTTGAAGAAAATGATTTTGGCCGAATTCTTGACTTGTTCTAAGCCCCTATTGTTCTTGTTTGAGTTTACTCCAAACTCATTTTTGTCATTCGGAGATGTTTGCTCACACAGGACGTTGTTGAGTGTGGGCATCCCTTCATGACACTGTTCCAAGTCTTTCTTCAAAGAGGTGACTTGGGCCTTGAGCTCTTTGATTTCCTCTGCACGGTTAGTATCAATGCAAGTACTAGAGGAAGTGTAGGCTTCAATGTTAGAGCAACAAGGCAAGGAAAGTAATTCATCACATGAGGTAGCAACATTATGAGTAGACGAATTACGAGGACTAGCACATGGAAATATAGTACTTTGACCAAAAGTAGTGCCATTGTCCACATGAGGCTCGCTTGATGTTACCTTGGTGATGATAGCCTCATGAGCTAAATTTTGCACATTATAGGATGTTAGAAGATCAACATGAGAGCTTGTGAGCATTACATGGTTTTCTTCCAACTTCCCATAATTGCTAGTTAGTAAATCAAGTTGAGCACGTAGCTCAACATTCTCCTTCAATGTTGATACTTCAAAAGAGGTAGAGTTAGATGTACAAGTATCATCAACAATATGAGAGGAGTAAGTAGCAAATAGAGACTTCTCATGAGTAGATTGAAGCTCCTCATAGATCTTAGAGGTTTTGATGAGCTCTCCCTTGACATTATTGCATTCAAGGAGAAGGACCTCAAAATCCCTTTTAAGTTTATCATGAGCAACTTCAATCTCTCCTTTTGAAGATCTTAAGTCTCTACATGCTTGATGACTCTTCTCAAGTTCATGTTCAAGTTGTTCACTTTTAGCTTGCTCATGATTAAGTGAATCATTACAGTTTTCAAAGTAAGCAAGAACATCTTGGAACCTTTGAAGAGAGTTATTTTTAGCTTTATGAAAAATTTTACTGATCACATAGATATTTTCAGTCAAGTCATCATCATCATCCTCATCGCAAATATCATCGTTATTGCACAGGGAAGATGATACCTCATTATTACCTCTTGCCATGAGGCACATGTGAACTGGAGGAGTTGATGATGATTCTTTTGGTGAATCAGATTCTTCATTAGCCAAAAGTACTTCATATTTCTTGATTTCCCCTAAATGGTTAGTCATAGAGCAACTAGGGAGAAACAAGATATTTTGATCAAGAGGACACGAGGAAGCAGGCATATCACCACAGACATTTGTCAAGGAATCTTTAGGTGAAATGCATGACCTATCAGCAAAATAATTTACACTATGTGTGGTGCTAGATATGCTCGTGTCCATAGAGGCTATGCCATTTTCATCAACATATATTTCTTCACTCACCATGTCATTACCTTGTGAGATTGAAGATGTTGAGGTGTGCAAGCAATCGGATATGGGAGTAGTGGTGGACTCTTTAAGATCGAAAAGAGTGAAGAGCTCATGCACCAACTCCTTCATCATAATACCGTCTTCATCAAGATTGGACCCACCATATATATCTTCAAGTTTAGTCCAAACTTCATGAGCTAACTTTTAAGTCGAGATAGACTTGAACACTTCAGGACTTATGGTTCGATGAATGGCAAGAAAGGCCTCACAATCAAGATACATTTCACTAGTAGATGAAGATGCATCATCCCTTTTGTCGGCAATCCCTACAAGAACAATTCGTAAAGTATTTGGGCCCATGGCCCGAAAGTGATGAAGCATACAATTCTCCATAGGGTATAATTTGTGCCATCAAAGTCAAAGATGCCATTGTGCACTAATCCAATAGTCGACATCGATACTCTCTAGGTCGTGAAACCTAATTAAAGAGAGACCTAGCTCTGATACCAATTGAAAAGACCTCGATGACGCCTAGAGGGGGGTGAATAGGCTATTTAAAAACTTCTTCAGATTTGGCTTGAACCTGATGCGGAAATAAACTAAGAGGGTACTTGTCAAGCACAAATCCTAAATGCACTAGGCACTGCAACGTGTATCAACAACACGATCTACTAAGATGGACACAATGCAGTTACTAACAAGCACAAGCAAGTTACACAAACTTACTTGAGCTATATCACACGACAAGTAGGTGAACAACACAAGATACTAGATCACACTATATCACACGATATATCAAGGGCTGCAAGTATGTACGTGTGAATATAGAGGGTATGCTTGAATGATTAATCTTGTACAAGAAATGGCCAACACAATATAATGAGCACAAGCAATATGCAATGTATGTATGCTCAAATAACACAAGTAAACCACAAGTAAGGAGTTAGGGTTAAGGATAACCAAGGTCACTGAGACGAAGATGTATCCCGATGTTCACTTCCTTGGAGGGAAGCTAGTCACCGTTAGAGAGGTGGATGTTACCACGAAGGCACACCAACGCCACGAAGGCTCACCCTATTCTCCCTTTGAGATAACACCACGAAGGCGTTTCTCAACCACTAGTGGTAAGCCTTTGAGGTGGCTTACAAACCCTCACAAACTTTTCCGGGGGAAATCACACGGATTGATTCCTCTCCGAAGAACTCCTACCGCCTAGGAGTCTCCAACCTCCAAGAGTAACAAGATCACGGGGAATGCTCAAAACTTGCTCAAATCACAAATATCTTGGGTTGACAGAAGGAGAGGGAGAAGATCTATCTTTTGATTGGAACAACTCTCAAAGGGGCTCACAAATGCTCTTGGGATCTAAGATTTGGAGTGAGCAAATGTGTGTGAGGTGGAAATGTGTTCTTATGAGGATAAGGCTGTGTTGGGCAACCCTCTCACGAAGTGGGAGGGGGGTATTTATAGTGTGGAGAGAAAAGAGCCGTTGCGGACACTTTAAGTCACACAGGGTCCGGACGTCCGCAGTTGTCGGAAGCCCGGGCGTCCGTGAGGGTCCGGACGTTCGACAGGGGTCAGTCGTCCGAGACCTGTAGGCATGACTGGAACTCTTCTGAATTCATCAGCGGCCAGACGTCCGACAGGGGTCGGTCGTCCGAGGCCTGTAGGTGTGCCAGAACATGTTGAATTCATCAGCATACGGACGTCCGGAGTGGCCCGGAAGTCCGTGTTATATAGCACAAGTTCTACTGGTGGTAGGTTCCGGATTTCCGATGTGTGTCGGACGTCCGGCGCTCGGACGTCCGGAGGGAGCCGGAAATCCGAGTTATAGAGCACATGTTCTTCTGGTGCAGGGCACCGGATTTCTGAAGCCTGTCGGTCGTCCGAGCCTTGACCGGCCCTCAGACGTCCGGAGGAAGCCGGAAGTCCGAGTTATATGGCTCAAGTTTCTCTCGTGCATAGTTCCGGAATTCCGAAGCTGGTCGGCTATCCGGGCCTCGGACGTCCGGAGAGAGCCGGAAGTCCGAGTTATATGGCTCTGATTTCTCTGGTATAGGATTCCAGATTTCCGAAGCTGTCGGTCGTCCGGCCCTCGGACGTCCGGAGGAGGCCAGATGTCCGAGGCACTGGTTCTGTTTTCAGATAACAGCAGAGCAGTGGAGATGTGGTCTGAATAGAAAGTGAAGATGTAGTTTGAGCAAGTTCATCGCAAAACCTGTGATCCCCTCTTAATAGTGCGAGATCCCTAAGGACTCAAGAATCATAAAAGAGTACCGATGATCCATACTTGAGTGTATACTTTTATTCGCTGATCATCACTCCGCACAACTAACGTCAAAGGAACTGATACCTTTGAGTTAGCCCTTTCACTTGAGCTTGATATTGTTGTTCCTTCTTGGCTCAAGTTGAAAGCAAGACATGATGAAGTCTTCAAGTAGCTTTCCCATACACAATGCGGAAAGCCTAGCTTATGTATTCATCTTCATTTGTCCACCATGTGAACATCCACAAGAATCAAGCATGAAGTTCTCAAGAATGCTTATCTTGATCTTGTCCTGTCCACCATGTGAACATCCACAAGAATCAAGCATGTAGTGCTCAGGAATGCTTATCTTGATCTTGTCCTTGTTAGCACATGAGGTTGTCCTTGTCAGCACATGAGCATTGACAATAGTTTCAATGGTATATTCGTGCTGATCCGCTTGAACTTGCACACCACAATCTTGATGACGATCACCACTTGACGTCATCCTTCATGGGTTGTATGAGATCTTCCTTTTGACGCAAGCCCAATGGAAGCACACCTAACCCCCACATAGGAGTCTCACAAAGACCATGGGTTAGTACACAAACACGTAATGGACAATGCTTACCATACCATGGGATCACTTGATCCCTCTCGGTACATCTTGTACGCTTTGTGTGTTGATCATCTTGATTTACTCTTTGTCTGAGATCTTGATCAACCTAGTGTTTCTATGACCATTCTTTGGATAATAACTTGAATAACATCTTGGTCAACATCTAAACTCCTTGAACCCAACAGATGGACTTCAAGAAGTGCCTATGGACAAGTCCTATAAATATAACTTAAAGCAACCATTAGTCCATAGGAGTTGTCATCAATTACCAAAACCACATATGGAGATATATGCTCTAACAATGGGTCATCAAGGACATTCTCTAGCCTAGACAAGTTATCTGCTATAGGGTTATCAGCACCCTTTCGGTCAACAACATGCAAATCAAATTCCTGTAGCAGGAGAACCCATCTGATTAGCCTAGGCTTAGCGTCCTTCTTCTCCGTAAGGTACTTAATAGCAGCATGATCAGAGTGAATAGTGACTTTGGAGTCAACTATATAAGATCTGAACTTCTCACATGCAAACACGACTGCTAGAAACTCCTTCTCCGTAGTGGCGTGGTTTCTTTGGGCATTGTTTAGAGTTTTACTAGTGTAGTGGATGACATTCAACTTCTTGTCAACTCTTTGTCCTAGAACAGCACCAACAGCATAATCACTAGCACCGCACATGATTTCAAAGGGCAAGTTCCAATCAGGTGGTTGAACAATAGGTGCGGTTATTAAGGCCTTCTTAAGTATTTCGAAAGCTTCCTCACAATCCCATCAAAAACAAAAGGAACATCCTTCTGCAAGAGGTTGGTAAGAGGCCTAGAAATCTTAGAGAAGTCTTTAATGAACCTTCTATAGAAACCAACATGACCTAGGAAACTTCGTATACCTCTGATATCTGTGGGGCAAGGCATTTTCTCAATTGCATCTACCTTGGCCTTATCAAATTCAATGCCTTTCTCGGAGATTTTGTGTCCTAAGACGATGCCTTCATTAACCATGAAGTGGCACTTCTCCCAGTTCAAGACGAGGTTGGTATCTTTGCATCTATGTAAGACTCGATCAAGATTGTTGAGGCAATCGTCAAAGGAAGAACCGTAAACGGAGAAATCATCCATGAAAACCTCACCAATCTTTCCACAAAAGTCAGAGAATATAGCCATCATACATCTTTGAAAGGTGGCAGGTGCATTGCACAAGCCAAAAGGCATACGTCTACAAGCAAAGGTACTGAAGGGGCAGGTGAAAGTGGTTTTCTCCTGATCAGATTCTGCAACAGGTATTTGCGAGAAACCTGAATAACCGTCTAGAAAGCAGAAGTGTGTGTGTTTAGATAGCCTTTCTAGCATCTGGTCGATAAACGACAAATGATAATGGTCTTTCCTGGTTGCCTTGTTCTGTTTCCGGAAGTCTATCACCATCCTATAGCGAGTAATAATCCTCTGTGGGATTAGTTCATTCTTATCATTAGGAACGACGGTGATACCTCCCTTCTTAGGTACGCAATGTACTGGACTTACCCAATCACTATGAGCAACATGATAAATGATTCCTGCTTCCAGAAGCTTTAATATTTCTTTTCTCATGACCTCTTTCATCCTAGGATTTAATCTCCTTTGATGATCAGCAACTAGCTTAGAATCAGGATTGGTTTTAATCTTGTGCTGACATAGAGTGGGACTAATACCCTTAAGATCATCAAGAGTATATCCAATAGCAGCACGGTGCTTCCTCAACGTTTTTAATTACTTCTTCTCTTCGTGATTCGAGAGGTGAGCACTAATAATAACAGGATATATCTCCTTCTCATCAAGATAGGCATACTTAAGAGTATCTAGTAACTGTTTTTACCTCGAACACAGGATCACCCTTTGGTGGGGGAGGATCCCCAAGCAGTTCAACAGGCAGATTATTCTTGAGAATAGGATATTGTTCTAAAACAATTTTATCTATCTCATCTCTTTCATCCATATGCATACCATTTTCATGCTCAAGCAGATATTGCTCTAAAGGATCCGTAGGAGGTACGGCAATAGAGGCAAGAGCAATGATTTCATCCCTACCAGACGACTCTTTTTCATGGGGTTGTCTTCCAAACTTGGAGAGGTTAAATTCATGAGACACACCCTCGAAACTAACAGTGACGGTCTGTTTAATGCAATCAATGTGAGCATTGACAGTGTTGAGAAAGGGTCTACCAAATATGATGGGACAGAAGCTATCTTGTGCAGTAGCAAGGACGAGGAAATCAGTAGGATACTTCGTCTTACCACACAGGACTTCTACGTCTCTCACAATTCCCAGAGGACATATAGTGTCTCTATTAGCTAGCGTAATAGTGACATCAATGGGTTCTAACTCAGCAGGTGCAATCTCATCTTTCATTTCATCATATAGGGACCGGGGTATTGCACTAACACTAGCACCCATATCACATAAACCATGATAAAAGTGATCTCCTATCTTGACATAAACAACGGGCAGGCCAACTACAGGTCCGTATTTGTCTTTCGCGTCAGGTTTAGCAATTCTAGCGGAGTCCTCACATAATTTGATAACATGCCCGTGTATGTCTTCGGCTAAGAGATCTTTGATAATAGAAACACTAGGTTCAACTCTAATCTCCTCAGGGGGTGCAAGTGGTCTAATGTAACCCCTACGTATCACAGTTGGAGATTTAGAATAATCCTTTTTCCTAGCAGGGTAAGGTGGTTTCTCAGCGTAGGCACAAGGAACAATAGGATCACTAAAAGCAATGACTTTCTCTTCAACTAGATTGGGTTTAACTATGTTGATTTCTACACGAGGATGATACTTAAACCACTTCTATTTGGGGAGATCAATAGAGCAGCAAAAGATTCACATAGAGAAGCTACTATCTCAGTACTTAGCGCTAAAAATCTCTAGAAGTGTTTGTTTCAACAAAAGATTTAACGCGATCAAACTGGAAATTCATACCTGACTCCTTACCTTCTTCAAGCTCCCAATCTTCAGACTTACGTTTAATTCTTTCCAATAAATTCCACTTTGGTCAATATCCTTCTTCATAAAAGAACCGGTATAAGAAGTGTCAAGCATGGTACGATCTTCATGAGAAAGCCGAGCATAAAAGTTTTGAGTGATAATTTCTCTCGAGAGCTCATGATTGGGGCATGAATATAGCATTGATTTAAGCCTCCCCCAAGCTTGAGCTATGCTTTCCCTGTCACGAGGCCAAAAGTTATAAATATAATTCCGATCACGATGTACTAAATGCATAGGATAAAACTTTTGATGAAATTCCAATTTCAATCGATTGTAGTCCCATGATCCAGTATCATCACATAGCCTATACCATGTCAACGCCTTATCCTTCAAAGATAAAGGAAAGACTTTATTTTTTACCTCATCCTCGGGCAAATCTGCAAGCTTAACCACAAACTTCATCTACATAGATTAGATGCAAGTCTGGATGTGAAGATCCATCTCCTGTAAAAGGATTAGCCAGCAGTTTCTCAAGCATACCTGAAGGAATTTCATAAAAGATATTTTCAGTAGGTACCTCAGGTTGAGGAACAACTCCTCGTGCTTTCGTTCGTGGTCAAGATACCCCGAACAAATTCCTCAAAGGAACAGTTTCCATAGTGACAAGTGACAATAAATTTCAGCATGGTATATAAATGTTTCCTTACCAAAGGCGCTTCCCTCCCCGGCAACGGCGCCAGAAAAGAGTCTTGATGACCCACAAGTATAGGGGTTCAATATTAGTCCTTTCGATAAGTAAGAGTGTCGAACCCAACGAGGAGGAGAAGGCTCAGATAAACGGTTTTCAGCAAGGTAATAACTGCAAGCACTGAAAGTAGCGGTAACAAGTGATGGTGTAGTGAGGTGAAACATAGCAAGCTAAAAGTAACAAGTGACAAGTAGTAGCAACGGTGCAGCAAAGTGGCCCAATCCCTTTTGTAGCAAGGGACAAGCCTGAGCAAAGTCTTATAAGAGGAAAAACGCTCCTGAGGACACACGGGGATTTCTGTCATGCTAGTTTCATCATGTTCATATGATTCGCGTTCGTTACTTTGATAGTTTGATATGTGGGTGGACCGGAGCTTGGGTACTGCCCTTACTTGGACAAGCATCCCACTTATGATTAACCCCTCTCGCAAGCATCCGCAACTACGAAAGAAGAATTAAGACAACGGCTAACCATAGCATTAAACTAGTGGATCCAAATCAGCCCCTTACGAAGCAACACATAGACTGGGGTTTAAGCTTCTGTCAATCTAGCAACCCATCATCTACTTACTACTCCCCAATGCCTTCCTCAAGGCCCAAATATGGTGAAGTGTTATGTAGTCGACGTTCACATAACACCACTAGAGGAAAAGACAACATACATCATATCAAAATACCGAACGAATACCAAATGCACATGACTATTATTAGCATGACTTATCCCATGTCCTCAGGAACAAAAGTAACTACTCACAAAGCATAACCATAATCATGATCAGAGGTGTAATGAATAGCATCAAGGATCTGAACATAAACTCTTCCACCAAGTAATCCAACTAGCATCAACTACAAAGAGTAATTAACACTACTAGCAACCTTACAAGTACCAATCGGAGTCGCGAGACGGAGATTGGTTACAAGAGATGAACTAGGGTTTGGAGAGGAGATGGTGCTGATAAAGATGTTGATGGAGATGACTCCCCTCCGACGAGAGGAGTGTTGGTGATGACGAAGGCGACGATTTCCCCCTCCGGGAGGGAAGTTTCCCCGACAGGATCGTCGTGCCGGAGCCCTAGATTGGTTCTGCTAAAGTTCCGCCTCGTGGCGGCGGCGAATCCACGAAAAAGCTCCACCTTGATTTTTTCTCAGACGAAACCCTTCATATAGCAAAAGAGGGGGCCAGTGGGCCACCAGGGTGCCCACAAGACCTGTTGCCGCGGCCAGGGGGTAGGCCGCGGCAACCAGGCTTGTGGGCCCGTGGCTTCTCCCCTCTGACACTTCTTTCGCCCAGTATTTTTTATATATTCCCAAAAAAATCCACGTTGATTTTCAGGACATTTGGAGTTGCGCAGAATAGAGGACTCAGACTTGCTCCTTTTCCAGTCCAGAATTCCAGCTGCCGGTATTCTCCCTCTTCAAATAAACCTTGCAAAATAAGAGAGAAAAGGCATAAGTATGGTTCCACAAAGTATAATAACAGTCCATAAAGCGATAAATATCAACATGAAAGCATGATGCAAAATGGACGTATGACACCCCACACCCCTGTCGTGCCTCATCTCCAACCCCGCACCACCGCGCGCATCGCCGTTGGTCTGCCCCGCACCCGGCAGCCATCTCGTTGGCCGACCAAGCTCACCCCGCCATGGAGCCGTGCCGGTGGCCCCACAGTTAGCTGTGGGTCGCGTGAGCTTGCCGCACCATGGAGCTGCGCTGCCGGCCCCACATTTTACCATCGACCTCTCCTCCGGCCAGATCCAGGGCCCCGCGGGCCAGATCCGATGGAGCTCCTGTGCCACATGCCTCTGCTCTCCTCTAACGTCATCGTCGGTGCCGACAACCACCCTCGTCACCAGTCTTGTCCTCCTCCGACTTGAGTAGACGGCTGGATGGCGGTGGGGTGGGGCCTCACCCCGGCAAGCTTTCATCTGTACGCGTGCACTCTGTCGGAGATGTGAGAGAGACATAGAGAGAGGTCCTACATGTAAGTGATAGAGAGAGGTGAGGGATGAGGAGTCCCACCTGTCAGCGGCATATGCAAATAGGGGCAAAACTGTTGAGGAAACTTTCCATGGACGGTCAAAGCACTTTGACCGGACGGAAAGGGTACGGAAGGCCATTTTCATAATGCCATCTAACGGAAGAGGGGTATAGTTGAGCACTGTTTTTTAGGGGTAAAGAAGAGGTCGGGTCAAAGTTAGGGAAAATGTAAATGTCCCAATTAACAATGATTTGTAATTTAGTAGTGAGCACAAAGTGATATATATCATGTGAGAACAAAGTCTAACTCTCTTCCTATGCATTGGCATGTCATAAGAGAACAATTCATTCACACAAAAGTAAAGGCCAATACATAGCATAAGTATTTTCTTGCAATTCTATCTTATTAGAAACATAGAGATGTGAAGATTTGGTTCCTCTCTCATAATAATTGCAAGTAGGAGAAGAAAGCACATGCATAATATATTCATCAAAATCATCATGTGTAGTGGTAAAACGCACCCATCAATATAATCCTTAATAGGTGCAAACTTCTCCGATATGGTGTAGTTGGGAGAATTCACAAAAATAATGTGACTATCATGTGTGGGTGCAATAGCAACAATTTCATGATTAACATAAGGAACTAAAGCAAGTTCATCTTCATAAGCATAATTCTTATTGGCATCATGTCCAGAAGCATAGCAAGCATCAACTTTATCAAAACGGGATATTTGAAATGAGTCCAAGGGATCATAGCATTCATCCTTTAGTAAGCACGAAGGGAAATAAACAATGTATGAGTTTAAGAGTTACTCTCATTAGAAGGTGGGCATGGTAGCTAATCCTCTCTTCCTCCTTTTGTTCTTTGCTCTCCTCCTCGTATTTTTCATCTAATGAGTTCACTGTTCCATCAGCTTCTTCTTCCATAGATTCCTACGAAATATTAATCTCTTCCAAGGCAGCAAACATTCTTTTAATAAATTCTTTAACATAAGCATTAGAAGCATAGTTTACATAGCAATATTTAAGTACGACAAAAAAATTAGATTTGTAAAGAGTAGCATCATACTTTTCAATCAAAGTAGCAATTTCATAAGCACCCTTAAAAGCAACAAATTCTTCAATTTGTTCAACATTATAATAACAATAGGCATCCTTGGCATAAGAAGATAATATTATTACCATTAAACACACATTGATTGGGAATGTGTTTTTAGTGTCTTCAGAACAACAAGTAAAATCATACAATTCACATAAATTCCAAGCATAGCAACAAAAAGTATTAATTTGATGCCACACGAGTTTCCTTTTTTGAAATAAGCGGCATCGCACATAATGAGCATGCGCATTTAATGATTTTCTCTCAACTAAGCTACTTGGGTTTTCAGCACGAGCACAAAGGGGTCGAAGATGATCCAAGTAAAAAAGCTTCACCACTATGATACATTTTGGATGGGTCCTTGACCACTAGGTTTGCAAGTACATATATATTTTTGGGTATATTGCATTTCCTACCCAAAACTAAAATTAGAAAATAACTTAGAACAGAAAATAAAATTACTTATTGATAAAGCAAACTAGGACACGCGAGAAAAAGGTCCTAATAACCCGCAAGTCTAGGTGATCGTCTATAGCCTTTTTCGATAAGTAAGAGTGTCAAACCCAACGAGGATCTAAAGGTAGAATTAATATTCTCAAAAGTTCTATCAACCACCGATACAACTGTACGCATGCTAATGCTTACTTTAACTAGAAGAACTACTTTGCGGGAATAAAACTAGAAGTACTTAGTAGGTGTACTAGATAGTTTTGCAGGATAATAAAGAACACAAAAATAAAAGTTAGGTATTGTTTTAGATAAATATTAATTTAGTTAGTTGTTTAGTAGAAAGATTTTTGTGTAATGCAAGAGAAAGATTGTCCATGGGCAATTGAATATAACATATTAGATACTTATCATATGCGATGAGGGAGAGGCATACGCTAACACACTTTCCGTACTTGGATCATATGCACTTATGATTGGAACTCTAGCAAGCATATGGAACTACTGAAGATCATTAAGGTAAAACCCAACCATAGCATTAAACATCAAGTCCTCTTTACTCCCATACGCAAACAATTCCCTTACTCGGGCGTAAGCTTCTGCCACTCTAGCCACCCACTATAAGCGAATTATGAACATAATGCAAACCCTCCAGCGATATTCCCTCACGTGTACGCCTCACGAAGGGACCCTTAGGACAGAACCATATCAACATACAACTCATATCAATAAAATCATACCTCAATTAACCCATAGGACAAAAGAAATCTACTCAAACATCATAGCATAGCCACACATCATTGGGTAATAATATATATCATTAACCACCATGTTTAAGTAGAGATTACAGCTGGGAGAAGAGGGTTTGCACCGCTTCCTAGACGGGGAGAGAGTTGTTGGTGTAGATCGCCGTCATGATGGTTGTCCCAACGACATTCCGGCGCCACCGAGAGAGAGAGGGAGAGAGTCCCTCACCTTCTTCTTCCTCCTTGGACTCCTCACTAGGTGGGATGAGGGTTTCCCCTATGTTCCATGGCCTCCATTTCTCATGGAGGGCAGGATCCCTTCCGAGATTGGATCTATCTATATGTTTTTCTTCTCTTTTCGCTCCCGTTTTGTGGCCCTTCACAGTTTCTTAAATATCAGGAGATCCATAACTCCAATCGTGCTGAAATTTTGAGGAGATTTTTATCACGAAAATATCTTTCTTGGGACCAAAATAGGGATCCAACAGACCTAAGGAGAAGCCACAAGACATCAGGGTGCGACCACCCCCTGGTCGCACCCTGTTGCCTTGTGAGAGCCTCGAACATCATGTGGCGTTGATTCTTCTTCCCAAAATTCACATATATTTCTAAAAAAACTTCATAAACTTTTATCGCGTTTGGAATCCATTTGCTATGGATTTTCTGTGAAACAAAAAACACAAAAAAATAGAAACTGACACTAGGCACTGGATAAGTAAGTTAGTCTAAAAAATAATATAAAGTGTTGTCAACAATATATGAAACTTGTAGAGTATTGGCATGGAACAATAAAAAATTATAGATACAAGGGAGATGTATCACTCACCTTATCCCCCTTTTCTACTTTCCATCTATACCCAAATTTGAGGGCTTGGACAATTGAGTGCACTCCTTTCCGGAATCTGGAGGTGTGGGGGTTAGGGCCGAGGGAAAACATATTCGACCTACCTTGCATGCATTTTTTGTCTATCATAGTCCTCAAGGGCTTTCCTTCACCTTCATAGTATCTTTTAATCCAAGATTCTAAGAGGCAATGGTTAATATATTGAAGGTTAGGGATCCCCAAACCCCCAAAATCTTTTTTATACACACTAATTTCTAGTTTGCAAGGTGCAATTTCCTATGGCCCTCAAAGTCATTCCACAAACAATTAGCCATATAAGAGTTGATCAAGTAATTCCACTAACTTAGCAAAGACAAATATGTGAAAAGCATATGCATTGGATTAGTGATGGATAATTGTATTGGATGACATTCATCATGTAACAGCTACACTCTAGAGCGACACAAAACTAGCTCCAATTCATCAATGTAATGTAGGCATATATTTTGTATATATACATACGTGCTTATAGTAAGAACTTGCATAACCTCTTTTTTCCTACCCTCCCATGGCAACAAGGTCCATAAGGAAATCTAAGGGATATTAAGGCCTCGTTTTAACAGAGAACCGGAACAAAGCATTAACACATATTGAATACATGAACTCCTCAAAGTACGGTAATCATCGGAAAGAATCCCAATTATTGTCACCTTAGGGCATGTGGATCATAACACCTAATACATGCATACAACCTGCAAGATAGGATGCAAAGCACTCTCATATTTATGAAAACATAATAGGTTCAGATCTGAAATCATGGCACTCGGCCCCTGGTGACAAGCATTAAGCATAGGAAAGTCATAGCAACATCAATCTCGGAACATAGTGGATACTAGGGATCAAACCCTATCAAAACAACTCGATTAGATTTTAAATCACATCCAACCCCACCACCATCCAGCAATCCTACAAAGGAATTACTCACTCCTCGTGGTGAGCATCATGGAATTGTTGATGGAGAAGGGTTGGTGATGACTACGACGACAAATCACCCTTCTGGAGCTCGAAACAAACTCTAGATCAACATTCCCAAGGAAGAACAAGATGTGGCGGCGACTCCGTCTCGTCAACCACGATCAAAACTTCCCTCTTGTTTGTTTTCTCAGGGAATAGTAATGTATGGGCTTGGAATTTGGGTCAGCGGAGCCACGTGGGCCCCTCAAGGCATCTGGGCGCGCTCAGGGGGGTGGGCACGCCCTATTGCCTTGTGAGTAACTGGTGGCCCCCTCTGGTGGTTCTTCACTCCAGTATTGTTTATATATTCCATAAAAATCCTTTAGAAAGTTTCGTCCAATTCGAAGAACTTTTATTGCTGCACAAAAACAACATCATCGTAGTTCTGCTGAAAACAACGTCAACCGAGGTTAGTTTCATTCGAATCATCCAAATTAGAGTGCAAAACAAGGGCAAAAGTGTTTGGAAAAGTAGATATATTTGGGACGTGTCAGCTGCTCTCTTCATATCCCCGAGGATGGCGTACTCGTGGTGTCGGGGCTACCCAAAGAGTCCTTCGCCATGAAAAATAGTTGGGAAGCACGATCTTTGGTGCTGCGCTCGAGCATACGCCTTCATCCCAGCATAGGGGGTAAGGCACATATGTCTTCCTTGGTTCGCAGTAACTCCGTCATTGGATTTCTTAACACACTGCCGCAGACATGGCTATGACGTCGTGGATGTTCGGAACATCTCATGACCTAATAAGTGGCAAGGGCATGGACTTCAAAGCACGTCATCGACACCAGCCTGCTCCGATGGGCAGGAAACTAGCGATGTCGTTTTTGCCCTTGTCCCACTCGCGAGGTGGGGATGGTGCCTCGCTCCAAAACTGCATTTGCTATGCAGAAAGCGGCAATACCATCTATGGCCCTGTTCGTGGAGAACCAAGTGGAGCCCCACGCACCAGCCAAGAATCCTCTGTAGTTAGCGGCCTCGCATACCGTGTGTGGGGGGTCGTCTCCAAGGTACGGGGTTTTCCTTGGTCGTTGCATTTTGAACCAAGACAGTCGTCCCAACATGATGGTGCTATCATCCCCATGACAGTACCAAAGCCTAACGACAGGGTGCGATCGGGCGTGTGTTTTCTAAGCAGCAGCGAGAGGAACAAAGACGAAACGACCTTCACTTCATCATATGGGAGACACCACCCCCATGTTGGCCGTTTGGGCTAAGTAATGCTTGGCCCCTCATGAAGGTGCCCGCACTGCCAGTTGTTCCCTACTGAACCGCGGTGGCAATCCCAATGCACACGTCCGACTAGCCACCGGTGCAAACCCGAGTGGGAGCGAACCATTCGACCGCTGTGCGCACCAAAGTGTTAAATGGACTCTTGTGAAAACTCTCCAATAATTAAGGACTATGGTGGTTTGTCCGTTCTTCACTCGTCTGACAATTATGACCCAGACTTGGTCACCGGGTTGTGTCATGCCAGCCGCGAGGAAAATATTCTATGGTCCAGTCCACAAGAACCTCTTTCCCCAAGTTGTTGTGCCTCTGCTTCTCTCCCCCACAATAGAGTCACAATAGTTCGCCTTGCATGCACGATGGAAATGGTCCCAGGTACTGTCCCGCACGAACCTCTTTCCTCTGACTGCTAGGCCCCTGCTTCTCTCCCCATGTGGCAGAGTCACAGCAACACGTCGAGTCTGTCACAACGGAAATGCCCTCGGGCCCTGTCTCATACAAGTCGCCTTCCAAGTGTTAAGGCTTGGAGACTTGGAGGGGGGCCAAGGTTGTGCCCCACCCCTACAAAAAGAGGGGAAAGGGGCACGGGCACCACACAACCTTCCCCTTCGGAGCGACCTCAATCTCTCTCCCATATGCTCCTCTGCATCCATATGATCTTTGGCGAAACTCTCCTAAAATCCCACCATACATACGCCCCCACATTGTCATGTTGCCTAGATTGATTTCATATAACTCTTCACTCCCGTTGCTGGATCAACAAGGAGGATACACCATCTTGCTATATGTGTGCACAAATTGGAGGTGTCGTTCGTGGGGCACTCGATCGGAATGGATCGTGAAGAGTACGACTACATCAACCATGCCCGTTGAACGTTTACGCTTTCGGCCTACAAGGATACATAGGCACACTCCCATTTGTTGCTAGCATCTCCTAGATTAGATATTGGGTGGATTCAGATGGGAAAGAAGTTTTCATACAACGTTTCCCAATGGGAGCATCATCGGATCCTAGCTTATGGTAACTGAGACCGACTATTTTGGGCTAGATCTAACATCGGTGCCACGACAAGTGCATCTTGTTGCTGCTCGAACTGGCCTGAAGCCTAGCTTGAGAAGACTAGCTCTCCGCGGGAATCTGCAATGTACTATAGGTTCCCGAATCTGATGATGTGTCCTCGAGCAATGGTCTCGACCTAGCCTAGGTGGTTGGTCCAGTCAGTGAAGAAGGCAATGTTGACAAAGATGAATATGTGGCACGACATGAATGTCATTTTGGTGCTGATCTGCTCCTCATTCTTCAGCCTCGTCAAATCGCTACGAGTACGTAGTATGACATGTATTGGCTACCAATGATGGAGTCGATTCCGACAGATCTCAGGCAGGGGGTCCGGGGCTAGTAGTCTTCATGTGATTTTTAAAGAGACACAAGTTTTTACATAGATTCGGGTTCTCTTAAGAGATAAAACTTTACGCCCTACTTTTTTTCTATTTATTTGGGATGGAGTACAAAGTACACATGTGTAGGATCGAAAGTATGTCTAGAGGGGGGGGTGATTAGACTACTTGACAAGATAAACAATTAGCCTTTTCCCAATTTTAAGTGTGGTTTTAGCAACTATGACAAGTCAAGTACACCCTACACATGCATACCTAAGAGTGTTGCAGCGGAAAGTAAAACATGCAAGTGTAAAGTAGAGGGTAAGGTAGGGAGATCAAACGCAATGGTTGACACGGCGATTTTTGGCATGGTTCCGATAGTTGGCACTATCGTACGTCCATGTTCGTGGAGACTTCAACCCACAGAGGATAACAGTGGCGAGAGTCCATGGAGGGCTCCACCCACAAGGGGTCCATGAAGAAGCAGCCTTGTCTATTCCACCATGTCTTCTGTCCACACAAGACTAGCCTCACTCACGATAGATCTTCACGAAGTAGGCGATCTCCTCGCCCTTACAAACATCTTGGTTCAACTCCACAACACAAAGTAGGAGGCTCCTAAGCGACACCTAACCAATCTAGGAGGCACCACCCTCCAAAAGGTAATAGATGTGATAGAACAGTGAACTCCTTGCTCTTTTTCTTCAAAAGATAGTCTCCTCAATACTCAATCACTCTCTCTCAGATCTGGCAGGGGTAGGAGAGATTGATCTTGTGGAAAGCAACATGGGGAGGCTAGAAATCAAGGTTTAAATTGTGGGAATGGAATCTCTTGATCTCAACACATGAGTAGGTGGCTCTCTCTCAGAAAAATGGATCTGGCAAGTGTAAGTGTGTTCTGAGTGCTTCCTCTACGAGTGAGAGGTAGGTGGAGGGGTATATATAGGCATTCCCCAAAATCCAACCGTTACAACATTATTGCCCAACTCGGTGACACTGAAATGAATCTTGATGGTACCGAGTTGCACTAAATGTGGCAAATTTTGAATTCTCAGTGAGACCGATATAGGAATCTTGGTGGTACCGATACGATGACCTAGGCTGGTTTCCAAACTCGGTAAGACTGATTTCAAACTCGTAAATTCTGAGGTTGGTCACACCGAGGTGCACTTTGGGAGGTTTTGGAATTCAGCCCTTGTCGAGATGGATCTCCGAGTGCTCCTCACACAGAGTGCCCCTAAAGTGCTTGCTCAAATTTTGTGATGTAGCATGAATAGAATTTGAGACGAGAAAGCATAGATATCTAGAGAAGGGTACTTAGGCACTATTGTATATCCAATTTGCCAAATAAAATTGAAAGCCAAATAACACCAATTGGATATCCTCGAATGAGCAAAATATGCATACCAACATGCTCACACAATAAGATGTCAAATAAACATGGTGAACATGCACATTCTCGCGTCTATCAAGCACTTTGGCGATGACGAAATCATCTATATATGAGTATATTTACTTAGGAGCCAAGTAAGAATAGTTGATCACAAGTCATACTCATCATTTAAGCATAAGTGGGGTTACCACTTTTACATAAAGCATTAATGTGTTCACATCATTTAGGAGATGCTTGTACTCAAGTCTTAGAGTAAAGACCCCCCTAGATGTGATATCCCCCCTAAGAGGGATCAACTAACCTTGAGTTTTGTCGTAGAAGACTCCAGGTAGGTGAAGTAGTGGTGGATGCTCATTGTTGATGAAGTTCATCTTGAGTTGGGAGCAATCCTTGTTGTTTCTTACTCTTCTCACATACATGGGTTAGTCCCAATGCAAAAAGACAAACGCAAGAATATCTATGGAGATAGAGTGAAATAAATGGGAGGTGATGTCCAAAGAAGCATTAATTACCTTGTCCCTTGCTATCCTTTGAGAGAATGTGTGACTCCTTGAACTATTGTGTATGGTTGAGGTTGATCGCATGTAGTTCCCAAAATGAATAAGTGTGAATTTCATTTGCGGAGTCGCCCCTCAAGAACTTTCTAGTTCTTCCTCTTGGGGACCCACATCACCTTGATGGGGATCCTTGGAGTTGTGGTAGAACTAGATCAGGTAGTACTAGAAGTGTCCTTGGGAACCCACTCAACCTTGGCTTGGGGGTTCTTCTTGAATTGAATCAATGTCCTCTAGAAGCTTTCCCTTGCCCTTGTGGTCCTGTGGTAGAAGGCCATCTTGTGAGCGTGTTACCTTGGGAGGAGTAGGATCATACTTATCCTCATGAGGAACAAACTTGGGAATGGGATATGGACCTTCTTCCCAAACATCGCCGTTGACGCTAAAGTAGCCAACACCTTGCTTCTTTTGATGTCCTCCTTGCTTGCGCACAATTTCCTTGAATTGCTTACTTCCGACAAGATTATTGAAGACACCTCTCTCTATAATCCCTTCCAGTAAATTGTTTTCTTGCTCAAGTGTAACTTGGCTAAGAGAATCATTAGTGGAATCAAGAGAGCTACTAGCAACAACATCATTTGATTTAGCTTTAGCATTGTTGTTACTGGATGAAGAAACTTTCTTGCCTTTGTTACTAGTGTTCTTGGGATTAACTTGTGGAATGAAATTAGACAAGAGTAATCGTTTGGCTAGATAAGAGGAACTATTCTTTCGAAGATCATCGTTGATTGCTTTTAGGAACTCATGCTCTTGCTCTAAATTTAGCTTCTCGAAGCTTAGCTTCTCATGAGTTCTTGCAAGCTCTCTATGATCTTCTAGAGTAGTTTCATGAGCTAACTTACGAGTGTTTAATTCTTTAGTTAGTTGTTCAATCTCTCTCTTATCATCATCATTCGATTTCTCTTAACTAGTGTGATTATTAGCAAGTTCTTTTTCAATGTTATCACTAGTCTTATCAAAGAGAAAGTCATCTTCTCCTAACAAGTCATCCTCATCACTATCAAGGTCAAAGTACTCGGGGTGTGATACCTTGGGTACTTTTGCCATGAAGCAGTTTCCAATCCCTTCATTTGGTGAATCAAATAAGTCGTATGAGTTGGAGGAAACTAGTGCAATGCCGGCAACACCTTCATCTTGACTGTAGTCCGAGTTGGAGTGATAACTTCACTCGGATTGGTTGTCAGACTCGGAGCCGGAAACCCATTCACCAACATGAGGTTGATGTCTTCTTATTGAATTGCTCTTGGTGTACTTGTCCTTCTTCTCCAACTCTCTGCCTCTACGGGAGTGTCTTCATTCATAATTATATTCTCTACTCCTTCTCTCTCTGCGAGGTGACTCATCTCTTGAGCTTCCTCTTCTACGTGACCCTTCTCTTAGTTTTTGGGGAGCCGAGCACTCATTGGAAAGGTGTCCGGGCTTTCCACAGTTGTAGCAGTTTCGGCCACGTCTAGACGAACGTTTCTCATCATATCTTGAGCTTGAGTTTCTTTCTTTACCTCTACTCTTGTAGAACTTGTTGAATTTTTTGACCATGAGGTCGATCTCTTCATTGGTAACAAGGTTGTTACTTGAAGTAATGGCAGCATCGACTGAAGCTTTGTAAGCACCGCTTGACTTGTCGTGCAACTCATCTTTGTCTTTGAAAGACATTTCATGAGCAACAATCCTTCCAATGACTTCAGTAGGCTTGAGATCCTTGTAGTTGGGCATCATTTGAATTAATGTGCACACAGTGTCGTATCTTCCATCCAAAGCTCTAAGTATCTTCTTGATAATTAATTTGTCGGTCATCTTTTCGCTTCCTAAGCCGGCAATCTCATTTGTGATGAGAGCCAGCCTAGAATACATCTCAGCAACTCCTTCACCATCCTTCATCTTGAACTTGTCAAGCTGACTTTGAAGCACATCCAACTTAGATTCTCTGACAGGATCGGTACCTTCGTGCATATCAATCGAAGTATTCCAAATTTCCTTTGCATTCTGAAGGCGACTGATTTTGTTGAATTCTTCGGACACAAGCAGTTGAACATGATGTCACACGCTTGAGAATTGAATTACAACATCTTCACTTCTTTTGTTGTGACATCACGATCCGGTTCTCTTCCTTCTCTGAAGAATTCACCTTGCACGCCAACACAAACAACAGCCCAAATGGCAGGATCATGACTAAGAATATGCATTTTCGTTTTATGCTTCCAACTAGCAAAATTAGTGCCATCGAAATATGGACCTCTACGGTGATAATTTCCGTCAATGGACATCATACTCTCCTAGGTTGTGAAACCAATGCAATGGATATCAAAGCTATGATAGCACTTGTAGGATCGAAAGTATGTCTAGAGGGGGGGGTGATTAGACTACTTGACAAGATAAAAACTTTGCCTTTTCCCAATTTTAAGCGTGGGCCAGTTTTAGCAACTATGACTAGTCAAGTACACCCTACACATGCATATCTAAGAGTGTTGCAGCGGAAAGTAAAACATGCAAGTGTAAAGTAGAGGGTAAGGGAGGGAGATCAAACGCAAAGGTTGCCACGACGATTTTTGGCATGATTTCGATAGGTGGCGCTATCGTACGTCCATGTTAGTGTAGACTTCATCCCATGGAGGGTAACGGTTGCGGGAGTCCACGGAGGGCTCCACTCACAAGGGTTCCATGAAGAAGTGGCTTGGTCCATACCACCATGTCTTCCATCCACACAGGACTAGCCTCAATCACGGTAGATCTTCACGAAGTAGGCGATCTCCTTGCCCTTACAAACATCTTGGTTCAACTCCACAACATGAAGTAGGAGGCTCCCAAGCGACACCAAACCAATCTAGGGAGCACCACGCTCAAAAGGTAATAAATGTGGCAGAACGATGAACTCCTTGCTCTTGTGCTTCAAAAGATAGTATCCTCAACACTCAATCACTCTCCCTCAGATTTGGCATCGGTAGAAGAGATTGATCTTGTGGAAAGCAACTTGGGGAGGCTATAAATCAAGGTTCAAATGGTTGAAATGGAATTTCTTGATCTCAACACATGATTAGGTGGCCCTCTCTCAGAAAAATGGATCTGGCAAGTGTAAGTGTGTTCTAAGTGCTTCCTCTATGAGTGAGTGGTAGGTGGAGGGGTATATATAGGCATCCCCCAAAATCCAACTGTTACAACATTATTGCCCAACTCGGTGACACCGAAATGAATCTTGGTGGTGCCGAGTTGCACTAAATGTGGCAACTTTTGAATTCTCGGTGAGACCGATATAGGAATCACGGTGGTACCGATACGATGAACTAGATTGGTTTCCAAACTCGGTGTGACCGATTTCAAACTCGGAAATCCCAAAACTTGAAATCATCTCAATAGAATGTTGGTCACCCAATCTCGGTGGCACCGATAGGAATGTTGGTTGTACCAAGATGGTGGGTTTGGCATAGGATTTGTCTAAGTGTAAAATCCGTATGGTCGGTTAGGGAATGTTGGTGGCACCAATTTTGCATATGTGGCTTGGGACAAATAAATTTTATGGGAAAGTGGCTGAGAATTTTTGGTGGCTATCTCTAAGCACTTGAGCAGCCAATTCGTCATAATACCTCATCCCCTTTTAATAGTATTGGCTTTCCTATGGACTCAAAGTGTTTTCTCGCAAAGTATAAAATGAAGAGTCTTCTTGCTTGAAGCTTTAGCCAATCCTATTCCTTCCTTGCATCAAAGGGGCATCTCCACACAATCCTATAGCCAAAGCATCTTTGAACTTTTCTGAAATGTACTTGAATAAATTCATTAGTCCAATGATGCATACCTTGTGATTAATTACGAAAACCACCTTAGGGAGCAATTATGCTTTCAACATGATCAATCTCGTGATCGTTGTGTGTCATCTAGGAGACCTACCCCTCGGTTTATATAGATACCAGGGGGTCTAGGGTTTCAACCTACTTGGTTACGTATAAGGGGAATGTGTTGTAGATCTCTTCTAATGTCTTGGAGTATGCGCCGAGTCTTCATGAGACTTGCTTTTATACGTCAGGGGCCGCTTCGATATGGCCCACTGGTGAACCGACTCGATCCGACCCAATTGGTCGGGAGATGACACGGTGAGTGACCCCCAATCCCGGACGCCATCAGAGGTGGGGTGAGGCGAGTCGACGCCGAAAGAAATGTTGGGACGTTGTCTAAATTTCCCAATAAGTTGTGTTTTCATGGTAAAATGGGTTGGATTATTGGTTTGGAGAATCTCCCTCAAACTAGATTTTTTTTACCTCAGATATAACTTCCGGGTAGTCATCATGGGATGCTCTTAAAAGTCTACATAAAAGTGAGTTTCAACATATTACCACTTCAAGCTCGAGTTTGAGCTTGCTTTGGAGCTACTTGCGTATTCATGAACTCCTTTATGTAGTTCTTCCTCATCCCCTCTTTGCTCCTCTCACCTTGTTTCTCATCGACGTACTGAAAGTGCAAGTAATCCCTAGATGATTTTGGTAATTCATAACACATATACATCATTAAACTAATACCTACTCAGAGAATGTTTTAGAAAGTTCAGTTTAGGTATGCCAATGGGATGTGAATAAGGATCCCTCAAAATGCAAAGGGCATGTGTACACAAAGCTCCAAAACCCTCACCCACACTCTCACATTCATTTATGTTCAAAATCGCAAAGTCCATATCGATCCCACTCAAACACATATACGTGGATTGACATATACGGTGTGGCTATTATGAAAATATATTGTCAATTTCTCTCCATCATTTTCGATTGATGGATGAACTATTACGTGCAAGCAACTTACACGTAAGATATTCAAAATTAGATACCCAATAATATAAAATACAATAAATAATTACAGCATGTCTTTTGAAGTAACTATTCCTTTTGTATATCTGAATAATTGTAGTTGAAAAGAACAAGTAACTCTAAGCATGAATTCAACAATTTTGACCAAATTGTACAAATATCTCAAGCGTACGAGCTTGCTTGGGCCAACTGCCAGCCTGCTTGCTGCTAAATGACACGCCTACTTGTCACTGTCTCCCTTCTCCTCCCGTGGTCAGGAGCTACTTATCCTCTCGTGTTGGAAAACTCCACATAAACACCATAGATCACACCTCGAGTACCCCCCCTCAAGATCTCAGCATCCATGCAATGACCTCCCTTACCACCACCGCCGCCGCTCCACATCTCTCCCAAGCCTTGAGACGACGTCGCAACGCCGCCGTGCCAAGGCGAAGATCCGCCTTCTGCTGCCAAAACCGCCTTCCGACGGAGCCGCCGATCGGCGGCGACGGAGGAGGAGGAGGAGGAGGAAAGAAGCGGGCGTGGTGGATCACCATGGCCGAGAGGGCGCGCAGCGGCGCGGTGAAGGCGGGGATGGACGTGCGGGAGAGCCTGAGCCCGAAGCAGAAGGGGGACTGGCAGGACGTGGCGCTCATGAGCCTCTCCTTCGCCGTCTACGTCTACATCTCCCAGAAGATCGTGTGCACATACTGCGCCTGGGTCTCCATGATCAATCACTAGCTCAGAATTAATTCTTACATGTATAGTCACATATATTTAGCGCCAATAAAGCCTCCGCTGTCATTATTATTGTGCCTGTAGTTCATCATTCTAGATGATATAAAAAAACTGTTCTCGTCCAAAAAAAACATGATTCAGAGTTTGGAAGCTGTTTTTCTCGCTCCACACGCACATAGATACATGGAAATTCTCACAGCTACTTTAACACACATGGTCATCAGATCTTGGAAGAAGCAGGAAACAAAATTGCCAATTAATCTCAGGGAAAAAAAAAAGAGGCATTCGCCTTACATACACCTCTGGCTGATCGCGCCTATTCGTCGACACTGTACTACGGAAAGTAACTCCAACTCCAACCCAGCAAAGCTGATCAGTGGCTACTCACCACCACAGACCTGACTGACGAGAAGTCAGTCGTGGTTATTATTAAATTAGCAGCAGTAAATTACTTTATTATTAGACGCTAAACCACTAAACTGAAGTGACAGAGTTCCTCCTTCCCCTCTCCTGCCGGAAAACCTTTTGTTCCAGCAGAGGATGGTCAGTGCTCACCGCAGCCGGCGCGGCAAGGCGATGTTGCCGATGTCCTGCAGCGGCGAGCGCCTCGGGATGACGCTGGGCGAGTGCCTCACGCGGCAGATCAGAACGTGCTTCTCCTTCTCCTTGCCGCAGTCCGGCTGCTGCTGCTGCTGCTGCTGCGGTGGCCGGTGGTGGTGGTGCTGGGCCTTGGCTGCCCGCGGGTTCTCCATCCTGCAAGCCTCAGACCATGCTCGGCTCGGCAGGTTTGGGGCGGGGAAATGGGATTTGAAGGTGTGCAGCTTGCCTTGGAGCTCTGACACCTTCTTCTGGAGCTCTTCGGCATGCTGTTCTGATGCTTGGGCGCGTTGTTTCCACTCCAGCATCTGGTGAAATGTTAACAAGAATTTTCTTCAGATAACAACATCAGTGGCTGTAATGTGAACATCTGAAATGCGTGGATCTGGATCGGTAGTACTAATACGAAAGGTATGATCAACTCATTCAGAAGCTGCTCATTAAGGGGGTATTCAGAGAGATTATTTGGTATGGAGTACGTCAGATGTCTGAACATGCAAAATAGGCCATTCCAAATAACACTGCAAAGCAGTGTGTCTGAACATGCACCTTACTTCCTCTCTACCAAAATAATTGTAGTTAGAAAGAACTAGACTAATTCTCCCCAACTACAATTATTTTGGTACAGAGTGAGTAGAACATAAGAGTTGTTCGTCATCGGATTCTGACATACCACTTATTTTGCTTTCAGAGACAAGTAACTCTAGAGTAAGAAATCAAGGATGTAATCACTACTTGAAATGAGTACTCTTTTGTTTCAGCCAATACTTCTTACTCTGAATTCCAAAAGTGGACGCACATAAGTGCCATTAGTAGACTAGTAGTACACCGGCATGTAAAGGACGGTGTAATTACCACAACCTAAAATTGCCACAACCTAAAATTACTTTTGATGATGTGAACCCAAGAAGCATTTCAAGGAACATGTAAACCCAAGAAGCACAACAGAACATGTAAACAAAGCATTTAAACTGATGATGATATCAAACAAAGCACAACAGAAGCTGTCAACCCAATAGAAGAAGCATTTCTGGGTACTGATGATGCAAAGCCTAATTAGAGGCCACTGACCTCAGAATTCAAGGAACCAAGGCTGATGTCAGAAGCGATGGCACGGCGCTGCCATGTATCCCTGGAAGACTGCAGCTCTTGCATCTCCAGCCTGACCTGCTCCAGCATGTCCTGCATCTCAGTCCATTGCTCCGATTCTGCTCTCACTTGCTTCATTATCTTCCCCACAATCTCCTTGCAGTCGCAGCAGCTTCCAGAGCGCACCAACTTGCAATCTTCAGCCACAATCTGCATGGAGAAAAGATTTTAGCAGGCCATAATTTAACTCGACTCAAATTTTCTTTCGGTACGGGTACTCAAAGCATGCTTGAAATGTAAAATTTTGGGTCATAAAAAGGCAGAATGTAGAGTGAGAGAGTGCAATAAAAGCTTCCCCAGTATGTGTCGACCAAATCTAGCAGCGCTGTTGTGCCCATCCATGCTGAAGCCTATGATAATATCTCAGCCATAATTACAAACTGTTTGATCTGTGAATGCAATGCCTCTTCACTCTTCAAACAAGAGCTTCCTTTTTTTTGACATCAACAAAAAAGGGTTGCCAATTCAAACTAACTTGAGTCTACAAACAAGAGTTGACAGTGCAATGCAATTGCACGCTTGAGCAGATCAGATGGTCCAGTGGCACAATACTACAATAGTTACTGCTGAAGTAGTACAGTAACACAATGAGCACCTCAATGCTATTCACTGGTCTTTGGGCCTGGCCCATACCTTTTGCATAAAACAGGAAAGGCTAGCTTTCTTGTTGTTGTTGTGGGCACCCCAGTCCTATTCACTGATCATACATGGCCCAGATACATTATAAACCGAACTGCCGGCATGTGCTTTCTCTCTTGCAAAAAAAAAAAAGTGCAGTTCCTTTAAAGTTTCAAATTTGCACTTGCACATTGGGTGTGTGTGAACCATTCAGAACAATCAGCCATGGCAACGTCATGTTTCAGCACCAAAGTGGCTTGCACATTTCTTCTTGAATATAATTGCAGACAAGTACTAGTAAATGCTCAGAATTACTACTACTACTAGATCATTTTCCTCTCTAAACAGAACCAACAATTTTTTGACAAAAATACGCAGTTCACAGAACCAGAACATTTTTCTTCTTTTAGAACGCAACCTGTAATAATGATTTAAATTTGACAGAAAACCATCCCATTGCCACAGGTCTCGCACCAGCAATGCAAAAAAGGCAGGAGCATATTTCCAAATTCCAAGAGCCAGGACAATCTCCAAAAGTGAGGGGAAAGGAAAGGGAGAACCCTTGGCCCAGGACCACCAGCGGCAACGGCACTGACTGACAGTGTGGGCCAACCAACAATCATTGACGGGTTCAAATCATTGGACCATCTCATATGGCAAATCTATTTTTTGAATCTCCTACGGCTACGAGTAACATCAAGCCATAGAAGAAAGGAGAGGCCATGATTCTTACTTAACGAAGAACGGTCCCATCCCATGCACCACATCAACTCCAACAGTGGTTAACAGAAGCACACACTGCCGTCGTATCAATCCATGGATGATACCTACAGTAGCTTTTGCTTTTGCACACAAGTGCCATTAACCTCTCATGCGCTGCCGATCGACGGCGCCAATCCATGGATGGATGGATGGATGATCTGTGGTGGACCCGGAGGATCAGACCAATTACTCATCTCCCTACGAAACCAGTGCAAAACCCTGTACATGCCATCCCCACGAAACGCAGGCTTGCATTGCATGCATCGATGATCAATTACTCATCTTGGGCTGGGGTGCAGGCCATTTCAAAAACCCCGGATGAGACAAAATGGACCTGATCTGATCGTGGATTCATAATGCCGTCAAGTGGCTGGCCAGTTAGCTGCATTGTACCCACCCAGGTCAACGACATTCGGGTGACCACGACTAATCCGTAGTCCTAACTACGCTAGCAAGTTAAGTGCCCAGACTAATCTTGTTTTCGCAAAGAAGCAATGGGGGTAATAACTAATAAGATATGCAGAGTGGGCTAGTGGAGCACTGAGCATATTAGTGGCTAAAACAGTATCATGAGCAGTAAGCAAGGAACAAATTTGAATCCTACCTTGTGCGGGTGATTCTTCTCGGAGGCCACGCTGGTGCCGCCGTGCGAGGCGTTCTGCCGGAACGCCGCCACATTGCTGCCGTTGCTCGCGTTGCTGCTGCCGCTCCAGCTCCTCTGGCTGCACGCGCTCGCCTTCCGGCTGTGCCGGCTGCCGCATTTCCTCGACTGGCAGCCGGCGTTGTCGCCGCCGGACGCGACCGCTTCCAGCCGCCGGCTGTACTCGGCCATCCTCTCGCGCATGCCATTCGACATCCCCTCCATCTTCACCCTCAGCATCTCCACCTGCAACGCGCACATCGATCGCGCAAATGTTGCACCTTTAGTCTACGAACGGATCATCAAGCGTCACAAGTTCACCGCGGTTGTTAAGATCGGAGGCACTGTGTACGTGTTAAACTGTTAATCTGGACTGGACGCGTTACGTACATCTGACAGATTGGCGCTGGGGGCGTGGTCATCGCCGTCGCTGTGATCGGCAGGGGGAGGCAGCGGTGGGGAGACCGGGCGCGCGATCTCGCGGATGTCCTTGATAGTGGGCTCGGCGTCGGCTGATGGCATCTTCTCGAGGCGTCGGCGGAGCGAGGACGCTTGTCGATCGAAGTTCCGGCCGTGGCTCCGCCGCAGCTCCCGCGTGCCGCTCATCGCCCTCCTCCCGCTCTCCTTCTCCACCCGGAGCTCCTGCATCATCTCCTTCAGGTCCTCGATCCCTTCCTCCAACGCCGCCGCCACGCCGACCTCGCCGCTTCCGTCTATCTTCTTCCTCCCCTGTTGCAAAAGCAGTACGATCGATCAATCATCATCATCAATCACTCTGTCGCAACGAAGAATCAGGCAATAAGTCCAATCAATATGACCAAAAAGGTGGGTGCTTTGACTCGCCGTACCGAGGCGAGCGTCTCGACGGCGGTCTTGAGGGCGGCCTCCATCTGGCCGCGGTGGCAGTCGAGCTTGCGGAGGGCGACCTCGCGCTCCATCCGGAGGAAGTTGCACTCGGCGCGGAGGATCTCCGCCTGGAACCGCCACTTCTCCTCCTGCTCCGCGGCGTCCTCCCGCTCACGCGGCCGCGCGGCAGGCCCCCGGGAGGAGCAGGGCGGCGACGCCGGCGCGGACTCCAGCCCGCGCACGCGGCGCTCCATCTCGAACAGCGCGCCGAGGTTGACCGCCTGGGGCGCCGGGCGGGGCTGCTGCGGTCGGGCCACGCCCCGGCTCGGCCTCCCGCCCGCCGCCGACGACGACCTCCTCGCCAGGTTGAGGATCCGCGGGGTGACCGTCGCCGTGGCGGCCGCGTGCTGGGCCCTGGCCGGCCGCCGCGCGGACATCGGGGACGGTCGCTCCGTTTGAACCGAACGCGGGGAGGAGGGTGGCGAGGGGTGCGTGCGGATGTGGACGGGCGGCGTGGCGTGGCGTGGGCGTGGGTGCCTCGATGGGGCTTATGTGGCAACGGTCGGGTGCTTTTGGTGGTGCGGGGAAGGCGTTGGTCGGAGGAGGAGAAAAGGCAGGCAGAGCAGGGGAATGGAGGCGGTGTTTCTCGTTTTCCGTGAAAAGCCACAAATTTGAAAGGATCTTTGCGCGGAAATGACCGCCGGGGCTCCGACGCGGCGGCGATTTGAGCGATGACTGACTGACTGCTTGGCTGATGGTGCGAGGAGACGGACGGGATCGAGCGGACAGCCGCAAACTGCTAGTCTGCTACAGTGTGGTTTTGGGTGATTGTTGGCTGGGAGGCGTTGCAGGGATGGACATTTGGCAACTTCGGTTTGTGCGCAGCAGCAGCCGCTCGTGCGGCGCAAAGCTGCGGCAGCATCTTTCTTTCAAACGAGTCTGTCTAACCGTAGTATAAAACCCACTTGTGTGTGCTCCAGAAGAGCAGTGAGCAGATTAAAATGAAGCTGGTGGTACTTCCAGGAATTCCGTTGCATGCATGCTTCGCATCTCCGACGCAGACCCATAGAACTCCAGCAACTCCAACCGGAAGGACTCAAATTGTCCGCCCGGGATCGACGCAGAGATCTGTTTTCATTTTAAGTTCGTTTTGTATTCGTGCGGATTCATTTCTGACATAAATTTTAGTCATATTTGAATGACAGGCGGATATAAAGTGTACGTTTTTTTTGTGTCTGCATCGTTTACTTGTGTCCGGCCTGACGTCACCTATTAGAGGAAGAAATATATTGGTGGAATAGTTGTTGTATTGCTTGAGCCTCATGGGCATATATATAAATATATGAATACAATGACCAACTTGGAGTATAAGGCAAGGTACGACAAATCCTAGTGTCTCATATTTCCTAACTAGTCAATATACTCAGCATCCCCTGCAGTCACAACGATAGCGACGCAGATGGTGAGACTGGAGAAGAATCCGAAGATAGCCGGTGTCGAGGAAGTCGCCGTGGAGCCGCGGGCGCAAGGAGGCGTCGAGTTAGTCATGGACGCAATAGAGGTGCGACGGGAAGAAGGCGAAGTTGACGACGCGTAGTGCCGGATTTGCCAAGCACGGGGACGCGTCGTGTACGAAGGCATGCATCGGTGTTGCCAGTACCGCGCATGTATAGATGGATGAAGTCGATGCTGATGATGTGTCGCTTCAGGCTTGTGAGGCCTGGGAACACACTGGAGATGAAGGCACGCGTCGGTGTTGCCAGCACCAGGCATGCGTAGACGGGGACCTACACACAACTTGTACGCCATGTCGAGGAGGTAGCAGAGAAGGACTCGACGACGGTTGTGGTGCAAATCGATGTAGCCCGTGTCGGAGTAGACGAAGTGGTCGGGGAAGACGACGGCGACGCTGGCGATGAGGTGGTGCTGGACGAACATGAAGGAGGTGGACGGGCTGCGTGGCTCGGGTGAGCGAGCGACAATAACACCAAAGGAGAGCGGCGGAGGCGGCCTGACGACGGCGGTGGCGGCTGGTTAGGAGTGCAGCGGCGATGCTTGAAGTAGGCGAGGAAGAGTCCGACAGCATGAAAAGACCGGCGGACACGATGGTGTTTGCACGCTGAAGGAGACGGCGCGACGCATACCGTAGGAAGTTGACGCATGGGGACGACGGACTGGACCGCGCGTCGCAGCGCTACGGCCCAAAGGGGCGACGAAGCGGCAGCGCGCAGGTCGGGGCTACCGTAGGAAGACCTCGGGGTGGCGGCGTAGACCATGTGCTGCGATGATACGACCCGAAGGGGCGACGCAGCGGCGGTGCGCGCGTGGGTCGGTGCAGCCACAGGGACAGCCTCTAGCGTCGGCGGGGACCGCGTGCCACCGCACTATAGCCCGAAGGGGCGGTGTAGCAGCAGTTCGCGGGTCGGTGCAACCGCAGGGAGAACCACTTGGCGGTGGCGCCGCGGCCCGACGGGGCAAGGGAGTGGCAACCCGTTGCTCGATCGGTGGAGGGACGCGCTATACTCAGGGACAACCTTCACAGGACGTGTGGAGGCGCATGCAACCGACTAATCAGGTCAGTCGCACAGCGTGGATGGAGTCAATCGCGGTGGGCGGGTGATCAATCCGATCGCACGCGAGGTCGGGGGCGCTGCTCGGTGATGAGGACGGCGTCGTGGACGATGAAGCAGGGTGGCCGAGTAGACCAAGCAAATGATTGCTGGCGGGGAACAGCATGCTAGAGGAGGCCGGTGATGGGCCGGGGAGCCCAAGGCAGCCAGCAGGCCCGGCGCAGCGGCGAACCCTGCAACCGGTGAGACCAAGGAAGGCGGTAGGCCCGGCAGCCGGCAAGGGGGACGACAACCGGCAGGCCTAAGGAAGCCGACGATCCCGAGGCGGCCGGCATGCGGCGACGAAGACGGAAGGTGGGTGATGGAGGCGTTTTGTTCAGCGTGGGACAATGATGGCGGCGTAAAGCGACGGGCAGGCAGATGCGCGAACGACGACCATGACGAGCCGCCGCGTTGCGCAAGGCCGTCGGGTCGAAGTACATGTCGGCTAGTCGCGCCTATGTCGGAGTAGAGGCGTGCAGGTGTCGTCGACGGTGGCGAGCCACGCAACCAGTTCTTAGATCGAAAACCCAAAAAGGAAGAACGCCAATTAAGAGACCGGCAAAAGAGAGAAAACCTGGATTAAGAGATCGGAAAAAAGACTCTCTAGGGCAGCCGATCAACAAGACCGGCGGACGAGCCCTAGGTATGGGGAGCGCGGCCCCCGGCGGGGGTCGTGTTGGCCGACCGCCCCGGGGACAGCGTGTGGGGCGAAAGCGGTGGCTAGGTCAAGGAACTTGCGGCAGATACCATGTGAGAAGGGAGAGAGGTATTTGTGGAATAGTTTTTGTATTGCTTGAGCCTCATGGACATATATAAAGGAGTACAATGACCAACTTAAAGTACAGCGCAAGGTAAGAAAAAATCTATCTCATATTTTCTAACTAGTCAATATACTCAACATCACCTACCCACCCACCCATCTCTTCCTATTTATTTAATTCTCTCGCTCACCACATCCACCTCTCTCCTATTATTTTACTACAAGAGTGTTGTCGTCCACTTGCTTTCTGTTGGGTGCATCTGCTGACCCATTTACAAAAGCGGGCACGAACAGATGGGCGTTTGACCCAAACGGACAAAAAACGGACAAGAGTGTCGTCCATATGGGTTGGCACATTGGAGTTGCTCTTAGGCTACTCATAGTTGGGACTATCATATAGTTGTATCATGCATATGATATTATTGTGTGATACTATATCTATAATGCATAGTATCATATATGACCTTATTTATTGACATGCATAACACATAGTAACATAGCATTTAACATGATACGGTATCTACCTATGTTACTCTAACCCTCTCTTTCTTCTTTATTTGTCTGCCACATCGGCATGTTTGTTAGTACCAAATACATGATACTACCTAAGGTACTCCCACTATGGCCAGCCTTAGGCCTCATTTGGCAAGAAGGAAATGCGGAGATTCATGGAGGGAGGGATTTGAGAGGATTGGGTGAATCCCTTCTTTCCACCCAATCCCCTCAAAACCCCCTAAATCCTCAAACCCCGTTTGATCCTCAATCCTCTTTGTTTAAAATTTCTCTTTAATAGGCAGGGTTTGTTATATTGATAGAACATTTAAAATTTGAATCTTTACCATGTGACTAACTCCACTTATATCCTTACTACACATTTGTATTATAACACTCAAATAAAAATGAGACAAAGTTGCTATCGGGGAGTAATTTAGCAGCAGTACCTTCCACCAGCAACATAAATTTTCATGACTTGAAGTCAATATCTAATCATAGCAACAACATAATTTATCTTAACATGGTGACTTCGATTCTTGAATGTCAGCAATCATAATTTATCATGACAACATGATCTTTCACGGCAACAATAGATCATCACAACCACAACATAATTTTGTGTCAAATATAATGCGACACAAGTACTTCTAGAATAGCTCAAGATTGTTTATATTTTTGAAGGCAAATATATCCATCTCTTGGTGTCATGATCATCTAGCATTGGGAACCTGAGAGAAATTTATTCATCCAGCTTATTTATTGTTTCTTCTTTTGATGTCTGAGAACCTGATGAAACATAAAGAGATGAACATTAAAGTGCCTTCAGAAAAAATTATTACATCACAAAGTTGAACAAAAGTGATACTATGACATGAATTGTAAATCTTTTTTCTAGTTGCAATGCAGAGGTTAACATCAAAAGTTTCAAACAGCCTGGCCATTATAAGGGAACAGGCTAAAGAAACCATCAAGAATTAATCTAGCTACGACACAACAAAACAAAGTGTAAACCAAAATCTCGAAATAGTCAACCTATATCCATCCCTAGATAGTATCACGATTCAACAACAACACAACATCACCATCTAAAACACACACACTTCTTATAGATATTACCCAAGTTCTACAGAATGCATATATATCACTTCTTTTTGTGAAGGATGCGAAAACCCTATCACATTGCAAGACCAAACAAAACTGCTAGATATAGTTTTCTTTGTTTCACATAAAAACTAAGAGCATAGTCGAATAAGAAATATAGCATCTCGTACACCTATCAACGTATCACTCCCCCGCCGGCCGCTGCAGGTTGCGCAGGATGCCCGACGAGGACGAGCGACTCCTCGCTCCGGTCTACCGTCGTCCGCTTACGACGACGGGGCCGGACGATCGCCAGCTCATGAGAAAGAACACCAAGACGTTGAGGGTAGCCACCAAGAAGTTAGAGCGCGAGGTGGCAAATGCAGCTCCGGAGGCGGCTAGGGTGGCCAAGCTCAAGAGGCTCATCGTCATCTCCGATTCCCCCTCGGACAACAACGACGACCACGGCTCCGACTCCGACCACTCCGACGATCCACCATCTGTTGCGGATGCGTATTGTTGCACCGACGATCCACCACCTTCACGGACGCATAATGTTGCACCGACAATCGGAGTGCCAAAGGGTGAGCAAGGAAGTGGTGAAGACGCTTCTCCTCTGTTTAATATTATGGTACTTTTAGTTGTTTTAGTTTGGAACCTGTCCCACGATGAAATGTGATCTTTTAAATGATGTAAAGTAGATTTATGTGTATTTCGGTGTAGGTTTGTTGTCGATTTCTACGTGTGTAATTTGATCTACAAAGATTAGTTACATCTGTAGTATGAATATATTATGTCGGATATTAGATGTTACGTGGTTATGGGGACGAAATTTTAAGGACTGGCAGGTCATTGTCTAGGGATGCAGTCGGGCACATCCACGAGGCGCATAGAACGTCAGATTTGGTAATTACTAGCGGTCGGGGCGCCCCCCGGTGGCGCCGCTTGAGAAGAAGTTGTATACATATTTTCATTTTAAAGAAATACATAAAGTCCTCAATTTCATCTTAAAAAATATCTAAAAAAAATCCTCACCTTCATCTAAAAGATAAAAAGGAAAAAAATTCCACCATAGCCTACCAGCGCCACTTTGCATGACCTTTTTAAAAAAAAAATACAACAGGTCCCCACTTCCATCTAAATTTTTTAAAAATACATTTAATAAACAATCCTTACCTTCATGTAAAGAAGTCCAAAAGATTTCTCACCACGACCAACCAGCTTGAATCACATGCCATAGCTGATTGGTCACACTTCACACGACGCTTAAGGCTGACCATAATGAGAGTAACTTAGGTACTATCATGTAACTGGGACAAGTAAACATGCTCATAATGTATCATGTTAAATGCTATGTTATTGTGTGTCATGCATGTCAATAAATAAGATCATATATGATACTCCCTCCGTCCCTAAATATAAGACCTTTTAGATATTGCACTATAAACTACATACGGATGTATATAGACATATTTTAGAGTATAGATTCATTCATTTTGCTCCGTATGTAGTCTTCTAGTGGAATCTCTAAAAGGTCTTATATTTTGGAACGAAGGGAGTAATAGTTCATAATATTATGTATTATGAAGATAATATCATACAATATTATCATATGCATAATACTACCATGCGATACTTTCCATTATGAATAGCCTAATGAGTTTAATAGCTCTTGTTAAGGCAATTCAAACTTGACAGAGTTCAATCACATCAATGAGGTGGCCAATTGTACCTAGGCATGCCGAATTCATCGTCCAGACCCATTTACTAGGACCTGCGTACGGCACGACAATGCCGAAGAGGGAAATGAATTCGACGGTCTCGCGTGAGCCAGCATCAGATACGGCGGCAAAGCTGCTTAGCCTTGAACGAAGCTGGTAGTAGTGGTAGCGCAATCGAGCATTCAATCATTCCTTCACCGTCAACTTCTGGCCCGTACGTTCTACAGAGCCGCAATGGAAACGTGCATGCATCCATGCATCCACAAAAAGCCTAGATTCTCACGGCAGCCTAGCTACTACGCCGGCACAGTGCCAGTCCTACTCCAAGTCCTTGGGGGGGCGCCCAGAAAAAGGTTCGTACTCCTACGAGGCTAGCTAGGGTCCGGCGCACGGCGCCTCAGCCGTACGCGGTGACCGCGCCCGCGCCATTGCCGCCACCGGCTTGCCCTGCCCCGGGCCGTGTCACGCGGCGGCGTAGCGCGTGCAGCCGCGCCGCTCCACGTGTCTTGGACGCGCACGCCGGCGCGCGCGCTGCCGGCTGCGCGAGCGCGCCATGCGGCCGGTCAGGCGCAGGGGCAGGGCCAGACGGGTGTGCGGTTGAGCTCGGGCGCTGGACCCAGCCATTTTTTTTAAAGAAAGATCCGGCCGCTGGCTCGAGCCGGGTCTGAGGAGGCCGCACGCAGTTATTAATGTGGCCGTTTTGCCACACCTCGGGCGCGCAGGTCGGCCGGGCCTCGTTCCGCTGCCTGCCTGCATCGGGCGTGCTCCGCCCCGCGCCCGCCGCGAGTGACACGCGGGCCGGCGCCCAGCCCAAGCGCTTCGACGCAGGCCCTCGCTTGTCGTCTCGGGGCGCGGCCAGCCCCGAGGCTAGTTCAAAACGCGGCGCCTGCTCTGCTAATGCCGACGTGGCTCCGGCCAGTGGGCGCCCTATGCGTCCTGGGACCGAGCGGAGGCGCCGTGCGACGCCGCTGGCTGATTCTCGTTGGACGCATGTGGAGCGGCTGCAGGCAGGCAGGCACGTTTTGAACTGGCAGCAAGGGGAGGTCCGTTAATTGTACGTCTGCAACGGCAGGTGCTCTGGTCGTTGCCCTCCGTCACAAATTTGAAGCAGGAGCAAGCCGACGCCGGCCACGACGAAACGTCGTGCGACGGCCGCCACGGCGAAGCTGAGGGCTGGCTGCCTCGCCGGATTGGGCATATGGGGTCCTAGTATAATCGCCGCGGATGAGCATGCGTGTGTGATGGCGTGCCGGCCGCTGGCTACAGAACCTCAGCGCCGAAACCTGTGCCTCCAGTCCACGATATAAAAACGGTTTTGCTAGTTTTGGTCTCAATCACCTCTATACCCAGTATATTAATACACCCAGATTTATATGCGTATAGTTTTCACCTATTTTTGTCATTGTTTTTTATGTGTGAGCGAGTCAAGACTGGGTCTTTGTGTGATTAGGACCATTATTGGTTTTTCAACGCTAATCTTTTTTTACTTTTTTTGTTGGCCATATGCTACAAGTACTTGTGGGAGAGAAGCTGAAATGAGGTGTGTGATGAAGCGTAGAACCCTTTGTCTCGGACCGCAATGTATTTATATCACAAATATCTTGAAGTACAAGGCAAGATCTATCAAGAGGTTACATGAGATAAGGGAGATCGAGAGAAGAGATAGAATCGGTTTAAGATACATCAACTAACAACCGTATCCTATACAATGTGTCTAACACTCCCCCTCAATCTAAACTCTATTTAGCAAGGTTGAGATTGTACTTAAACTCATCTAGCCTCTTCATTGTAAGCGGTTTGGTGAACCCATCAGCAAGTTGATCACCTGTTGGAATAAACTTTATATCAAGCAATTTGCGTGTTACTCTTTCTCTCACAAAGTGGAAATCAACCTCAATATGTTTTGTTCTTGCATGAAAAACGGGATTAGCTGAGAGATAGGTTGCACCAAGATTGTCACACCATAATCTGGCAGCCTGAGGTACCTTGATTCCGAGTTCATGTAGCAAAGTCTGAATCCACATTACCTCAGTTGTTGCATTTGCTAAAGCCTTATACTCAGCCTCAGTACTAGACCTTGAGACGGTTGCTTGCTTCCTTGCACTCCATGACACAAGATTTGTTCCCAGAAATACAGCAAAACCACCTGTTGACCTTCTGTCATCAGCACATCCTGCCCAGTCTGCATCAGAGTAGGCTGACACAAGCATAGATGGAGATTTTACAATTTGAAGACCAAGGCCTTCTATAAACTTGAGATACCTCAAAATTCTTTTTACTGCTGTCCAATGAGAAGTAGTAGGGGCATGTAAATATTGACATACTTTGTTAACAGAGTATGAAATATCAGGCCATGTGAGAGTCAAATACTGCAATGCACCTACAATACTCCTATAGTTCGTTGCATCCTCTGGCCCAAGTGCTTCTCCACTCTCAATGGTGAGTTTTTCTGAGGTAGAGATAGGTGTACTAACTGGCTTACATTTTTCCATACCTATTCTTTTGAGAATATCAGCAGTGTACCTTTCTTGTGTAAGAAGGATACCATCTTTTACCTTCTCTACCTCGATTCCAAGAAAGTAGTGAAGATCTCCTAGATCCTTGAGAGCAAACTCTAACTTTAAATCTTTAAGCAAACAAGTTGTAGCATCTGGACTAGAGCTGGCAACAATTATATCATCAACATAGACAAGAATAAATATAGTAACATTGTTCTTACTGTAGAAGAATAGGGAGGTATCTGCCTTTGATGGTGTGAATCCAAGTTTTTGTAACTGTGTACTTAACCTGGAATACCAGGCTCTTGGGGCCTGCTTCAACCCATACAAAGCTTTATCCAATTTGCAGACATGATGTGGTGTGTTCTTATTTTCATACCCTGGTGGTTGCCGCATGAACACTTCTTCCTCAAGAACACCATGAAGAAACGCGTTCTGGACGTCTAGCTGTCATAGGCTCCAACCTCTGGAAATAGCAATAGACAGTACAAGTCGAATAGTGGCTGATTTAATAACAGGGCTGAAAGTATCCTCATAATGAATACCAAACCTTTGTTTAAACCCTTTTGCAACCAGTCTAGCTTTGTATCTGTCTATACTACCATCAACTCTTTTTTTGATTTTATATACCCATTTGCAATCTATCACATTTGCACCTTGCTTTGGTGAGACTAACCGCCACGTTTTATTTTGTATTAATGCATCATACTCAACATCCATGGCTTTCTTCCACTCCTTGTGAGCAAGTGCATCATGCAAGGTTATTTGTTCACCAGTACTTGTGAGGAAAGCACGTTTGTGTGTGTCATACCTGACTGTACCGTCTGTATATTTCTTGTCCTTGACAATACCTGACTGAGACCGTGTATGGCGAGGAGGGGGTGTAGTTGCGGCAGAACTGTCCACAGAGAGGTCAGCCCCAGAAGATCCAGGCGAGGCGGTCGGGCTGGCCCCCGCAGCAACAGGAGCAGAAGGCGGCCCACTGTTGGTGGAGCCAATGGGCGCCGCGCCTGGGATCGCGTCGAGGGCGGCGCTGACGCGGTTGAACGCTGCACGTGGGGCGCTGTCGGTTGGCGGGGGAGGATCCGCCTCGGATCGGCCGACGCACGTGGTTGGCGCGGACGTTGGCGCGGCACAGCTGGCAGTTGGCGCGGGGAAGCCGCCAAGGCGGGTGGACCCCGCAGGTGGGGCGCTGTTGGCCACGCGGTTGCGGGCGGTTGGCGCGGCGCTGACGCGGGTGGGCACCGCACGTGGTGTGCTGGCGGGTGGCGCGGGAGAATCCGCCTGGGGCTCCGCGTCGGGCTGACTGGCAGCCTCGGATCGCCCGCCGTCACGAGCTGCAGCAGCCAAAAGATCTGCTTGGAGTTCCGCGACGGATTTGGCTGCATCTGGAGACATGAAATAATGCCCTGTAGCTGCATTTTCAGCGTCAGTTTCAGCAGATTCAAAGACATTTTTCATAGGATTAGTCCTAATTAATTCACCCCCGTGACTGGAAGATGGAATG